>NC_090403.1:17405671-17712615 GCF_036365525.1 Heterodontus francisci
TCGGATAGGCAGACCTCATGGTCATCTGCCTGCAGTGTCAATGCAGTCACCTCTGGGGGGGCGGGGGGTTGGTGGGGAGATGGATTGATCATGGCCTGACCCACTACACATTCAGGGACACTGCAGGGGACCGTCTTCTGCCACTGCCCTGTTTCTCTGACCTCCTGCGGTCTTTCTTTCACTACTGGGGGGGGGGGGGGCTACCACCGTCGCACCCGCCAGATCATTACCTAAGAGCAGGTCAACCCCGTCCACAGGCAAACTAGGGACAATCGCTATGAGTCACTGGTCCCGAAACTAGGTCGCACTCCAAGTGCACCCGGTTTACAGGTACAGGCATACGCTGCCCTCCAATTCCACTCACCAGCATTTTGGTGTTCACTGCACTCTCTGGGGGAAAGGTCAGGCCTTTTCCCAGTAAAAGGGAGCTGATGGCCCCTGTGTCCCTGAGAATTACTATGGGCTTGCTTGCCCCACTCGAGGGCATATGAATTAGTACCCGAAGCCTATCACCAAAAGTTTAGAACCCTCAAGAAGCAAGCCAATCAAACTTATCGGAGTTTGAAAGCTTTTGACCAGTACCTGAGGGCTTTAAAAATACAGCTCAGCTATGAGACTCGCAGAGATGTAATCCTGTTAGAGGAATTTAAAAATGCTCTCTTATTCTTAATAAAGACTGATGTAGAGGAGCAGTGGGCCCAGAGAGCACGGCAAGCAGCCGTTCTGCCCGATTGAGTTTGCTTTAATTTATAAGTTGGTTTCCCAGGGGAGAACCTTTCCTAATCACCTCCACAAATCTGAAAAGGACAAAGGGTGGGAAGGTGATAGCCACCCAGGCAGTACTGTTCTTTTCAGCAGGAAGAAATACTGCCAACTACCATGCTTGAATCACTGGGTGACTGTTATATGACAAGTCCACCCTCCCCTCTGTGGTTTTAACCTGGTGTTTCTCCGCAGCAGGTTGAGAAGCATCTGGACTCTGAGATATGCAGATCCAAGTGGGGGTCCCTCTCTCTCGCCCTCCATTCCAGTTACAAGCTACAAACCCTGCCTGTTGACTGACCACCTCTGCATACTCTGGCTATAATCAGAAAACCCCGTTGGAGGAAATCATCCGCATCGCTGTCTCCAAGAGACCCACCGAATCCCTTCAAACTCAAAGCCTCAGAACCACTGAATTCAGCTAGAAGCCAGCCAAGTCACCAAACTCCACAGACTATATACCTTTTCTTTCTATGGACTGTAACTCGACCAATCTACCCTATTTGTGTGTGTGTGCGCATGTGAAAGTTGGTAAATAGATTATTTTAATTAATTTGGATTAAGTATAATAAAGTTAACCTCTTTCTTTGTTAAACTCAAGAAAACTGTCTGATTACTTACTTGCTATGATCATAACCAGAACCAACACCTACTGAATTGGCCAGTACATCCACTTTAAAAATAGAATTAAACCTGGTCAAACAAGGAGAGGGAAAAGGAAGCCCTTCGACCCCTCCTCACTTGACTGCAACATATGGCTACAGAAAAATCAGGATGGGCAATAAAAGATTGCAGGTAGAACATATTTATGGAGGAGAGATGGAATAGTTGTAGCTGTTTATCATCTTTCATAGAGAAATGATGCCAGACACGCAGCAAACAATCCATTTAAGTGGGGTATCTTCTCTTGGTGCACCTTTGCTGCTGGCTGTGAAGGCCAATCCTTTACAGGCAGGTTCTGCTACAAGTGCTGCACGTGAAGCTGTGAGTGGTGATTTTGAGACTGGCGCCTGTTGCCAAGCTGCTGTACCAACTGGCAGTCATGGTAGTGCACATTGGTCCACAGGCTATGGCGCCATTTCCCTCGTTCACCAGCTAGTGACTCCCAGGTGCGATAGTCAACATTTAGGGTCTACATGTCATGCTTACCAGCATCCTTGAAGTGGATCTTTAGGCACTCCACTGGTCATCTGGCCCCTGCTACCTCACCATACAGAAGGGTCTTGGGTATGCGACCATCTTCCATCCTGCAGACATGTCCGATCCACCAAAGCGCCCTATTTGATTAGTGCCATCATGCTTGGGAGCTCTGCCTTTGAGAGGACTGCTACATTTGTGATTTTGTCCTGCCAGGCCATACCCATATTGTGCTGCAGACAGCAAAGATGGAAATTATTGAGCTGCTTTTCCTGGTAGCTGTAAGTTGCCCATGTTCCACAGCCATACAGCAAGGTGCTGAGAACACAGGCTTCATAAACCATCAACTTGGTCCTAAGGGTCAGCTTGGTGTTATCCCATGCACGTTTCGCAAGTCAGCCAAAATGGTAGCTCCTTTCCCTATCCGTATATTGAGCTTTGCACCTACCCAAGGTAGCAGAATTGCTAACCACTTCCAATGCGGTGTTATTTAGTGTGATCAGGGGAGAAGATAAAGCATTTTGTCCCATGACCACAGTTTTCTTGATGTTTATATTCAAGGGGAACAAGTTACAGGCATGGGAGAGACAGTCCATGAATCTTTGTAGCTGAGTTTGTGTGTGCGCGACTAGCACAGCATCAGTTTGATGGCTTCACTTCTGACAGCTTTGGAGTGAAAAATGGAGTGAAAGAGGGTTGTGCCCTAGCCCCCACTCTGTTTGGTATCTTCTTTTCCATGCTCCTGACCTTCGCCTTCCCTGAAGATATGGAAGGAGTCTACATGCACACTAGCGCAGATGGCAAGCTCTACAATCTATCAAGGCTGAAAGAGAAGACAAAAACACATCATATCCTGGGAATAGTTGTACTTATTAGAGATAACATAATGGCAGTAGAAAAAAGTAATAGCATCAATAGGACAGAAATAGAATCCATGTTGTCAGGCACGGAAGGAGCCGTGATGAAATAAACAATGAAATGGAAGTATTATGAATTTAAAAAGTCAACTGCTATACAAAATCACAAGAACATGGGCACTAATACACAGTCAAAATGGAGTAGCGACCATGTGACCCCTCCTGAACTAGAAATCCACAAATTCATCTGCAAAGATGTCACTCATTAACCTCATCTGAAATAGCTTTGGGGAGAACCCCTTTGAAATTGCAAGGAGCTACTGCATATTAATGACTCTGATCGACATGAATTGACTAACAGAGGATGCTGGAGGCAGTCTGGCTCATAGCCAAACCTAACTGAATAGGGTGCGAAGCAGCAACAGAATAATTCCCATTCAAACATCAAACAATGGCCATGCTAATTATATCTTGGCCCATTGTGTAGTCACAACAGGGGAGACAGCCATACATCTCCTAACATGAACTCCAATGGGATAGATTTTGACCATAGAAAGGTAGCTCTCTAGAGAAAGAGAGAGAGAGGGAGGGGGTGATCAAGCCAACATCACAGAAAGCCTGTGTGAGAAGGATCCAGCAGGCAAAAGAACCCTGTTGACCAAGAACAGCCACCACAGCAGAGACATCACAAAGTGACTTTGACGCTAACCATCTACGAAGGTGACAAATACAACCAGCTTTGGGTTGTATTACAACCACTAGAGCTCTACAATACCTTCGCAAGTTCAAGAACGCAAATAATCAGGCCTGCAACTTAAAAAAAACTTTTCTTTCGAAGAACACTCATAGGAACATAGGCTCAGAGGAACATAGGAGCAGGAGTAGGCTATTGAGCCTTTCAAGCCTGCTCCGCCATTCCATTAGACCATGGCTGATCATCTACCTTAATGCCACTTTCCTGTGCTACTGCCATTCCCCTTGATGTAGTTCATATCCAGAAATCTATAAATTTCTGACTTGAGCATACTCGAGGATTGTGTTTCCACAGTCCTCTGGGGGTAGAGAATTCCAAAGATTTACCACTCTCTAAGTGAAGAAATTCCTCCCCATCTCAGTCCTAAATGGCCTGCCCCTTATTCTGAGACTATGTCCCCTGGTTCTAGACTCACCAGCCAGGGGAAAACACCCGATCTACATCCACCCAGTCATGCCCTGTAAGAATTTTATAAGTTTCAATGAGATTACCTCTCATTCTTCGAAACTCTAGAGAATACAGGCCCAGTTTCATCAACCTCTCCTCATAAGACAATCCTGCCATCCCAGGGAATAGTCTGATGAACCTCTGTTGCACTCCCTCTCTGACAAGTATATCGTTCCTTAGATAAAGGAGACCAAACCTGTACACAATACTCCAGTTGCGGTCTCACCAAGGCTCTAGACTCAATAATCTTCTGTAAACCACAAACACTTACCTCACTTGGGACTTTAAACTACCTCTTATCCTTTTCTATCTATCCTTGTGTATGTATGTGTGGGTGAATGTATGTTTGAGTGAGGTTGCGATTATTTTAGGATTTGTTTAAAAACCGTTCTTTTTTTACCTACGTGAAAATCTCTCATTTGTCTGCAGGAACTCAGGGGCTAAAGCATAGTTTTAACAAAACACAATTGCAGTCAGTTGGGAGGTGAACAGTGGGAACCACCTGGATCCCTCATCACCTTTCCGTAACAATGTGGATAAACGGGAAAAAGAAAACATCATTTAAGTTGAGGGGTGATAGATATAGGACAGATGTCAGAGGTAGTTTCTTTACTCAGAGAGTAGTAGGGGCGTGGAACGCCCTGCCTGCAGCAGTAGTAGACTCGCCAACTTTAAGGGCATTTAAGTGGTCATTGGATAGACATATGGATGAAAATGGAATAGTGTAGGTCAGATGGTTTCACAGGTCGGCGCAACATCGAGGGCCGAAGGGCCTGTACTGCGCTGTAATGTTCTAATTCTAATTACCACAGCCAACATAATAGTGGAAGGAAAACAGAGAAAGAAATATGCAAACAAATTAGGCAAATAAATATCAAACTTCAACTACCCTGATATTAAATGGGCAGAAGAGGTAAAGGAGATAAGGAAATTGAGTCCCTACAATGTGTACAGGACTCCTTTCTAACCCAATATTTAAGAACCTTAACAAGGGAGGAGTTGCTCCTGGACCTTGTAATGGGGGATGAACCAGAGCAAGTAAGAGAAATAAAAAGTAGGTAAACATCTAGGTAATAGTGACCATAATACAGTTTAGGATAATAATTGAGAAGGACATAAGCATGACAAAGACCAGGTTAATAGATTGGAGAAAAGCTGATTTTGAGGGGCTGAGAATAGAGCTTGAGAAAATAAAATGGACAACAATATTGTCAATGATAAAGAACAGCAAGGGGAAACATTTAAAACAATATTCAATACAGCCCAGGAAATATATATTCTGCAAAATACAAGAGCAAACATTAATGAAGTGCCATGGATGAATAAAAACATGAGAAAAATTGAGGGTAAGGAAAGAGGCATACACTAAGTATATGGACATCAGAGGAGAGTAAGACAAGGGAGAATACAGAGACTAGGAGCGAGATTTTAACCCACTCAAAACCCCACTGCACAGAGTTAAAATCAGGCCCACCAGTAGAGTAGTCAAAAAACTAGGAAGGCAAAGAGGAACTATGAAATTAAATTAACATAAAATAGTAAAATATTCTACAAGCACATGAATAAAAAAGGAAAGTCGGGAAGAAAAGAAAACTGATAAAAGGATGGACGGGATGAAATCACAGGCAACATCAGCGAAATGGTAAGAATGTTAAACAATTATTTTGCTTCTGTATTTACCAGGGAGAGAAGACTTTGAAAGCCAACATCAGAAATTATGTAACGCATTTCAAATAGAGGAGAAATATTAAATAAACTAATCAAGCTTAAAGAAAATAAAGCCCCTGGTCCAGATGGATTGCATCTGCGCTAAGAAAATTTACGGAAGAGATAGCAGAGGCACGATTACACATATTTAATAATTCATTAAATTGGGTTTACTATAGGCCTCCCAACAGCCAGCGGGAGATAGAGGAGCAGATATGTAAACAGATTTTGGAAAGATGTAAAAGCAACAGGGTGGTTCTGGTGGGTGATTTTAACTTCCCCTATATTGACTGGGACTCACTTAGTGCTAGGGGCTTGGATAGGGCAGAATTTGTAAGGAGCATCCAGGAGGGCTTCTTGAAACAATATGTAGATAGTCCAACTAGGGAAGGGGCCGTACTGGACCTGGTATTGGGGAATGAGCCCGGCCAGGTGGTCGAAGTTTCAGTAGGGGAGCATTTTGGGAACAGTGACCATAATTCCGTAAGTTTTAAAGCACTTGTGGATAAGGATAAGAGTAGTCCTCGGTTGAAGGTGCTAAATTGGGGGAAGGCTAATTATAACAATATTAGGCAGGAACTGAAGAATTTAGATTGGGGGCGGCTGTTTGAGGGTAAATCAACATCTGACATGAGGGAGTCTTTCAAACGTCAGTTGATTAGAATCCAGGGCCAGCATGTTCCTGTGAGGATGAAGGATAAGTCTGGCAAGTTTCGGGAACCTTGGATAACGAGGGATATTGTGAGCCTAGTCAAAAAGAAAAAGGAAGCATTCGTAAGGGCTAGAAGGCTGGGAATAGACAAAGCCCTTGAGGCATATAAAGAAAGTAGGAAGGAACTTAAGCAAGGAGTCAGGAGGGCTAAAAGGGGTCATGAAAAGTCATTGGCAAACAGGATTAAGAAGAATCCCAAGGCTTTTTATACGTATATAAAGAGCAAGAGGGCAGCCAGGGAAAGGGTTGGCCCACTGAAGGACAGAGGAGGGAATCTATGCGTGAAGCCAGAGGAAATGGGCGAGGTACTAAATGAGTACTTTGCGTCAGTATTCACCAAAGAGAAGGACTTGGTGGATGATGAGTCCAGGGAAGGGAGTGTAGATAGTCTGGGTCATGTCAATATCAAAAAGGAGGTGGTGTTGGGCGTCTTGGAAAACATTAAGGTTGATAAGTCCCCAGGGCCTGATGGGATCTACCCCAGAATACTGAGGGAGGAAATTGCTGGGGACTAGACAGAAATCTTTGCATCCTCATTGGCTACAGGTGAGGTCCCTGAGGACTAGAAAATAACCAATGTTGTTATTTTGTTTAAGAAGGGTAGCAAGGATAATCCAGAAAATTACAGGCCAGTGAGCCTTACGTCAGTGGTAGGGAAATTATTGGAGAATTCTTCGGGACAGGATTTACTCCCATTTGGAAACAAATGGACTGATTAGTGAGAGGCAGCATGGTTTTGTGAAGGGGAGGTCATGTCTCACTAACTTGTTCGAGTTTTTTGAGGAAGTGATGAAGATGATTGATGAAGGAAGGGCAGTGGATGTTGTCTACATGGGCTTCAGTAAAGCCTTTGACAAGGTCCCTCATGGCAAACTGGTACAAAAGGTGAAGTCACACGGGATCAGAGGGGAGCTGGCAAGATGGATACAGAACTGGCTCAGTCATAGAAGACAGAGGGTAGCAGTGGAAGGGTGCTTTTCTGAATGGAGGGCTGTGACTAGTGGTATTCCGCAGGGATCAGTGCTGGGACCATTGCTGTTTGTAGTATATATAAATGATTTGGAGGAAAATGTAGCTGGTCTGATTAGTAAGTTTGCGGACGACACAAAGGTTGGTGGAGTTGCGGACAGTGATGAGGATTGTCAGAGGATACAGCAGGATATAGATCGGTTGGAGACTTGGGCAGAGAAATGGCAGATGGAGTTTAATCCGGACAAATGTGAGGTAATGCATTTTGGAAGGTCTAATGTAGGTGGGAAGTATACAGTAAATGGCAGAACCCTTAGGAGTATTGACAGAAAGATCTGGGCGTACAGGTCCACAGATCACTGAAAGTGGCAACGCAGGTGGATAAGATAGTCAAGAAGGCATACGGCATGCTTGCCTTCATCGGTCGGGGCAGAGAGTATAAAAATTGGGAAGTCAGGCTGCAGCTGTACAGAACTTTAGTTAGGCCACACTTAGAATATTGCATACAATTCTGGTCGCCACACTACCAGAAGGATGTGGAGGCTTTGGAGAGGGGACAGAAGAGGTTTACCAGGATGTTGCCTGGTCTGGAGGGTATTAGCTATGTGGAGAGGTTGGATAAACTCGGATTGTTTTCACTGGAACGACGGAGGTGGAGGGGCGACATGATAGATGTTTACAAAGTTATGAGTGGCATTAATAGAGTGGATAGTCAGAAGCTTTTTCCCAGGGTGGAAGAGTCAGTTACTAGGGGACATAGGTTTAAGGCTTGCAAGGGATCAGTATTGCTTTAAGAGCCTGCAACCCTTAGGAGTTATGGGAAGGTGCATTTTCGTTGCCTTAGAAACGGCCAAATGGTGCGAGGGGCAAAGTTTAGAGGGGATGTGCGAGGCAAGTTTTTTTTTTTTACACAGAGGGTGGTGAGTGCCTGGAATTTGCTGCTGGAGGAGGTGGTGGAAGCAGGTACAATAGCGACGTTTAAGAGGCACCTTGACAAATACATGAATAGGATGGGAATAGAGGGATACGGACCCCGGAAGTGCACAAAGCTTTAGTTTAGACAGGCATCATGATCAGCGCAGGCTTGGAGGGCTGAATGGCCTGTTCCTGTGCTGTTCTTTGTTCATTAGAAAAAGGTGTAGCTCCAGAGGACTAGCAGATAGCTAACATTATACCCATTGCTACGACCGACCACTCCTGTCAAAGCCCCCAATCAAAATATACGATTCTGATTGTGGTGGGAGAGACGCACTGATAATTCAATCCCGTCACTCCACAGATCGCCTAACATACCATTTAAAACTTTCCAAATTAAACAAAGACCCAGCCAAATTGTACCGTCTATTAACCCCCGAATGAGGCTAAACAAACCAGGTGTCTTTAAATCAACCAATTAACTCTAATTTAAAAAACTAAATTCTTAAACACCATGAACATTTAAAAATAGAAAAATTAGAGTCCTTGCAAATTTGCAGTCCAATGTTGTTCGAAGTCCTCGCTGAATGTTGTTCGAAGTCCAGCGAATTTCAACAATTAACAACGTGCAAACACTTTCAACAGAATCAATCTGACAGAATTTTTTTTTGAGGGATAAAAGATTGTCACAGTCTAACATTCCTTTCTTCAATTTAAACTACCAGAGATCTGTATCTTGGCTTGACTTTTTAGAATTTCGAGAGATAATAATTATACAAGCAAAAATCCTATTTCCTTCAGTTTAAATGTTTAGGAGCTCTTTTCCAGTGCTGACACCACAGCTGTCTGTGTCTTCTGTCTGTGTTCAGTTCGGACAAACTGTCTCCTAACTACTAGTTCAAACTGAATTGTAACAAATGTATCGCATCAGGCTCACTCCCAGTGGCTGTTTCCATGGTATCGAGAATGCACCCTTTGAATCGCAGTCTCCAAATGGCCGTTTCTAAGGCAACGAAAAAGCACCTTCCTATAACTCCTCAGGCCCTTGCAAGCCTTAAACGCAAACCGCATATTCTGAAAAAAAAAAGTACAGAATCATGACATCTCCTCCCATAGTGGAATGAAATGCCATTCCTGAAATGCATTTCATTACAATGGGTAATAAAATACAAATTGAAAAACTGCCAACACATTTTTTTTCACGCATTTACAGTTGTACTCTTTTCTAAAAAAAAATGTTTAGACTACAGCAACAAATTCCACCAGAACATTTTGGCTTTAAATTTTCAAAAAGGTTGTTCCAATTAACCCATTTTAAATTTCCAAGCATAGTCTTCCAATTGTTTTGTGCTTTCCTTCCAAGTGTCCCTATTGTCCATCACCTCAGCCAGGTGAACTGCACAGCACTGACCACTACTGGGTTCATTATTCTCTGAGAAGTTTCTCAAGTACCCGTTAACCTATGTGGCATCACTTGACACTGGAAAACCCTGTCCGGTGTAACAGAAGCTGATTTTTTTCTTACCCTGGGGTGTCAAAGGAATTTGACAGTATCCCTCCAACACATCTGTCTCTTTAAGACACATTGTGTTGCCCACTCTGTCCTTAGAGTCCTCTAAATGAGAATTTGGGTAGGAGTCTGCCCTGTTTACCACAGATACTTTTCTAGAGTCTATGCAAGTTTGAGCCGTCCCACCAGGTTTAGTCATCAAGACCATCTGCGAATTCCAGCTGTCCTGACTAGGTTCATCGAAGCTGCCCTTCAGCATGCATTGTACCTCTGCTTCCACTTGGGCCTGTCTGTCTGGACCTAAGCGACAAGGATGTCGTTTTAAAGGAATGGTTCCCCCTACACCCACATCATGTGTGGCTAAGGTTGTACATCCTGGCTTATCCCTATAAACTTTTTGAAACATTGTGAAAACCCTGGTTAGGACTTCACGCTGTTTTGCCTCTAAGTGTAAAAGCCTATTGTATAATTTTCCTCGCCATTCTGCATTCGCTAATTGGATAGTTGGAGGTTCAATCTGAGAATTTCCTAGGCCTACTTCTGCCTCATCCTCACTATCCTTTTCCTTCTCCACAGTCCCGATTACCTGACATATCTGTACTGGCTTATCCTCCTCCCTGTGGTAATATGGTTTGTGCAAATTAATGTGACACAACCGGTTCTTCATCTGGCGATCAAGGGTCTCAATCAAGTAATCTACCTTACCCAATCTTTTGATCACTATGTGGGCCACTGAACCATGCTTTCACTGGTTCTCCCTCTGATGGTAACACCACTCCTGGTTTTGTGGTAGGTTGTGGTTTTCCCACCGTTTGACAGGTGTGGCATGTCCTACAAAATTGTCTCACATCCTTTGTAAGACTTGGCCAGTAATAATGTTTGCTTATGTGTGATTTGGTCTTCCAAATTCCCCCATGTCCCGAAAAAGGAATGTCATGTGCTAACCTTAATAATCCTTGTCGATATTTAGGTGGTGCCACTATCTGTTCAACAACCGTCCAGTCTTCGTCGGCAGGTCTATGAGGCGGACTCCATTTCCTCCTCAAAACCCATATGCCGTATAATAGCCTTCCGGAACTGCTTTCACTTCAGCTTCTGACAGAGCCGTCTGTGCTATTTGGTTATTGCTGGATCAGCTTGTTGTGCTGCAATGATAGATGATCTGTTAAACATCTCATTTGGATTATCTAAATCCCCAAATAAGGTTTCAGATGCCTGATTATCTATTCGTGGTGCCCTTTTTACCTCCGACAATGGATCCTGTTTAGCCATTGCTCGGGTAACTACACACGCAGGAAATATTCTCGGAACTTGCTCCGTTTCCTTAATTTCACATGGTTCCTCTGTAACCATAGTAGAAATTGATATTTTTGATCCAGCCAAATCGTTTCCTCGGAGTAGATCAATTCCCTTTCCTGGTAAACTGTGGACAACACCTACAGTTACTATCCCAGATATTAAGTCACTCTCTAGCCATACTTTATACAAAGGTACGGGTATATACTCCCTGCCAATTCCATTTACTAAAACTTTAGCATTCAAGGCGCTGTCTGGTGGAAACCTCATATCGTTCCCCAGCAAGAGTGTTTGGGTTGCTCCTGTATCCCTGAGTATAATGATAGGTCTTCCTGCGTCACTTACAGGATACGGAGTTACTCTCCCCTTTGACAAAAAGCCATTATAACTCTCAAGTATTTTATTCTTAATCTCTACACTCCTGTTAGTTTTAGTATCTGGTTTCACATTCACAGCTGCCGTTAAAGCTATAGCTTGGTCTGCTATACTCTGAGTCTTTTCCTCTGAACTAACTTTGCGTACCCCAACAAGTCCTATGGGGTTACCTCGCAATTTCCAGCACTCTGAATGAAGATGACCGGTTTTGTTGCAATGATAACACTTTGGCTTGCGAACCTCACTTCTACCCCCTCAGCACCTTCCTTTCTGACCTGAGATGGTGATCCTGGGGCATTCCCAGCTGTTCGTTCTTGTCCCCAGCTACTTGCCTTCCTTTCACTCTCCCACTTTCTATCCTTCTTGGGTTTATGGGGGTGACGGACAAAATAGGTTGGCTTATTCACAAGCTCAAAATCATCAGCAATCTCTGCTGCTTGTCTAGCTTTCAAAACTTTCAGGTTATCTATATGAGTTCTCACTACTGAAGGAATGGAGTTTTTAAACTCTTGAGAATCAATTCTCGAAGGTTCTCATACGTGGTTTCTATCTTTAATGTCTCTATCCAACAGTCAAAATTCATTTGCTTCACCCTCTCAAGTTCTAAATATGTCTGCCCAGACAATCTCCGTAAGTTCCTAAACTTCTAATGGTAAGCTTCAGGGACTAACTCATACACAGAGAGAATAGCCTTTTTGCCATCTCAATTTGCAGAAGCCTCTTCAGAAAGCATGGCATAAGCTTTATGAGCTCTGCCTACCAGCCTGCCCTGCATGAGCAATGTCCAGCTTTCTTTCGGCCATTTCATCTGTTTGGCCATTTTTTCCAAAAGATATGGAAAATGCCTCTATGTCCCTTTCCTCGAACTTAGGAAGAGCCTGTATAAATTTAAACAACTTCTCGCTGGGTCCTGATCTAAATTCAGATTCTTCCTGACCTGAATTTTCCCTGGAATTAAGACTATCCTTTTGTCTTAGTTCCATCTCTTTTAATTTAAATTCCCTTTCTTCGCTTTCACTCTCTCTCTGAAGTTCAAGTTTTCATATTTCTAACTGAATCCTAGCCAATACCACTATCACTCTTGGACCTATTACTTTAGTTAGATATAGCTCTTGGGTCTAAAGGGATCAAAGGGCATGGTGCGAAAGCGGGAACAGGCAACTGAGTTGGATGATCAGCCATGATCATAATGAGTGGCAGAGCAGACTCAAAGGGCCGAATGGTCTACTCCTGCTCCTATTTCCTATGTTTCATGTGTCTTGTATTCCCTTCCTTGTTCCTCGTATTGCCCCTCATCTGTATTACCATCATCTTCTACCAATTCCAGATGTTTGGCTATTATGTCAATCATCTCTGCTTTTTTGGCACCTGATTTCAATTCCGACCCCAATTTCGCTGCCAATTCTTCTAATTTGTTCTTTGTTAAAGTTATCAAGTCACTCAGGGAAACATTCTGCTTTCCCAAAAACTCTGCGACAACCACTAATGCCATAACAATGGTATAGACTGTTCCTTATTATACAAGAGACCTGGTTCTTTTAATTTCTTTGTAATTGGTGTCAGATTTAGATCCCAACAATCAAGTTTCCAATCGATAAGATCCCAGACTCGTCGGCAATTAATATGATGCCAAACGCAAGACCTCAATTTAGATATGTTATCCCAGAGATGAGTAATTACTATTATTCCACATGTGAGCCCTCCAAATTAGTCTGATTCTGATCCTGGACGAGCCCCCAATAAATATGTTACGACTGACCGTTCCTGTCAAAGCCCCCAATCAAAATATACGATTCTAATTATGGTGGGAGAGACGCACTGATAATTCAATCCTGTCGCTCCACAGATCGCCTAACATATCATTTAGAACTTTCCAAATTAAAGATCCAGCCAAATTGTACCGTCTATTAACCCCCGAATAAGGCTAAACAAACCAGGTGTCTTTAAATCAACCAATTAACTCTAATTAAAAGAACTAAATTCTTAAACACTACGAACATTTAAAAATAGAAAAATTAGAGTCCTTGCAGATTTACAGTCCAATGTTGTTCGAAGTCCAGCGAATTTCAACAATTAACGACTTACAAACACTTTCAACAGAATCAAGCTGACTTTAGAGGTTTTTTTTGAGGGATAAAAGATTGTCACAGTCTAACTTCCCTTTCTTCAATTTAAACAACCAGAGATCTCTGCCTTGGCTTGACTTTTTAGAATCACGGGAGATAATAATTAAACGGACAAAAATCCTATTTCCTTCAGTTTAAAATGGTTGAGAGCTCTTTTTCAGTGCTAACACCACAGCTTTTTTTTTCTGCACATGCCAGTTTTTATTAAGTGTTCATTAGTTGCTGTTTTACACTTTGTTGAAGACTGCCACAACAGACTGCACATAATCGTCAAATGCAGTGATAGCTTCTTCCAGAAGATCTGTTCGAACCTGGTCATCTTCAACAACGCATTGAATCCATAGCTTCCTGATGCCATAGCCCATGGGAACCAGTTTGGAGGTACCCCAAACTAAGCCATCCATTATCACTGAACGTACGCATTCTTCCAATTTGGACATGTCAGTTTCATCATCCCATGGTTTCACATCCAGCAAAATAGATGATTTAGCTATGAGTGCTGGCTTTTTGGATTTTTTAGCTTCATATTGAGCTAGACGCTCTTCCGAGCTTCTTAGCCTCTGCACTTTCCTCCTCATCATCAGATCCAGAGATCAATATCATCGTCATTGTCTGTCACAGCTTTTGTTGATGTTGTATCTGCAAAGTTTTGTGGACCATATTTACCAAGAGACTGCTTAACACCTGGAAGGCAAGACTTTGTACTTTCATAAGACAGCACGTGATTGTACCACCTAAGTGCATGGTAGAAATCAGCTGAGGGTGGAGCATCAAGAGCTTCAAACAAGCTATGTCAGCTTGTGACGGAACATAGCCCTCGATGTAGCTGCTGTCGGCCAGGTAGTCGTTAAGCACTTTCAGGCCGGAGGCGGATTTGAGGTCTCCGAATCCCATGGTGGTGTTGGTACTGTGATGGGTGGGCTCCAAACTCCCTCTGACCAGCACAGCTGTCTGTCTTCTGTCTGTGTTCAGTTAGGACAAACTGTCTTACTAACTGCTAGTTCAAACTGAATTGTAACAAATGTATCGCATCAGGCTCACTCCCAGTGGCTGATTCTATGGTATCGAGAAAGCACTCTTTGAATCGCAGTCTCCAAATGGCCGTTTCTAAGGCAACAAAAAAGCACCTTCCTATAACTCCTAAGGCTTGCAGGCTCTTAAAGCAAGACTGATCCCTTGCAAGCCTTAAAGGCAAACTGCATATTCTGGAAAAAAAAGAGTACAGGATCATGACACCATATTTAAGAACAGGAATAGAACATGACTGGGGAACTACAGACCAGTCAGCTTAATATCAGTAGTAGGAAAAATAATGGAATACCCACTAAAGGAGAAAATTAGAAAAACATCTAGAAACCAAAAACATAACAATGAACAGTCAACATGGATTTCACAAGGGAAAGTCTTTCTGGAGCAACCTCATTGAATTCTTTAAAGAGGTAAAAGAGAGTAGACAACAGAAATGCAATCGATGTATTACATCTAGATTTTCAAAAGGCCTTTGATAAAGTACATTATAGACTAATGAATAGGGTCAGAGTATGTGGAGTCAGAGGACAAGTAGTAGAATGAATGGCTGGCCAGTTGAAAGACAGAAAGCAGAGTGTAGGGGTAAATGGTAGCTATTCAATGGCGGAAGCTGAGAAGTGGGGTCCTCAGGATCAATGCTGGGACCACTGTTCACAATTTATATTAATGATTTGGACTTTGCAATCAAGAACACAAGTTCTAAATTTGAAGATGATACCAAATTGGGAAGGATACTCAACCCTGAGGAGGACTGCAACAAATTACAAGCTATTAATAAACTTGCAGAATGGGCATATAATTGGCAAATGAATTTCAACATATGTGATTATGAGATATTGCATTTTGGTAAGAAAAATAAGGATGTCACATATTACTTAGAAAATAAAAATCTAAATGGGTAGAGGAGCAAAGGGATCTGGCAGAACAAATACACAAATCACTAAAAGTCGTGTGCAGGCCACGAAGGCTACAACAAAAGCAAACAAAGCATTAGGGTTTATTTCTAGAGGGATAGAATTGAAAAGTAGAGAAAAGGACCTGTGTTGGGATCTCAACTGTTCACTGTTATTAACAAGTTAAATGATGGGGTAAAAAAAAAAACACAGATCCCAGTTCGCTGATGAAAGATAAGCGATATTATAAGCAGTGTGGATGGTAGCCTAAAATTACAAAGAAAGATTAAGTGAATGGACAAAACAGCAGCAAATGGATTTCAATATAGGCAAATCTAACGTCAGAGTTATACAGCACAGAAACAGGCCCTTCAGCCCATCGTGTCCGTGCCAGCCATCAAGCACCTATCTATTCTAATCCCATTTTCCAGCACTTGGCCCATATGCTATGGTGTTTCAAGTGCACATCTAAATACTTCTTGAATGTTGTGAGGATTCCTGCCTCTACCACCCCTTCAGGCAGTGTGTTCCAGATTCCTACCACCCTCTGGGTGAAAATTCTTTTCCTCAAATCCCCTCTAAACCTCCTGCCCCTTACCTTAAATCTAAGTCCCCTGGTTATTGACACCTCCGCTAAGGGAAAAAGTTTCTTCCTATCTACCCTATCTATGCCCCTCATAATTTTGTATACCTCTATCAGGTCCCCCCCTCAGCCTTCTCTGCTCTAAGGAAAACAACTCTAGCCTATCCAGTCTCTCTTCGCAGCTGAAATGCTCCAGCCCAGGCAACACCCTGGTGAATCTCCTCTGTCATCCACTTTGGACCTAGAAAGTATCCTGTTCTATCCTTTTTAAGTGGTGAAAAGCTAGAAACAGCGGAGGTCAAAAGAGACTTCGGGGCCCAGCTATATAGATCATTAAAATATTAACAGGTACAGAAAATAATTGAAGAAGCTAATGGAATGCTGGCCTTTATATCCCCATAGGATGTTATTCTTCATCTGTACAAAGCCCTGGTTAAACTACACCTGGAGTACTGTAAGATTATATTGGCCGTGGAGGGAGTGCAGCATAAATTTACCAGATTGATACCTAAACTCTAAGGGTTAAATTATTAGGAGAGATTACACAAACTAGGGCTATATCCTCTGGAATTGAGGGTTGATTTGATCCAAGTTTTCAAGATACAAGGAGAATAGATAGGGTAGATAGAGAGAAAATATTACTACTGTTTGGGGAGTCTAGAACTAGGGAGGCATAGTTTAAAATTTAAAGCCAGACCCAGCAGCAGTGAAGTTAGGAAACTCTTTTACACACACACGCAGAGTGGTAGAAGTTTGGAACTCTCTGCTGCACACGATGGAACAGGCTCAAGGGGCTAAATGACATACTTCTATTCCTAGAGAAGTTAAGCTAAACTTATATCGAACTTTGATTAGACCATAAGTAGTACTGTGTATAGTTCTGGTCACCATGTTATAAAAAGGATTTGGAGGCGCTGGAGAGGGTGCAAGAGATTTATTTATTTATTTAGAGATACAGCTTACTGAAGGTCACAGGGAGAACTTGCAAACTCCGCACAGGCAGTACCCAGAACTGAACCCGGGTCGCTGGAGCTGTGAGGCTGCGGTGCTAACTACTGCGATTTACAAGGATGATAATCAGAACAGCGAGGGGGTTCTACCTATCAGGAATGGATGAACAAGCTGGGTCTCTTTTCTCTTAAAAAGAGAAGGCTGAGGGGTAACCCAATAGAGGTCCTTAAAATTATGAAAGCTTTTTTATTAGAGTAGACACAGAGCATGTTTCCATTTGTGGGGAAGAGCAAAACTAGTGGTCATCAATATAAAATAGTTACCAAGAAATCAAATGGGGAATTCAAAAGAAACTTCTTTATCGGGAGGGTGGAACTCGCTACCACAGGAAGCAGTTGAGGTGAATGGCATAGATGCATTTAAGAAGAAGCCAGATAAGCATATGTGAAAGAAGGGAAGAGATGGTTATGCTGATAAACAGTTAGATGAGGCAGGATGATGTTTTAGTCTAGAAAGTCAGTTGATGAAGGATATAACTGGAGCCCATCTTTATACACTTCTACCAGCATTTATTTACAGTTACATATTACAAGCAAGCATCTCCTAACCCCAACAACCACAGTTTAATTCAGTATCGGTTCATAGGGACACAAATGAATCCCAAGTTAATGTCCACCACCTGCATACAATTAAACACAATGTCAATTGTATATTAAGGCCCCCTTCTCTCGCTTACAATAAAAAATACTTAATATGTACAACAAAATTGTCAAAACAAATTTAATCAAAAACTTCCATATTCTGTACAAAGCATTACATTGCAAGACACTCCTCTGGGAGCCCGAACAATTTAATACATGCAATTATTTTTGTAAAAAAGGAATATGATGACTTGTATACACACATTTAATTTTGAGAAATTTCCTTTCCTTCCAGCATTTGTTTCAAGCCAGCAAGGTCAATCCACAACCTTTTCTCACTCCCACTTTTTGTAGAGTGTACATTATCCTACAATGAACAATTATCTTCAGCACACCCATTGTACAGAATCTCACTTAAAATATTTGACAAATAGAATCCCAAAACCACTACCTCCACAAAAGCCAGTGTTTCAGCAGCCAAAGTACTTTTAATTATTATTTTTGTTTTCTTAGCTTTCCAAGCTAAAGACCAACATTTTCTATTTTCATCCAAAAGAAATTTTATGAAACCAGCTGCACCCATCAGGGAGATTAGCATGTGAAACATTACTGAAAAAGGACCAGTTTCCAGTTCTTTGGGTCACCTAAGGATAGGAACTTAGGAATGCATTTCTCCAGATTTAATTTTTTCAATGTTTTATTTGCACTTCAAACATGCTCTACTTTAGGGTGCTTCATCTTTGTACTTAACCCCAACACATCAAAACTAGTATCTAGACTAGTCCAAGTGCCCAACCAGTTTAACTGACCAATCAAGCTTTGTAATTGCTCTGTCTCTTCTTTGGATGTAACATCATCTTTCTGTGATGGACCAGTAGAATTAACTGGGATGGGAGCAACACTCTCTAAATAGGATGGTTGATTTAAACTTATTCCAGACCTACTCTGCTTAATATCTAAACCAATATATTTTAGAGCCCCACAAGCCTGACTCCCAATTTTAAATTCTACTCTAATCTTAATAACACATCTCAAATTTCACAGTACCAACCCATAAGAAATCATCAACATGCATCATGAACATGCCTGTAAATTTTCCTTTATGGTACCAAAAGGATCTTCTTTTAGTTGAACACAACATTTTTTCAGCAAAACAGATTGCACCGAAAAATACCACACCCTAGAAACATCATTCAGGTCATGGACACTTTTTTTTTTCCAGTTTCCATAGTTTTCCTTCTGCATCTGCTACCTCTTTAGTTTCAGAAACACTTTTCTCTGAAAAGTATCATCCTGCAGAAACACGGATTTTACATCGATTGATCTACACTTCCATGAATATGTGGCCAAAAGAGCATGAAAGAATTTCAAGATTACTTTTTCATCTGTGGAAAAGTCCATTCTAACATCTGTATCACCCAGTTGCTCTTCAAAACCCCTAGCAACTAGTCTACTTTCCCCTTACAAGTCCAATCTGCAAGGCACTTTTACAGTACAAAACCACCTATGTGACAAAGCTGCTTGCCCTTTATATGGCAACTCAGAATAAACTCCAACCTCTCTCCAACTATCTAATTCCTTTTATTTTGCCTCTCATCAGTTTTTCTTCAAGGTTATTGCCAGCTACCAAAACTTCACGATCATGAGAAATTTGCTTCTAGTTCTGTAGCAAGACTGTTCTGTGGCCTTTATTTCATTGCCATTTCAAGCTATAGCCTCTACTTGCACTTTTATGCCTGTCAGGACTGCTACTGCAAGATATCCATCTTGCATCAGTGGAGGGTCTTTCTATGGTACATAATAGTTTTCTGATGCAGGAGTCACTTCTGGAACGACTACTTGCTCTGTGGTTTCTTACTCTCCACTCTTTCACCCACTTCTGCCAGACCATGTACCTTGCTTTTTGGATATCATTCTCAACAGTCAACCAATATTTGCACTTGCCAGTAGCTTTTCATGCGTGTCCCACAATTGTTGCATCCCTCCATTCACTAGATTGCTCTGGAATATACGTCACCTGAGTATCTACTCTAGGCTACTGGCTATTGAATGAGATAGCTCTGCCTTGTATGCTGTCGTGATCACTCAGATTAGCACCATCAAGCCCTTGATCTGTTCCTGCATTCTATTCCTTAGGACCTTCATCACAAAACACGGGTATTTGATGTGCAAAGTGTCTCGTTCACTTCTATCACATGCTCAGAGTCTGAGATTTTGTAATTAACTCTGATTAATCATGAGGAATGAACTTGTGAACAGTTTGATTGCCATGTTTGATAATTACTGTCTTACCAACATGATGATCTGAAAGCCATTACAGAGACATAGCTGCAGGATGCCACAGATTGGGACCTGCATATTGACGGGTACATGACATTTAGGAAGGACAGATAGCTGGGAAAAGGTGGAGGGGTGGCTGTGTTAATTAATGATGGTAATATCACATTAGAGAGGGATGGCCTAAATTCAGGAAACCAGGATGAGGAAGTGGTTTGGGTAGAGATGAGAAATGATAAAGGCAAGAAATCACTTTTGGGAGTGGTATAGAGGCCCCCTAACAGTAACCACATGGTAGGATGGGGTATAAAGGAAGAAATAATGGGAGTTTGTCAAAAGGTATGGCGATAATAGTGGGGAATTTTAATCTACATATAGACTGGAAAAATCAGATGGGCAAAGGTAGCCGAGATGAGGAGTACATAGAATGTTTGAGAGTTTCTTAGAACAGCATGTTCTGGAGAAAACCAGATAGCAGACTATACTAGACCGGACATTGTGCAACGAGTTAGGATTAATTAATGACCTCATAGTGAAGGTGCCCCTTCAGATCAGAACATGATTGACTTTTACATTCAGTTTGAGGGAAAGAGTGGGTCTAAAACTTAAATAAGGGCAATTATGAGGGCATGAAAGCAGAGCAAGCTAAAGTGAACTGGCAAATTAGGATAAGGGATAGGTCAATAGAGATGCAGTGGCAGTCATTTAAGGGGATATTTCAGAATACACAGAATAGATAAATTCCAATGAGGAGGAAAAATTCCAAGGGGAGGACCCACCAAACGTGGTTAACTAAAGCAGTTAAAGATGGTATCAAACCTAAAGAAAAAGCATATAATTGTGCAAAGATGGGTGGCAGGTCAGAAGGTTGGACAGAATATAAGAAACAGTATAGAATGACTAAAAGATTAATAAGGAGGGAAAAAGTAGAGTATGAGCGAAAACTAGCTAGAAATATAAACAGATAGTAAGAGATTCTATTGATATTTTTAAAAAATAGTTAAAGTGAGCGTTGGTCATATAGAAAGTGAGTCTGGGGAATTAATAATGGAAAATAAAGAGATGGCAGATGAATTGAATAGGTATTTTGCAATGGGCTTCACCAATGGGGATACAGGTAACATCCCATAAATAGTTGTAAATCACAAAATGGAAGGGAGGAAGGACTTCAAGAAAATTACAATCACCAGGGAAGTGGTACTGAGCAAATTGTTGGAGCTGCGGGCTGACAAGTCCCCGGGTCCTGGTGGACTTCATCCTAGGGTCTTAAAAGAAGTGACCTGTGAGATAGTTGATGCGTTGGTTTTGATTTTCCAAAATTCCTTAGATTCACAGAAAGTTCCATTAGATTGGAAAATAGCCAATGTAACTCCTTTATTCAAAAAGGGAGACAGAAAGCAGGAAACTACAGGCTATTTAGCTCAACATCTGTCTCAGGGAAAATGTTAGAAGCTATTATTAAAGATGTTTTAGGAGGCATTTAGAAAAGTTCACGGTAATCAGGCAGAGTCAACATGGTTTTGTGAAAGGGAAGAAAGAGTTCTTTGAAGAAGTAACATTTGCTGTGGATAAAGGGGATCCGGTGGATGTACTGTACTTAGATTTTCAGAAGTCCATTTGATAAGGTGCCACATCAAAGGTTATTGCGGAAAATAAAAGCTCACAATGTCGGGGGTAACATATTGGCAGAGATAGATTGGCTAGCTAACAGGAAACAGAGAGTTGGCATAAAGGGATCATTTTCTGGTTGGCAAGATGTAACAAGTGATGTGCCACAGGGATCAGTGTTGGGGCCTCAACTTTTTACAATTTATATAAATGACTTAGATGAAGGGACCGAAGGTATGGTTGCTAAATTTGCTATTGACACAAAGATAGGTAGGAAAGTAAGATCTGAAGACGACATAAGGAGGCTATAAAGGGATATAGATAGGTTAAGTGAGTGGGCAAAGATCTGGTAAATGGAGTATAATGTGGGAAAATGCAAAATTGTCCATTTTGGCAGGAAGAATAAAAAAGCATATTATCTAAATGGAGAGAGATTGCAGAGCTGAGATGCAGAGGGATCTGGGTGTCCTCATGCATGAATCGCAAAATGTTAGTATGCAGGTACAGCAAGTAATTAGGAAAGCTAATAGAATGTTGTTGTTTATTGCGAAGGGAATTGAATACAAAAGTAGGGAAGTTATGCTTCAATTTATAAAGGGCATCGGTGAGGCCACATCTGGAGTACTGTATAAAATATTGACCTCCTTATTTAAGGAAGGATGTAAATGCATTTGAAGCAGTTCAGAGAAGGTTTTCTAGACTAATACCCGAAATGGGTGGGTTGTCTTGAGGAAAGGTTGGACAGGCTAGGCTACTATCAGCTGGAGTTTAGTAGATTAAGAGGTGACTTGATTGAGGCATATAAGAGCCTGAGTGGATGTGGAAAGGATGTTTCTTCTTGTGGGAGAATCTTGAACTAGGGGTCACTGTTTAAAAATAAGGGATCACCCATTTAAGACAGATATGAATTTTTTTCCCTTTTAGTGGGACCTGAGTCTTTGGAACACTCTCTTTCTCAAAAGGTGGTGGAAGCAGAGTCTTTGAATATTTTTAAGGCAGAGTTAGATAGATTCTTGATAAGCAAGGGGGTGAAAGATTATCGGTGGTAAGTGGGAATGTGGAGTTGAGGTTACAATCAGATCAGCCATGATCTTGCTAAATGGCAGAGCAGGCTCGAGAGGCCAAGTGGCCTACTCTTGCTCTTAATTGATATGTTCGTACGTATGTTCACCGGACCTATTACCTTAACAGGTCCATTCTATTCCCCATGACACTCTTTTATAATACACTAAATCTCCTGACTTAAACTGTGTCTCAGATGGTCTTATACGATGCCTTGGAGCACTCTGAATTTTCTGAGACGTCAACATTGATGAAAGCCTGTTTCCCTGCATGTCAAGCATTCAAATGTGCAGAAAAAATGGAATAGTACCTTCTAAAACAGGAGGACTATCACACAGCAAAAGGAGGCAATTTGAGATTTCACCTATACACCAATTGTTAAGACTACATCCTCCAACCATATGGATTGAATGCTTTGCATGTACTACCCATGCCAGGGCAGTTGTCAACTTGCAGTCGCATCTTTTATTTCATCAATCATTGTGTGATTCCTTTCACAGAGTCCATTGTCGAAAGGACTTTCAGCTGCAGTATTCATGACCATGATGTTCTTATTTCCACATATGGCTCTGAATTTGTCATTGGCAAATTATGCTCAATTTATCAGTCAAAAACCTTGCTGGGGCCCCAAGTCTGGTCCCTGTCCCTGTGGTTATTTTGTCTATAACCACCCTTTAATCCTTACAATGTAGTATTGTAGAAAGTCTAAATCTAGTTGCCAGGTTTACAAAATGTAGAATGATAATATTTCTGTCTTTGTCCCATACCTTTAGATCCATGGCAATAGGCATACAATAGGATATGGCAGCATCCTCCAATACAGGGATCGAGCGGGACTGACTGAATAGCTCAGTGGAGAGCCGAAATCGACTTGATGGGCCAAATGGCCTCCTTCTGTGCTGTAAATGACTGACATTTTTTAAAAAAGATTTCACATTTTTCACTATCCTTTCTATTCGCCTCATATACTCTTCATCAACCACACCTGCATCTTTTTTGGAGTATTTTTAACCTTTGACTAGTATGGTGAACAAATTGTCTACCTAACTAAGATAATTTGCTTTTTTTTCTCTGATTCTTATTACCTGATGGCATTAATAGTTGTCTAACGCAGAGAAATATTTTGTTAAAGGGATATAATAATGTCCTGCCTGAGTAAATTGCAGATCCAGACTTTCCAAAAACAATTTCCTTATCAAGTTTCATTTGTCCCTTTTTCATAGGTTTACTCAAGAGCACAGGTATCTCACTAGAGACTACATCAGTATTTATAAAATGGCTTATTCCACCTATTTTACATGGAATTACAACTCTCAACAGATGGGAGGAGGCTCGACTAGTGCATGAATGTTGGCATGGATTGGTTGGGCAGAATGGCCTATTTCTGTGCTACATATTCTACATAATTTTATGAAATCAAAATCTGATTGGGGAAAGCAAATAAGAAAGCAGGGTATAGGAGGCTGTAGGGAATGAGATTGAGGGTGGTGGTGGGGGAGGGGGGTGGGAGGAGCCTTTGGGGTTTTGCCACTCACCTTTGAGGGGTGTGAGGGGGAGTACAGAGGTGTGGATAGAGAGTTAAGTGTGAATTGAGCGGCAGAGTGGAAAATACAGGTAGTTCAAAAGGGAATAGGTATGGTTAGTAATTGAAGTGACGGGTGGCAGAAGGGGAGTGGGTAGTGGAAAAGTGAAGCAATTGGGGACATATTAGTAACAAGGGAATTGAGTGAAGGATGTGAGTGGGGTAAGGGATTTATCCTGCAACTCTTATCCTTAATGCAGCCTTTGTGTTTCCTTTCTCCCTTTCTTATGGCTGGAGAGGCTTTGTTGCTGCTAGAAAGTTAAATCTATAAAACTAAATAAAAGGCAAAGGATATTTTACAAACTGAGGAATGCAGGGATTGCACTCTTTATTCTCAACAGAAAGAGCTTAACCACGTCATCATGGATAGTCACTGAACAGAAGCCTGCTGCTTTCCAACATGGAACAAAGAATCATACAGCAATGAGGCCATTCAGTCCATCATGCCTGTACCAGCTCTTTCCAATCCCCTGCTCTACCTCCATAGCCCTGCATTTTTTTTTAGGGTATAGATATGTCCAAGCAGTTTGTTAAACAGCAATACCAACAAATTTCCTGACACTGCTCTTACGGCCTATTGAACCTGGTATATAGAAATTGAAACAAAAAGTAGATGTGCCAAGTCCTGCCACCCTGTCCTTAACTCCCAAATTGCCAATAGAATCTCCACAAAGAAACAAGAGCAGTGTCCTTCAATCTTTGCAAAAACATGTATTTTTTGTCCATACTCAATATTCTTAAACTTATATTTTGTATTGCTAGAAGGAATTGATACCCAGGGTCACACAAAGCATCAGATCAATGAATAACTATCAGCTCAGAATAAATGAGCTATCTGAGAAAGGGCCCAAGGTGGTGAAAAGAGACTTGCTTTTATACAGCACTTTGCACGACCACTGGACATCTCAAAGTGCTTTACAGCCAATAAAGTACTTTCAAGTGTAGTCACTGTCGTAATGAAGAAAATGTGGCAGCCAATTTGTGGCACCTTTCTGTGCACAAATAGCAATACGATAATGACCAGATAATCTATTTTTGTGATGTTGATTGAGGGATATTGTCCAGGACACGGGGGATAACTTCCCTGCTGTTCTTCCAAATAGTGCCATGGGATCTATGTGCCTTTACTATGGCCCACAATTACTGTCTGAAGCGTTAACTGATTAATCAAATTAGTTGTGGGGGGGGGGGGGGGGGGGGGTTGCTGCGGTGCAGTGAGAAATTACTTACAACTCCAACTTCATTGTCAAAAAGATGCCCACACTCTTCCTCCAAAGTGCTTTATGACACTTGGCTGCTTAAGGGGATTTTCTGTTCAATTTGCCCAGGTTTGTACACAATAAAGTGCCCTGGTTGGAGATCAAAGGACAGGACACAGCCTGGACTCGTGCCTCTGACCGACAACTGTGAGGGCAGGGACACCTATTTGATTACAAACTGTGGGCTCCAGCCATAGAATCTCTCCTACATGATTACAGCAACACCCAATTTTCCTAGGGTGAGGGAGTGGGAGGAGACGGTCATTGTACTTAACTCACTAAATTCTATACCAGCGCAGGCAAGCTAAAGTAGCTTTCCAGTAAGTGGACTTTTATTTGTAAAGATCCACGTTTAGAGACAGTGTTTGTTCAACTATCTTAACTAAATAAAATTATTGGTTTGGAAGCCTGTGCCTTAATTTGGTAAATGCTTATCCAGGCTGCTTTTGAAGTGAGGAGAATTCACATATTAGTACATGACACTTTCCAATTGCTGGAATAGAGCTCTCGGTTCTGATTACTGAATACCGCTACAGTTTATTTAGATGTCGAGCCGAAAGGATGCAATCTGCATCACGGGATGGGAGGTCTGCCCACAAAAATGACTGGGGAAACTATAACTGGAAAATATCCAAGATAATAAACCAAACCCACGTGATATTGAGCTCTTTTAGAAACTATTAGAAATGAGCCACTGGAGTTTTATTGTCCTTTCTTAACGTAGGCCAGAGAAAGCATATTATTGGTTAACCCCTGAGCCCACTCCCTTTCTCTCACACTCACATTAAATTCCTTAGAATTTCAGCTGAATCTGTGCCTCACACAAATCTGTTCTAACATCATATACAGTACAACCTGATTTAATTTCAGCAACACCATTTGGTCCAAGTCTGGCCCTTCAACATAATTCACACCCCCAAGAAAGCCTGCTTTCTATTGAATGCTGCCTTTCTTCAGGTCTGTGTGCCCTATGTTGCTACAGTCCAATGTTAGGGTAATCACTACCATGGGTTTAACCTCCCGGTCTTCATTATATAAAATGGAAGGACAGGATACAAAAGGAAACACTGAACACTATAAACTGAAGCTGGTATCCAGCCCAATATGCATCATTTCAGTGACACAATGCGAGGTACAGGTACTCCATTAAAATCTAACCAAACTCCTGAAATCACCTAATAACTCATTTAGCAGGGTAAAAACATGGTGGTAGAAGTTCTGGCTTCCTCGTCAACCTTCTCTGTTCTTTCAAATCCATGTACTTTATTTTTCTTTCCACTGACTCATGAATAACAAAATTAAAAATACGTAGTTCACTGTGGCTTCTTAGAATGCCAAAAATCATACTCCGAGCATCCTCATCCTCCACTCCTGGAACATCTATAGTGTCTCAAATCTCAATTCTGTCTATTTTCATCCTTAGTCATTCTGCTCTCTATTGTTCCTCATTGAAATCCAAATCTGATCTCTTTCTGCCTCTTCCTCAAACTTTCTACTCTACTTTTGATCCAAAAGAAGTTGTATGCAGTTACATTCCCATTAACGATCCTGCTGCTCTCTCGCAGTGCCTTTGATCTTCTGTGGCTAAAACTCTCCTTACCTTACTGAACATAAGTTGTGTCTTTTATTCTCCTATTCTTGATAATTCTCTTAACATTCAACTTTCAGAAAACATTGAATTGATTGACTAACATCCCCTCTACTGCAGTCATCATCTTGGTGACTTCAAGTTCACCAACTGTTTTTTTTCCCCATTGAGCAAGTCAACATTAATGCTATTGTGAAGGATATCAAACAGCTGGTCAATCTATCTATTGACAAATGATTAACCCTAGTAGTTCAGCTCATCCACTAGGCTTTCCTCTCACCTCCAGTCCAAACTCTTTTGTTGTACTGATTTCACCACTCAAATCCTCTGATCACCTGGTGTCTCATTCTGACTTTTGCTGAATACCATTCAACAAAATCACTGTTAACTGTCTTAGTTGACACTACAAACTGGACAACTGGTATGGTCTTCTGGAATTTTGTGTGCTTTTCCTTTGTCCAGTGCTACTTTTACTCTTCTGATCCCTCGATCTGCACCCGTTAAAGTAACTGATACCATTCCAGTTTATGTAGAAGTTTCACATGCCTTTTTAATTTCCACCTGCACCTTCATTTGCCTCCTAACAATTCTGCCCATCATATTTGGTACTTCAATTGACATGAAGCATACTGTCCCAACTTGACCTGCATTCATACCCAAACATTGGAGTTGATAAATGCAACTTTACTAAACAGTATCAACTACCACCATTCTGCCCCTCCAACAGCTGCTGCTTCTAGCCTGGCAATGTTGTCTCTCAAAAACATGTGATTCCTCCTTCAATCTTGATAGAGTTGTTAGATCTCCTAAAGCAAAAAACAGATCTTTTTGGCTCACTATTCTCATCAGGTGACAGCAAATAGGTGTCTTGTTGCCAAATATTTCCCATCGGCCTCCGATTACCTAGCGCAATGTTAGAATCCCTTTCTCCTGTCCAGTCTGCTCCAAGTCCCTTCAATTACCCATTGCATTCACTCCAGAGTCTCTTTCTCACACATTCTATATGTTCTGCCCATTCCATCTTGGTCCAGGTCCACCAGGCCAACAATTATTCCTCAAGTAACATCATTAAAAAGTTATCGGATCATTTAACCTCATTATTACTTGTAAGATCTTGCTGTGGATAAACTGATATTGTGTTTGCCTACATACCACACTGAACACACTTCAAACATACCTCATTGGCTGTGAAGCACTTTGGAAGGCCCAGAGGATGTTAAAAGTACTATCTCAATCGAAGTTCCTCCTTTCACCTGCGTTCTTTCATTACCCTAGTTACAGAGAAATATAGGAAATGCTGAAGAGCTAAGATTATTCCTCACTGACCTTTACTATGAAAGTGGGGCAGTAAAATTTTTCTCTGTACCTTCTTTCATCATGATGGCATGGTTACTTACATTTTTAAAAGTCAAACCATGCAATTCATTACTGTTGCTGTTTCATTTACCCCAACTGCTAATCTTTTCAATCTTGGTGATATCTTGGATCTTTACCACAGTCTGTATTATCAAAATATATAAATGCTATTGCTAACTGTCACTTATTTTATGCATTGGTTTTAATCAGTTGTCAGTCTGTTTCTATGCAGGCGTTCAGATGTTCATGCCAATTAGCACCATGCTGTTGCCATTCATAGTGTTCTTATGTAAAATCTGTAAAAATATGAGGTTATTTGTTGCTTTCTCTAGATATTAATTGTTGAGATACAGGACCACAAGATATCTTGACTCAAAATGTGAAAGTGCACAAAAAACTCAAAGCAACATGGAAAAAGTACATTCTCATTTTAACTCAATTTATTTCTCATCCTTATTTTAATTTTCACCATCTTTCTGCAGAATTGTTTATTTTCTTGTGGGTTCTATACTCCAGTGATTGTTTCCCAATTCTCCAAGCTAAACTGATGTTTCCGTCTCTGTGGTGCTCTGTTTTTTCCTCTCACTCAGTCACTCTATATTGGGTTTCTGCCCAATCTCCCTCTGCATGCTGCAGTGTTTTTGCTATTTTGTTTGCCTCTTTCATTCTCTCTCTCCGCCTGTGCTGCAGTGCCTTTCCTCTCATTCAGTCTCTGTTTACTGTGCTAGCTGTTTGCTCCGTCTTTGGCTGCTGCAGTGGTTCCCCCTCATTCAGCCTCTTTGCTGTGCCATCTGCTTGCTGTCTCTCTGCTGCAAAGTCTTTCTTCTCATTCAGTCACTTAATGCTGTGCTGTCTGCTTACTCTTCCTCTGTGTCTTACAGCCTCTTTTCTATCACTCAGCCTCTCTCTGCTGTGCTGTCTGCTTGCTTTCCCTCTGTTGGCTGCAGTGTCTTCTTGGTCTCTCAGCTTCTCTCTACTTTGCTGCCTGTTTGCTCTGCTGCTATGTGCTGCAATGCTTTTTCTGTGGTTCACACTCTCCCGGCTGTGCTGCCTGCTTGCTCTGCCTCCATGTGCTGCAGTGCTTTTTCTGTGGTTCACACTTTCCCGGCTGTGCTGTCTACTTGCTCTACCTCTGTCTGCTGCAGTGATTTTTCTGTCGTTCACACTCTCCCGGCTATGCTGCCTGCTTGCTCTGCCTCTGTCTGCTGCAGTGTTTATTCTGTGGTTCACACTCTCCCGGCTGTGCTGCCTGCTTGCTCTGCCTCTGTCTGTTGCAGTGCTTTTTCTGTCGTTCACACTCTCCCGGCTGTGCTGCCTGCTTGCTCTGCCTCTGTCTGTTGCAGTGCTTTTTCTGTCGTTCACACTCTCCCGGCTGTGCTGCCTGCTTGCTCTGCCTCTGTCTGTTGCAGTGCTTTTTCTGTCGTTCACACTCTCCCGGCTGTGCTGCCTGCTTGCTCTGCCTCTGGCTGCTGTAGTATGCTTCCCCACTTTGTGTCTTGTGCCCTTTTGTTCTTTACCTTTTGCAATCTCGGATTTGTTTTTTGAGTGTGCATTTTTAGCTCTTTCTTTGCTGGAGTGCGCTTTCTGCCTCTCCACTGAACTGTCTGTGAAATGGATTGCTTTTCTGTTCCCACTCTGTCTAGCTCCTCCTCGGCCTAACATCTGTTTTGTTTTCTGTGCGGGACTATTGTTCTCAATTCTTCCTTTGCAGCAACAATTCTGGATGGCCTTGCAAAAACCTGAGAGCATCGACATATCTTAACGTAGATGGTTGGAAAGATATTGGAATCTTTACTCAAAGATGTAACAGAAGAACATCTAGGAACCAAAAAATATAATAAAGATTAGTTAGCATAGATTTCAAAAAGAAAGGTGGTCCTTGACCAACCCTAATCGAATTCTTTAAAGAACTATCAGAAAGAGTAGAAACAAAAACAAAGTGCTGGAAATACTCAGCAGGTCTGGCAGCATCTGTGGGAAGAGAAACAGTTACCGTTTCAGATCAGTGACCTTTCATCAGAACGCACCAAGGCTCCTTAGACAGCATCTTCCAAACCCACGACCTCCAGCACCTAGAAGGACAAGGGCAGCAGTTGCTGTGGAACACCACCACCTGCAAGTTCCCCTCCAAGTCACACACCATCCTGACTTGGAACTATATCGCCATTCCTTCACTGTCGCTGGGCCAAAATCCTGGAATTCCCTTCCGAATAGCACTGTGGGTGTACCTACCCCACATGGACTGCAGTGGTTCAAGAAGGTGGCTCACCACCACCTTCTCAAGGGTAATAAATGCTGGCATAGCCAACGATACCCACATCCCATGAATGATAAAAAAAAAAAAGAAACAGCTGATGGCAGTGGATACAACAAAAGCTATGGGCCCCGGCGACATTCCAGCTGTAGTGCTGAAAACTTATGCTCCAGAATTACCCACACCCCTAAGCAAGCTGTTCCAGTACAGCTACAACACTGGCATCTACCCGACAAAGTGGAAAATTGCCCAGGTATGGCCTGTCCATCAGCAAAGCGATGGAAGGTGTCATTATCAGTGCTACAAAGCTGCACTTACTCACCAATAACCTGTTGAGTTTGGGCTCCGCCATGGCCGCTCAATTCCAGACCTCATTACAGCCTTCATTCAAACATGGACCAAAGAGCTAAACTCCAGAGGCAAGGTGAGGTGAGGAGACAGTGACTGCCGTTGACATCAAGGCAGCATCTGATAGTGCGCGGTATCAAGGAGCTCTAGCAAAATTGAAGTCAATGGGAATCAAGGGGGAAACTTTCCACTGGCTGCAGTCATAGCTAACAATAAGTGAAGTGATTGTGGCTGTTGGAGGCCAATCATCTCAACTCCAGGACATCACTGCAGGGGCTCCTCAGGGCAATGTCCCTCAGTTCAACCATCTTCAGCTGCTTCATCAATGCCCTTCTTTCCACGATAAGGCCAGAAATGGAGATTTTACGCTGACGAATGCAGTGTTCAGTTCCATTCACAACTCCTCAGATAATGAAGCAGACCATGCCCACATGCAGCAAGACCTGGATAACATCCAGGCTTGGGCTGATGTGTGGTACAAATGTTACTTGCCACTTAAGTGCCAGGCAATGATCACCTCCAACGAGAGAGAATCTAACCAATAACCTGTGACATTCAAAGGCCATCACTGAATCCTCCACCATCAACATCCTGGGGGTTATCACTGACCACAAACTTAAATGGACCAGCCACATAAATACTGTGACTGCCAGAGCAGATCAGAGACTGGGATTTCTGCAATGAGTATCTCACCTCCTGACTCCCCAAAGCCTGTCTACCATCCACAAGGCACAAGTTAGCGGTGTGATGGAATACTCCCCATTTGCCTGGATAAGTGCAGCTTCAACAACACTTAGGAAGCTCGACACCATCCAGGACAAAGCAGCCCGCTTGATTGTCACCCCAAGCACCATCTTAACATTCACTCCCTCCACCGCAAGCGAACCGTGGCAGCAGTGTGTACCATCTACAAGATGCACTGCAGGAACTGTTAAAGACATCTTCAGCAGTTGATGTGGTGTACATGGACTTCATAAAAAGGCATTTGATAAAGTGCCACATAACAGGCTTGTCAATAAAGTCAAAGCCCATGAAATAAAAGGGACAGTGGCAGCAATGATACAAAGTTGGCTGAGTGATAGGAAACAGAGTAGTAGTGAACAGTTGTTTTTCAGATTGGAGGAAGATATACAGTGGGGTTCCCCAGGTGTCAGTATTAGGACTACTGCTTTTCTTAATCTATAATAATGACCTGGACTTGGGCTTACAGGGCACAATTTCAAAATCTGTGGACTACACAAAACTTCGATGTATTGTGAACTATGAGGAGGTTATTGATAGACTTCAAGAATGGTGGATGGAATGGGAGGACAAGTGGTAGATGAAATTTAATGCAGAGATGTGTGAAGTGATAAGGAAGAGGCGAGGCAATGTAATATAAAGGATACAATTCTTAAGGGGGTGCAGGAACAAGAGGGACCTGGGGGTATATGTGCACAAATCATTGAAAGTGGCACAGCAGGTTGAGAAAGTGGGTAATAAAGCAGACAGGATCCTGGGATTGATAAATAGACAGAGTACTGTTACGAAAGTGCGTCTGTTTTGTTAAATATATTTTTGAGGATTAGTTTTTGAAAGATTGAAGAAATGTTAAGCTTTGAGGTTTTCAAAGGGGGTCATGTAAAGGCCATTTGACTTTCAAAAACAGTCCCTGGAAATGTTTTTAAAAGGGGAACTGAGAGGTCTTGAGAAAAACAAGCCTTTCTGGGAAACCACCTGACTTCCAGCTCAATAAACAACATAGAACTTTGGACACTTGGAGAAGTTGTTTACAAAGAAGTGACAGGTCATGACTGACGGCGGTCAAAAGGTTGACTACCTGTTGTCGGTTTTGCTTCTGAATTGCTTTGAGTTGGGGTTGAACTGTATAAAAAGGGAGAGAACTTCCAAGAAGAGAATTCCCAAGGAAAGAGAAGGCCACAACCCAGTTCAGCTTTCCAGCACGTCTCTAAAAGACCCGAGAAGTCCACTGTGTCAACTCATTCCATCTCCTGTCGCCTGATATGAACTGTTCTAAAAGATCCCAGTGACCTGTCTATGGGTACCCAGAGGACAGACTGTATGTCAGTTTTGGAACACAACACAGAAACAAGAAAATAGGAGTAGGCCATTTGGCCCTTCGAGTCTGTACCGCCATTCAATACGATCATGGCTGATCGTCCAAACTCAGTACCCTGTTCCCGCTTTCTCCCCGTATCCCTTGATTCCTTTAGCCCTAAGAACTATATCTAACTCTTTCTTGAATATATTTAATGATTTGGGCTCAACTGCTTTCTGTGGTAGAGAATTCCACAGTTTTACCACTCTCTGGGTGAAGAAATCCCTCATCTCAGTCTTAAATGGCTTACCCCTTATCCTTAGATTTTGACCCCTGGCCCTGGACTCCCCCGCCATTGGGAATATCCTTCCTGCATCTAGTCTGTCCAGTCCTGTTCGAATTTTGTAGGTTTCTATGAGATCCCCTCTCATTCTTCTAAACTCCAACGAATACATGCCTAATGGAACCAATCTCTCTTCATATGTCAGTCCTGCCATCCCAGGAATCAGTCTGGTGAACCTGTGCTGCACTCCCTCCATAGCAAGAACATCCTTCCTCACATAAGGAGACTAAAACTGCAAACAATACTCCAGAGGTGGTCTCACCAAGGCCTTGTATAATTGCAGCAAGACTTCCTTGCACCTGTACTCGAATCCTCTCGCTATGAAGGCCAATATACCATTTGCCTTCTTAACTGCCTGCTTCACCTGCATATCTCATCTGCTGTTTTCTTTAAGAATGAGCAAGTATGCGGAATCACAGAATTATTACAGTGCAGAAGGAGGCTATTCGGCTCATCATATCCGTACCGGCTCTCCGAAAAAACAATTTACTCAGTTCCATTCCCCTGCCTTCTCCCTGTAATCCTGTATATTCTTCCTCTTATATAGGAGTGAATGCTTCAATTGAACCTGCCTCCACCACACACTCAGGCAGTGCATTCCAGACCTTAACCACTGTCTGCCGGAAAAAAGTTTTTCCTCATGTAACTTTTGCTTCTCTTACCAAATACTTTAAATCTGTTCCCTCTCATTCTCGATCCTTTCACAAGTGGGAACAGTTTCTCCCTGTAGACTCTATCCAGAAACCCACCCCCGCCGCCCCCCCATGATTTTGAATACCTCTAACAAATCACCTCTCAGCCTTCTCTTCTCCAAGGAAAGCAGTCCTAACTTCTCTAAACTATCTTCATAATGGAAGCTCCTCATCCCTAGAACCATTCTCGTGGATCTTGTCTGTACTCTCTCCAATGCCCTCACATCTTTCCTAAAGTGCGCCGCCCAGAACAGGATGCAATGCTCCAGCTGAGGCCAAACTAGTGTCCTGTACAATATAAACACAAGAAACTCTGGAAAATACTCTGCAGGTCTGGCAGCATCTGTGGAAAGAGAAGCAGAGTTAACATTTCAGGTCAGTGACCCTTCATCAGTTCTGATGAAGGGTCACTGACCTGAAACGTTAACTCTGCTTCCCTCTCCACAGATGTTCCCAGACTTGCTGAGTATTTTCCAGCACTTTGTTTTGTTTCCGATTTCCAGGATCTGCAATATTTTTCTTATATTTTCGTGTCTTATAAAAGTTCAACAAAACTTCCTTGCTCTTGTACTCTACGTCCCTATTAATAAAGTCCAGGATACAGCATGCTTTATTAACCACTCTCTCAACCTGCCCTGCCACCTTCAATGACTTATGCACATATACACGTAGGTCCCTCTGTTCCACACCCCCTTTAGAATTGCACCCTTTATTTTCTATTGTCTCTCCATGTTCTTCCAACCAAAATGAATCACTTCACATTTCTCTGCATTGAACTTCATCTGCCACCTGTCTGCCAATTCCACCAACTTGACTATGTCCTTTGGGATTTTAACCTACATATAAATTGGAAAAATCAGATGGGCAGAGGCTGCCTAGATGAGGAGTACATAGAATGTTTTTGGGCTAATTTCTTGGAACAATACGTTCTGGAGCCAACCAGAGAGAAGGCTACACTAGACCTGGTATTGTGCAACAAGACAGGACTAATTAATGACCTCATAGTTAAGGCACCCCTAGGTAGCAGCAATCATAACATTATTTGAATTTTACATTCAATTGGAGGGAGAGAAGAGTGTGTTTAAGACTAGTATTTTAAACTTAAATAAGGACAATTATGAGGGCATGAAAGCAGAGCTCGCTTAAGTGAAGTGACAAATCAAGTTAAGGGATAGGTCAATAGAGATGCAGTGGCAGACATTTAAGGGGATATTTCAGAATACACAGAATAGATACATTTCAATGAGAAAGAAACATTCCAAGGGTGGGACCCGCCATCTGTGGTTAACTAAAACAGTTAAAGATAGTAACAAACTTAAAGATAAAGCCTATAATTGCGCAAAGATGGGAGGCAGGTCAGAAGATTGGTCAGAATATAAGAAACAGCAAAGAATGACTAAAAAATTGATAAGGAAGGTAAAATTAGAGTATGAGAGAAAGCTAGCTAGAAATATAAAGACAGATAGTAAGAGTTTCTATAGATATTTAAAAAGAAAAGAGTTAACAATGTGAGCGTTGGTCCTATAAAAAGTGAGTCTGGGGAATCAATAATGGATAATAAAGGTGATGAATTGAACAGATATTTTGCATTGGTCTTCACTATTGAGGATACAAGTAACATCCCAGTATTAGCTGTAAGTCAGGAAATGGAAGGGAGGGAGGAACGCAAGAAAATTACAATCACCAGGGAAGTGGTACTGAACAAATTGTTGGGACTGCAGGCTGATAAGTCCCCGGGTCTTATAAGTGGCTAGTAAGATACTTGATGATTTGGATTTAGTTTTCAAAAATTCCCTAGATTCGGGGAAGGTTCCGTTAGATTGGAAAATAGCAAATGTAACTCCTTTATTCAAAAAGGGAGGGAGACAGAAAGCAGGAAACTACAGGCCAGTTAGCTTAGCTTCCAACAGTTTCCCTAAGACAGATGTTATTAAAGATGTTATAGCAGCGCATTTAGAAAAATTCAAGGTTATCAGACAGAGTCAACATGGTTTTGTGAAAGGGAAATCATGTTTAACCAATTTATTGGAGTTCTTTGAAGAAGTAACCTGCTGTGGATAAAGGGGAACCGGTGGATGTATTGTACTTAGATTTCCAGAAGGCATTTGATAAGGTGCCACATCTATGGTTATTCAGAAAATAAAAGCTCATGGTATAGCGGGTAACATATTGGCATGGATAGAAGATTGGTTAGCTGATAGGAAACAGAGAGTAGGCATATATGGGTCATTTTCTGGTTGGCAAGATGTAATGAGTGGTGTGCCACAGGGATCAGTGCTGGGGCCCCAACTTTTTACAATTTATATAAATGACTTGGATGAAGGGACCGAAGGTATGGTTGCTAAATTTGCTGATGACACAAAGATAGGTAGGAAAGTAACCTGTGAAAAGGACATAAGGAGGCTACAAAGGGATATAGATAGGTTAAGTGAGTGGGCAAAGACCTGGTAAATGGAGTATAATATGGGAAAGTGAAATTGTCCACTTTGGCAGGAAGAATAAAAAAGCATATTATCTAAATGGTGAGAGATTGCAGATCTCTGCAGTGCAGAGGGATCTGGGTGTCCTCGTGCATGAATTGCAAAAGGATATTATGCAGGTACAGCACATAATTAGGAAAGCTAATAGAATGTTATGGTTTATCGCTAGGGGAATTGAATACAAAAGTAGGGAGGTTATGTTTCAGCTGTACAAGGTATTGGTGAGACCACATCTAGAGTACTGTGTACAGTACTGGTCTCCTTACTTAAGGAAGGATGTAAATGCATTGGAGGCAATACAGAGAAGATTTACTAGACTAATACCTGGAATGGGGAGGCTGTCTTACGAGGAAAGGTTGGACAGGCAATTCTTGTATGCGCTGGAATTTAGAAGAGTAAGAGATGACTTGATTGAAACATACAAGATCCTGAGGGGTCTTGACAGGATGGATGTGGAAAGGATGTTTCCCCTTGTCGGAGAATCTAGAACTCAGGGTCACTGTTTAAAAATAAGGGGTCGCCCATTTAAGACAGAGATGAGGAGAAAGCCTGACGTCAGTAGTGGGGAAAATTCTCGAGTCCATTATCAAAGATTTTCTCGCAAAGCACTTGGAGAACAGTGGTAGAATCGGACAGAATCAGCATGGATTTACGAAAGGGAAATCATGCTTGGGAAATCATGCTTGACAAATCTACTAGAATTCTTCGAGGATGTAACTAGTAGAGTTGATGAGGGGGAGCCAGTGGATGTGGTTTATTTGGCCTTTCAGAAGGCTTTCGACAAAGTCCCACATAAGAGATTAGTGTGTAAAATTAAAGCACATGGGATTGGGGGTTGTGTATTGCAATGGATAGAAAATTGGTTGGCAGACAGGAAACAAAGAGTAGGGATAAATGGGTCTTTTTCCGAATGGCAGGCAGTGACTAGTGGAGTACCGCAGGGATCGGCGCTCGGACCCCAGCTATTCACAATATATATTAATGATTTAGATGAGGGAACTAAATGAAATATCTCCAAATTTGCAGATGACACAAAACTGGGTGGCAGGGTGAGTTGTGAGGAGGATGCAGAGAGGCTTCAGGGTGATTGGACAAGTTGAGTGAGTGGGCAAATGCATGGCAGATGCAGTATAATGTGGATAAATGTGAGGTTATCTACTTTGGTAGCAAAAACAGGAAGGCAGATTATCTGAATGGCTATAAACAGAGAGGGGAATATGCAGCAGGACCTGGGTGTTCTCGTACACCAATCGCTGAAGGTAAGCATGCAGGTGCAACAGGCAGTAAAAAAGGCAAATGGAATGTTGGCCTTCATAGCGAGAGGATTCGAGTACAGAAGCAGGGATGTCTTGCTGCAATTATACAGGGCATTGGTGAGGCCACACCTGAAATATTGCGTGCAGTTTTGGTCTCCTTATCTGAGGAAGGATGTTCTTGCTATAGAGGAAGTGCAACGAAGGTTTACCAGACTGCTTCCTGGGATGGCGGGACTGACATATGAGGAGAGATTGAGTTGGTTAGGATTATATTCGCTGTAGTTCAGAAGAGCGAGGGGGGATCTCATAGAAACCTATAAAATTCTAACAGGATTTGACTGGGTAGATGCAGGAAGGATGTTCCCGATGGCGGGGGAGTCCAGAACCAGGTGTCATAGTCTAAGGATACGGGGTAAACCTTTCAGGACTGAGATGAGGAGAAATTTCTTCACCTCGAGAGTGGTGAGCCTGTGGAATTCGCTACCACAGAAAGCAGTTGAGGCCAAAACATTGAATGTTTTCAAAAAGGAGTTAGATATAGCTCTTGGGTTTAAAGGGATCAAAGGGTATGGGGCAAAAGCCGGAACAGGCTACTGAGTTGGATTAAAAGCAAAATACTGCGGATGCTGAAAATCTGAAATAAAAACAAGAAATGCTGGAAACACTCAGCAGGTCTGGCAGCATCTGTGGAGAGAGAAGCAGAGTTAATGTTTCAGGTCAGTGACCCTTCTTCAGAACTGGCAAATCTTAGAAATGTAAAAGGTTATAAGCAAGTAAAGAGATAACAAAGGAGAATGTGTAGATAGGACAAGGTCACAGAATAGCTGACCAGAAGGTCATGGAGCAGATATGTTAATGGTGCTTTGAAAGGCAAAGCATTAGTACAGAAAGGGTGTTAACGGACTGAAAATTGAACAGCCACAAGTACAAGCATGAAAAAAAGTGGGTAAGCAAACTGAACAAACTAAGATGAAATAAAATAAAATAAACACAAAAAAATATAAAAAAGGAAAAATAACTAAAAATAAAAGTAAAATGGGGGGCCCCCGTCATGCTCTGAAATTATTGAACTCAATGTTCAGCCGGGCAGGCTGTAGTGTGCCTAATCGGTAAATGAGATGCTGTTCCTCGAGCTTGCGTTGAAGTTCACTGCAACACTGCAGCAATCCCAGGACAGAGATGTGAGCACGAGAGCGGGGGGGGGAGAAGTGTTGAAACAGCAAGCAACCGGAAGCTCGGTGTCATGCTTGCGGACTGGGCGGAGGTGTTCTGCAAAACGGTCACCCAGTCTGCATTTGGTCTCCCCAATGTAGAGGAGACCACAATGTGAGCAGCGAATACAGTATACTACATTGAAAGAAGTACAAGTAAATTGCTGCTTCACCTGAAAGGAGTGTTTGAGGCCTGGGATAGTGAGGAGAGAGGAGGTAAATGGGCAGGCATTACACCTCCTGCAATTGCAGGGGAAGGTGCCGTGGGAAGGGGATGAGGTGGTGGGGGTAATGGAGGAGTGGCCAGGGTGCCACGGAGGGAACGATCCCTTCGGAATGCTGACAGGGGAACAGAGGGAAAGATGCGTTTGGTAGTGGCATCACGCTGGAGGTGGCGGAAATGGCGGAGGATGATCCTTTGGATATGGAGGCTGATGGGTTGAAAGTGAGGACAAGGGGAACCCTGTCACGGTTCTGGGATGGAGGGGAAGGGGTGAGGGTAGAGGTGCAGGAAATGGGCCGGACACGGTTGAGGGCCCCGTCAACCACAGTGAGGGGGAATCCTCAGTTGAGGAACAAGGAAGACATATCAGAAGCGCTGTCATGGAAGGTAACACTGAGTTGGATGATCAGCCATGATCATAATGAATGGTGGAGCAGGCTCGAAGGGCCGAATGGCTTACTCCTGCTCCTATTTTCTATGTTTCTAAACTTTTTCTCTCAGAGAGGCGTGAGTCTTTGGAATTCTCTTCCGCAAAAGGCAGTGGAAGCAGAATCTTTGAATATTTTTAAGGCAGAGGTAGATAGATTCTTGATAAGCAAATACTATTTTCTACCTGTCATCGGTCATGGCGTCAGAGAAATACAGCACTGAAACAGGCCCTTCGGCCCACCGAGTCTGTGCCAACCAACAACCACCCATTTATACTAATCCTACATTAATCCCATATTCCCTACCACATCCCCACCATGCTCCTACCACCTACCTACACTAGGGGCAATTTACATTGGCCAATTTACCTAACAACCTGCAAGTCTTTGGCTGTGGGAGGAAACCGGAGCACCCGGCAGAAACCCACGCAGTCACAGGGAGAACTTGCAAACTCCGCACAGGCAGTACCCAGAACTGAACCCGGGTCGCTGGAGCTGAGAGGCTGCGGGGCTAACTACTGCGCCACTGTGCCGCCCCAAGCACTGTTTTTCTTCATTATCTTTATCTCTACCTCTGTCATCATCCAGGGAGCTCTGGATTTGTTTGCCCTATCTTTCGCCTTCGAGGGAACATACCTTGACTGTACCCGAACCATCTCTTTTTTGAAGGTAGCCCATTGTTCAGCTACTGGTTTTCTGCCAACTTTTGAAGCCAATTTATTTGCCCCAGCTCTATTCTTACCCCATTGAAGTTGGCTTTCCCCCAGTTAATTATTCTTACTCTGGATTGCTCTTTGTCCTTTTCCATAGTCAGCCTAAACCTGATGATACAATGATCATTGTACCCTAAATGCTCTCCTGACACTTGATCCACTTGGCCCACATCATTCCTAAGAACCAGATCTAACAGGACCTTCTTTCTCATTGGACTAGCAACATACTGCTGCAGAAAGTTTTCCCAACACACTCTAGGAACTCTTGCCCTCTGCCCTTTACACTACTACTATCCCACTCTATGTTTGGATAAAGTCCCCCATTATAACTACCCTATAATTTTTGCACCTCTCCAATTTCCTTGCAAATTTATTCCTCCACGTCCTTCCCACTAGCTGGTGGCCTATAGACAACACCGAGCAATGTAACTGCACCTTTTTGGTTCCTTAGCTCTCGTCAAATTGATTCTGTCCTCGACCTCTCTGGGACATCCTTTTACTCCAGAACTTCAATGCTCTCCTTAATCAATACCGCCATCCCTCCACCTTTCCTATCTTTCCTTAACAGCTTATATGCAAGAATATTTAACACCCAGTCCTGCCCTTCTTTGAGCCAGGTCTCTGTTATAGCCACATCATATTTCCACATGGCAATCTGCACCAGTACCTCACCAATCTTAACACTCTGTGTATTCATCTACATGCACATTAACCCTGATTTAGACTTTATTACTTTCTCCCTTACTCTGACCCCACCTAAGCACCATTCCCTACTCCCTACTTTAGTGCTATCTATCTGCTCCAGTATTCTGTGCACTTTGGTATTCAGCCTGTGTTTTTTTGTCTGTAATAGAGCTCTAAAAACAAAAATCCCTTTTTCTTTTCCGGTTAACCGTTGTATGTGTGTGTGTGTATATATATATATACGTGCGTGTATGTGTGTTAGTGAGCGTGAGGGACTAAGGTAAAAAGGGAACTTTACTATTTCAATCTGTGTGTTTATGCTTTACTTCATTACTGATTAATACTAGTTTTATAATAAACTGATAATTTTGTGGCTTATTAAAGAAATCTGGCTGGTGTGTTTTATTCTGGGATAAAAATAGAGTCTATGAATGACCGTATTGGTAAGAGGGAAAAAAATTTAACTATATGTTGTGACCCATGGAGAATTGGAACTAAAATAAAAAGTGCACTCCTCCCACCTCGGTCGTGACAGTACAAAAGCAAGGAACTTACGGTGAATCTTTATAAAACACTGGTCCGGCCTCAACTGGAACATTGTATCTCATTCTGGGAACCACACTTTAGAAAGGATGTGAAAGTGTCAGACAGGACGCAGAAAAGATTTAAGAGAATGGTTCCAGGGATGAGGGGATTCAGTTACGTGGACAGATTGGAGAAGCTGGGGGCTGTTCTTCTGAGAGAAAAGAAGATTGAAGGGGGATTTGATGGCAGAGTTCAAAATTATGAGGGGTCTGGACAGAGTAGATAGGGAGAAACTGATCCCATTGGTGAAAGGCTCAAGAACCAGAGGACACTAATTTAAGGTGAACAGCAGAAGAACCAAAGGTGACATGAGGAATTTATTTTTAAAAAACCCCACAGTGAATGGTTAGGACCTGGAGAGCACTACCGGAGAGTGTGGCAGAGACAGATTCAATCGTGGTTTTCAAAAGAGAATTGGACAATTATCTGAAGAGAACAAATTTGCAGGACTACAGAGAAAAGGCAAAGGAGTGGGACTAGTTGAGTTGCTCTTATAGAGAGCCAGACATGACAGGCTGAATGGCCTTCTTCTGTGCTGGAACCATTCTGTGACAGCACATTCCACACCCAGGACCTCTACCATCCAAAAGAACAAAAGCAGCAGGCACATGGGAACACCACCCTCAGGTTCCTCTCCAAATCACACACCATCCTGACTTGGAAACATATCACCATTCCTTCACTGTCACTGGGTCAGAATCCTGGAACTCACTCCCTAACAGCACTGTGGGTGTACTTATGCCACAAGGACTGCAGCGGTTCAAGGAGGCAGCTCACCACTATTTCAAAGAGCAATTAGGGATGGGTTATAAATGCTGGCTTTACTAGTAACACCCACTTCCCATGAATGAATTAAAAAAAGACATTTAGCAAACTTGTAGAATGGATGTGTAAATGGCAAATTAATTTTAATATAAATAAGTATGAGGTGCTGCATTTTGGTAGGATGAGTAAGGAGGCTACATACTCCTTGGAATAAAAGAGTCTAAATGGGGTAGAGGTGCAAAAGGATCTGGGATACAGATACAGCAATTGATAAAAGTAGCAACACAAGTTAACAAAGCCATATAAAGAGCAAAGAAAGAACTGGGAATTATTTTTAGAGGAACAGAATCGTAAAGCACTGAAGTATGCTAAGCTTATACAGAACCTTGGTTAGACCACACTTACAGTTCTGGCCTTCATATCACAAAATAGACCTAGAATCACTAGAGAAAGTGTAAAAAAAAAAGCAAGGATGATACGAGAACTGAAAGGGTGTAAACATCTGGAAATGCTGGAACTCTACTTTAGAAAAGTGAAGACTGAGGGGTGACTGGGAAGGGGTCTTTCAATTTACAAAGGAGTTTGATAAGAGTAGACAGAGATGTTTCCTCTTGTGGAGAGTTCAGAACCAGGGGTCATAAATATATCACAAATAAATCCAAAAGGAAATTCAGAAAAAAATTTCCTTTACCTAGGGAGTGTTAGTATGTGGAATTCACTACCGCATGGAGCATTTGAGGTGAATATACTAGGATAGAGATACATTTAAGGCAAAGCTAAGCAAGTACATGAGGGAGAACGGAATAAGAGGATTCTTATGATGGGGTGATATGAAGGGTGGGAAGAGGCTTGTCTAGAGCATAAACACTAGCACAGGCCATTTGGGCCAAATGGTCAGATTCTGTGCTGTAAATTCTATGCAATCTGATGGAGCTGACAATCCCTTGACCATCTAATTTCCTACTGTGGATCCTGAGAATCCCTGAGTATGGGGTTTAATGATGTAACTCCAGGAATAACAATGCTAACATCTTAATGCGAACTCAGCAGTAACTTTAAAGTTAACACAACAGCCAGCGGTACTTTTTAAATCTTACTTGCCCTTCAATACCTTAATCCAGTTACTGCAGCAGCCCCTTTCAATCAACCCTCAGGCTACTCCAAGACAAACAGAGCGGGCTCCATGCCCGCCCCTCGGGCCTGAGCCGAGGCCTAAGGCCACGGCCTTTTCACCCCTCCTAATCCTTACCCAGTGCACGGCCACCTGTCACGTGATAGCAGGCCCATTGTCAGGGCAACGCCACGTGCGCCCGGCGCAGGGGGCGGGGCCACAGCCCTAGCAACGGCAGCAGCTGGTATATAGCAACCGCCAGAGGAGAGCGAGCGTGGAGTCAGCAGGTGAGGTCTGGGCTTCAGGTTTTAACCTGTCAGGGAGAGATTTTCCCTGGGGTTGCTGCCGCATTACCGGATGTTGTTGCAGAGCTGCGCTTTATCCGCTTACAACCACACCGGGACAATAGAGGAGGCGGGATTGGGCAATGAGAGGAATTGGGTATTGACAGGGCTGGGGGATTGGGCATTGAGGGAATTGGGTATTGACAGGGCTGGGGGATTGGGCATTGAGGGGGATTGGGCATTGAGAGCAATGGGAGATTGGGCATTGAGGTGCATTGGGTATTGGCAGGGCTGGGAGATTGGGCATTGAGGGGAATTGGGCATTGAGAGCAATGGGAGATTGGGCATTGAGGGGAATTGGGTATTGATAGGGATGGGAGATTGGGCATTGAGGTGCATTGGGTATTGGCAGGGCTGGGAGATTAGGCATTGAGGGGAATTGGGCATTGAGGGGAATTGGGCATTGAGAGGGATGGGAGATTGGGCATTGAGGGGAATTGGGTATTGACAGGGCTGGGGGATTGGGCATTGAGGGGAATTGGGTATTGATAGGGATGGGAGATTGGGCATTGAGGTGCATTGGGTATTGGCAGGGCTGGGAGATTAGGCATTGAGGGGAATTGGGCATTGAGGGGAATTGGGCATTGAGAGGGATGGGAGATTGGGCATTGAGGGGAATTGGGTATTGACAGGGCTGGGGGATTGGGCATTGAGGGGAATTGGACATTGAGAGGGAAGGGAGATTGGGCATTGAAGGGAATGAGAGATTCTTCATTGAGGGGATGAGATATTAGGTAGATGGGAGATTTGGGTATCGATCAGAGATTGGATATTGAGGTAGATTGGGTATTGAGGGGGATAGGAGATTGGCATTGAGGGTGATAAAAATTTGGACATTGAGGCAGATTGAATTGGGTGATGGGATATAGGATATTGTAATGGATGGGGAAAAGAGGCAAAACGGGTCAAGTAGCTGGGAGTTGGAAAAAGGACGGACTTGGAGGGAAAGCAACGTGAATCAGAGAGGGTGATTCCATATGTGGAAGGGTGGAGGAGAGTGGCTAAATGGAGTGGAGGAGGAGTGGGTGGAGCTGATGCACTGAGTGAGGACTGGCACCTGCTTAATGGGACAGTAGATAATTCAATCCAGCCTGGAGAAATGCCTTGATGTCAAACACTGCAGCGGATGGGTCCCTGGATCTGAACTGGAGCAATGACCAGAGTCAGGTGCTGGGTCTCCTACTGTGTGTGCCAGAGTCACTATCAGAAGCTGATTCCGGAGCACTGGCACCAGGCAGTTTCTTTGCTTAGCTGCAATTCTGTCAATCTCCAAATTGACTGGAATGCACTATCTATGTCCCTAGCTGCTGCCAATGTGTGATCCTCCTCCTGTTTCTTCCAGTCACTGCAGATGGAGGAAAGTGAGACCCTTGATTTCCAGGCTCTGGAGCGGGAGTTACAGACAGCCTTGTCTCTCGATGAGAAACACAAACGAGAAAATGATGCAAAATTCAGGGCTATTCATCAAAAAGTGGGATCATATGAGGAATTCAGGTAATGAGAAATTTAGTGACTCCAAAGCAATGCTGATATTTACATACAGACATTATTGATGCTAGTACATAGGGAGGTTTGTACTTCTCGAGAGGGTGTTAGGCACTTCTGTGGCCAACGTCAGTCTATGGTTGCCATCAAACTGGTTTTTAAATGTAATGAATGGAAATACTAAGAAACTGGTTACTGTGTGCAGTACAATAATAAAAACAGGAAATGCTGGAAATACTCAGCAGGTCTGGCAGCATCTGCAGAGAGAGAAGCAGAGTTAATGCTTCTCTCTCCACAGATACTGCCAGACTTGCTGAGTATTTCCAGCATTTCTTATTTTTATTTCAGATTTCCAGCATCTGCAGTATTTTGCTTTCATATTACTGTATGCAGCTTGCTACCTCAATGGAAATGAGGCCAGAGGCCCAATATCAGGTGCACCTTATGCCTCACTATTCAGACTTAAGGGCATATAAATATTGGAGTACCTGAATTTCTAGGACATTAGATTTTAAAGTTTTTGATGTTTTCAAATAATATTTTGGGACATAGTATATGAGTAATTTGAGGATTGACATGTAGTATGTGTAATATGCTTGGGAGGAATAGGTGACTGAACCGATGGTTCTCAAAACTATCCACCGCTGGGGTTTTTCTATAATCTGGGTCTGCTATAGGTTAATTGCTAGAGACTGATTGCCCTATTATTAGTCAGTAATTCCATTATCATTGTATCATGTGACTACCTGGATGGTAGAGGGTGAACTAAATGAACCTGGTTCTTTTCCCTTTTAGTGATAGCTACCTTTGCCAGTGTGGGGGTGGGGGCGGGGGCCAGAACCCTCTTATTATAGAATCATAGAGTCATTTACAGCATAGAAGGAGGCCATTTGGCCCGTCAATGCAGGCTCTCCAAGGACCAATCCAGTCAGTCCCACTCCCCCCCCTGCCTGATCCCTGTAGCCCTGCATGTTTATTAAATTGATTGGTCCAACATGGCCTTGCCAAGCCTCAACAACAGTCTTCCTTTTATTCCAGCACAAAGTGACATGTGAGTGAAGGGAACACCTTGAACGAAAAGTGCTGATCTCCAAAAACAGCCACGTCGTTGATATGGACAATATTGGCAGCTCTCTCAGTCAGAGCACTCACTCTCTATACCTCCCATTTCCAACACAGTCCTCTCCCACCCTGTTCAGGACGTGCAGTACCAGGAGGGGAAATGAGCACTGCAGGAATTGGGTATCAGGCATGTGCGGATCGGACTGAGGGAGCTGGCAGCGCTGAATGTTTTATGCCCCACTGGGAGATCAGCTGTTCTTCTAGTGAGTTTTTCATTATGGGTTTCACCCTCTCTCTTATTTTTGGTAATTATACCAGAACTTTATTTTGTCCCTACTCCCTCTGCCCCATCACCCCACCTACCCCTCCTACTCAACCCACACCAAGAGGTCAGTCATTATGGGTATGAATTGTCTGTAACACACAACCCTTTAAATATGATTAGCAGCCAGTGAGAACAATTACTGGCCCAGAATTTGCTGGTGTGTGGCATCATATGCTAGATTTTTCTCTCACTCATCCTTCAGCTCAAAAAAATTTTCTGCGCAGATTGCTGGAAGTGCAAACTGATAGCAGCGTGACGAGGGCTATGGGGCACCTTGTTGAACAATGTGACCAACAGTGTATTTCCTTAACCAATGAGATCTAAGGATACAGCAAGAAACAGATGAATGACACCAAAGAAAATAGGGTGAATTAGAGTCAAATTAGCTACAGAAAGAGAAATAGTGGGAAAGTAAGATTGGATTCAGAAACAGAAAAAAATGAGAAAGGAAAAGTAAGATAAAAATGATACATTTTAAATTAAAAATGTTTAAAACCTCTCAGGACAATTTACTACCTAGAGGAATGGAATGCCAGAGTTGGAATTGTTCCCTTTTTGGGCCAGAGAAGTTGGGTGGCATTGCAGGAGTATTAATTGCCTCGTTAAAAGGGTCCTTACGTCATTAAGTACCAAGCCCTAACTTTATGCAGAAAATTTAATTTAACAGCACAAGTTCTTGACATTCGTGGGCAGATTGACAGCGAGTTTCCATTTTTGGAAAGGAGTGACACAAATTATCCAACAATTGGTGGTGATTGTAACTCAGAGGGTATCTCTTCTTCGCCACAAATTGCTGGGTTATTTGCACACTAATAATGGCAAGCTCAGTAAATGCGTCGTTATTTTTCCAGGAAATCCTGGCCCACTGTATTATCAGCAAGCTTAAGGTTTGTCACTGAGTTAGAAAGTGAAAACCAAGGTGCTCCATAAAGTGTAATATTAACCATATTTCTTCCAATAATGTTCACTGTGAATGCAGCCATTGTACTGCTGCTAAGTTTTAAAAACACCTACAGGAAGGTTATATAGAAGAGTACCAGAAGGTAAAATACTGCATATGGTGGAAAGCTGAAATATAAATAGAAAATGCTGGAAATGCTCCGCAGGTCAGGCAGCAACTATGGAGAGAGAAACAGCTGACATTTCAGATCTGTGACCTGGAATTTTCTGTTTATGGAAGAGTACCAGGCTTGTCCTGAGAAAGTATCTTGGCTTCTAGATGGGCCTCTAATCCCTCAGTCATGGTCTTTGACACTGTATGCTATCTCAGCAAGAAAGTGAGATGTACAACCTGTCTTTATTTAATGTAAAGTATGGAAATGGAGACTTAAGTTGACTCCATTTGTCTCCTTTATCTAAATTATCTGGGTCTTAGCTATGGTCAGTGCTAGCACTCTTGCTTCTGAGTCAGAGATTCAACTGAGGGTTCAACTCCTGATCTAGGGACTTGAACAGAAAACTGAAGCTGACATTCCACTGTGGTGCTGATGGAATGCCGCACCGTTGGAGGTTAAGCCAAGGCCTGTATGCCCTGTTATTTAAATGTAAAAGATTATGTGGCACTATTTTGAAGAAGAGGAAGGGAGATCTACCCAGTGTTCCTATTTATCCCTCAACCAACATCACCAAAACAGATTATCTGGTCATTATCACATTGCAGTTTGTGTGAGTTTGCTGTGCACAAATTGGCTACTTTACAGCAGTAACCACTCTTAAAAGGTACTTCATTGGCTGTGAAGCACTTTGAGACATCCTGAGGCTTGAAAGGCGCTTATATAAATGCAAATTCATTCTTTACTGTTTTGATTTAAACCCAGTGCTCTCAGCTATCCTTGTGGGTTCTTTTTATGTTTGCACATCAGCTTGTAGTGTTAAAGAGTAGCATTGGTTTCTCTCTCCATAGTTGCTGCCTGACCTGTGGAGCATTTCCAGTATTGGATGATCACTTTGCTGAACGCCTCCATTCAGTCCACAAGCATAACACTGACCTTCCAGTCTTTTCTTGTCCTATTACCAAGCCCTTTTGGCTTGCACTATCATCCCTTTTTTCATTTTATCACTTCTGCCTTCCAACCTATCATTAGCGGGCGGCGCAGTGGTTAGCACCGCAGCCTCACAGCTCCAGTGACCCGGGTTCAATTCTGGGTACTGCCTGTGCGGAGTTTGCAAGTTCTCCCTGAGACCGCGTGGGTTTTCGCCGGGTGCTCCGGTTTCCTCCCCCAGCCAAAGACTTGAAGGTTGATAGGTAAATTAGCCATTATAAATTGCCCCTAGTATAGGTAGGAGGTAGGGGAATTGAGGGAAGGTAGGAATATGGGATTAATGTAGGATTAGTATAAATGGGTGGTTGATGGTCGGCACAGACTTGGTGGGCCCAAGGGCCAGTTTCAGTGCTGTATCTCTAAATAAATAAACCTTCCCTTTTATTCTCCCTTCCCCTGCCACTGTCCTTGTTTAAAATCTGTTAAATCTATAACATTTTCCATTTCTGATGCAAGATCACCAGCCTGAAGCATTAAATCTGTTTCTCTCTTCACAGATGCTGCCTGAACTGCAGAGTGTTTCTGGCATTTTCTGTTTTTATTCCAGAATAGCAAATGTGGGTTTGCAACCATGACTGTGCAGCCCACCACCCATCCATCCCAAACCTCTGTTGATCTCAACAATCTTGCTCTGACCAAAGGCAAAGGGTTTTTCCATTTGGGTGGGGTGATTGAGACCCTCTAAAAGCTGGTTCAGAAAAGCACTCGCAGTGACTGGGGACTGGTTCAGAGCAACAGTCTGCAGTATGTGGAGATGAAAACAGGCAATCTGGCCCTCTAAATATGATGGAGCAAATCTTGCTGGAGAGGAGCATATGCTGTTAGTTAGCCCTTTTACTGCGCCCTTCTGTTTAAATATAATTTATGCTGTAACTTGCTGGAAGTGTGAGCTGGTAATGGCATGGTGAGGGCAATGTGGAATCTGGAACCAACTGTCTTCTCCTTAATCAATGAGATTTAGTCATTGAGAAAGAAACAGAGGAACAATATTAAAGGAAATAGGATGAATTAGAGTCAAATCAGGTACAGAAAAGAAATAGAGTGAAAGAAAGGCTGGATTGAGAGAAAAAATAGAGAAAATGTAGAAAGTAAACAATTAAAATTTGAAATTTAAAAAATCTCTATGAGGAATTTACTACCTGCAGGAATGAGACTCCACAGTTTAAAATAGATAACTTTCTGGAGGGAGAGATTAAATAAATTAAAAGTTGTCACGTAGCTAAAAGGGTACCTGCGTTGTTAAATATGAATCCCATCTTTCTGTGACAAGTTTAATGGACAATTAATGTACAAATCCAGCAGGTTCTTAAAAATAATGGGAAGGCGAAGGATGAGATGCTATTTGTGTGAAGCAAACAATGGAGTGGTGTAAATCAACAAGAAAATCTGAAGCTTTGCAACTCACGCCATTTCTGTTCTTTCCCAGAACTTGCTGGCCAATTTGTGTGTTAATAATAGTGTGTCATTAACTCGCTGTTATTTTTCAAGGAAGAATTAGAAAGATTCTGCTCCAAAGGGCTCCTCCGTGAAGCCCAGTTGAGCAGCGTTCAATGCAATTGGAGCCTGGAGATTGGAAGGTAGCAAATGTAACCCCACTATTTAAGAAAGCAAGGAGAGAGAAAATGGGGAATGTCTGGCAAGCCCCCACCTACCAAGAATGAGGAAAATTAATTTCGCTACATGAGCATTGATTTTAAACAGTTGTTGGTGAAGAAAGAACTTGCTTTAAAAAAACAATTGGAGTGTTTAGCTGGAGAGAGACATTAGCATATACACAGACAGTACTTCAAAGAACAAAGCGGCTACTCCCTGCTCCAATTTAATCCACAATGGACATTTGATTACCAGACGTTGAAAGTGGAAAGGTTAGCATTCCAGGTTAACTGCTAAGATGGCCGAATACACAAACAGACATGGTCGGACCAGTTCGATCACATGGCTGGCTGACTGTTGGAGTCTTTTGAATTCGAATTTCCAACAGAGAATTTGAACTCAAAAGGCTGTTGTTAGCCCCTGGACTGACAACACTTCTCTCCTGTCTGCTTTTATCTCGCCCTCACCAGCTTCGGAAACCATCGAAGACACTTGAACCCCAAGAGAGAAAAGTCTCCTACAGTGAACAAGGTTTAAGAAGAATACTGGGCCCCAACAAAAAGTAAGAGCTGTCTGCAATCAAAGACTCCATGGCAAGCTGGAAACATAGAAACAGTAACAAGAAATGCCCTTTAGAGACTGTCTCAAACCTCTCCATTTTATTTTTCTTCTCTTTTCTGTCCCTATTTGCATGTGTGCATCACGTGTGCATGCTAGCATGTGCACATTGTATATCCGTAGGTGTTAACCGTATTAGAGTTCAAGTTTAAAGTTTAGTAAATTTCACTTTTCTTCTTTAAACCTAAAGAAAACCTGGTGTGCTCATTTCTTTGCCTTATAATTGGAAAGCTGTGAACAAGGGTTCACAAAGGGGAAGCTCAAATCACAGTGTATTTAAAATTAAACCGTGTTACAATAAGACCAGGTGAAGACAATAAAAGACCCCTAGACACCTTTCTCATCTGGTTGTAACAATATTGAGCAGGGTAGAGGAAGTGAGAGACCTTGGAGTGCATGCCCACAGATCCCTGAAGGTGGCAGGACAGATGGATAAAGTGGTGAAGAAGGCATATGGAATGCTTTCCTTCACTGGCCGAGGTATGGAATACAAAAGCAGGGATGTAATGCTGGAATTGTAAAATGCTGGTTAGGCCACAGCTGAAGTATCGCATACAGTTCTGGTCACCACATTACAGGAAGGACATTTGCTCTAGACAGTACAGAGGAGATTTACAAGAATGTTGCCAGGGCTTGAAAATTGTAGTTTTGAGGAAAGATTGGATAGGCTAGGGTTGTTTTCCTTAGAACAGAGGAGACTGAGGGGTGACTTAATTGAGATGTACAAAATTATGAGGGGCCTAGATAGAGTAGGTCGTAACAGGGAACCACAGACCTGTTAGCCTGACATCAGCAGTAGGGGAAATGCTAGAATCTATTATAAAGGATGTGATAACTGGACATTTAGAAAGGAATGGTAGGATTGGGCAGACTCAGCATGGATTTATGAAAGGAAAATCATGTTTGGAAAACCTATTGGAGTTTTTTGAGGATGTAACTAGCAGAATAGATAAGGAGGAACCAGTGGATGTGATGTATTTGGATTTTCAGAAGTGTTTTGATAAGGTCCCACATTGGAGATTAGTAAGCAAAATTAGAGCAAATGGGATTGGGGGGTAATATACTGGCATGGTTTGAGAATTGGTTAACGGACAGAAAACAGAGGAGAGTAGGAATAAACAGGTGATTTTCAGGTTAGCAGGCTGTGACTAGTGTGGTACCGCAAGGATGAGTGCTTGGGCCCCAGCTATTCACAATCTATATCAATGATTTGGATGTGGGGTGCAAATGTAATATTTTCAAGTTTGCTGATAACACAAAACTAGGTGGGAATGTGAGTCGTGAGGAAGATGCAGTGGCTTCGAGGGGATTTAGGTAGGCTAATTGACAGGGCAAGAACATGGCAGATGGAATATAATGTGGAAAAATGTGAAGTTATCCACTTTGTTATGAAAAACAGAAATGCAGATGTTACAGCCACATGGTGAGGGGTGTGGGTGATTCCCACTGTTCAACTCCCACCTGACTGCAGCAAGTGCTTTTTGTTATTAGGGTTTAACTCCTTTGTGTTTTATTTGCCAAATGAACAGACAGCGACAGGTTTTCTTATCGGTTTAAAACAGAAAATCAATTATTTATTGATCAACATGCCTTAACCAGAAATAGTCGCAACTGCATCCACTCACTCATTCACGCGCGCGCGCACACACACACATATACGCACACACACACACACACAGAAGAAAGACAGATAGAGAGGGTAAAAATAAAGGTTTAAGTGGGGGTAGTTTCAGGGGTCACAGTAAACCTGTTGAATTATCTCAGAAGTCAAGTTCTCATTGTTGCAGGCCTGAGGTGTTTGTAAGTTTCTCTCTTAGTTGAAAGTTAAGTTGAAGAAAGTGGATCACTTCTGATTCACTGCTGCATACTTAAAGATGTAGAATTTTACAGACAGGTGCTTCCCTTCTGGCTTGCTGGATTTCTCCCAGCTCCTTAGCTGGAAACTAGCTTCCTGGATGGTTTTTTCTGGGTGTCTATTTCATTCTCCTTCTAGGGCTGCTTTTTTAAGGTAAAAATTTGTTGCATCTCACCTCTGCTGAGAGACAATGTAGTGACTGACAATGGCCCAGGATGTGTCTACTTCGCACCTTCTTTGTTTCAGAAGAATACATTCAGTTCAGCAATGTTTCGGGATGGGTTTAGGATGGGTGCAATTGACACCTCTTAGCTTTGAAGGTATTCTTGGTTCAAAACAGACAGTGTGGCAATGTTCAAATACGCATGCAGCCATCACATGCACAGTGTACATTTAAAAAAAAAGTAAAGTCAGTTTTTATAACATTTAAGTTCTAGTCCATAATTTTTCATCGCCGTACTTGTCGTAAGCGTTCCACAGAGTATTTCTTAAATGGTGAGAGATTGGGAAGTATTGATGTCCAAAGGGACTTGGGTGTCCTTGTTCATAAATCCATGAAAACTAACATGCAGGTTCAGCAAGCAATTTGGAAGGGAAATCGCATGTTGGCCTTTATCGTGAGAGGATTTGAGTACAGTAGTTACAAAGTCTTGCTGCAATTGTATACAGCCTTGGAGAGATTGAGGTAACTGGGCCTCTTTTCTCTAGAGTTTAGAGGATTGAGAGGTGATCTCATTGAAGCACACAGAATTCGTACAGGGCTCGGAAGGATTGATGCAAGAAGGATAATTCCCCTGGCTAGGGGTTCTAGAACCAGGGGACACAGTCTCAAAATAAGAGGTAGGCCATTCAGGACTGAGGTGAGGAGGAATTTCTTCACGCAGAGGGTGGTGAATCTATGGAATTCTCTGGCCTGGGCTGTGGATGCTCAGTCATTTAGTATGTTCTTACCTTCCGGGAGTGGAGCGGAGAGGAGCGCAATGGACCTGTGGGGAGAATGCTGAGTCTATAAATCGAACCCGAGGATCGAGGCCCAGTCTCTTACCTTCCGGGAGCGGAGCGGAGAGCAGTTGGATCTGTGTGAGAGCAGTCGGAGCTCTTTCAGCGTGCCGGAGTTTTGAAAAAAAAAAGCTAACAGTGACGTCACAGGAGAGCTGCAAGGTGATTGGTTGGTGAGTCACTTCTGTTAGGGAATAGCTCTAAATAGCTGGGTAAGTATCTCAGGTAAGTATCTCAGCACCCACACTTTTTGGGATTTTCTTCTCCCTGCTGCTTTCACATGCATTCAAGTCCTCTGAAGAAGGAATTTTCCTCCACACAAGATCAGGGGGCGGGTTGTTCAACCTTGACGGTCTAAGAGCGAAGTCCAAAGTATGGAAAGTCCTCATCAGGGAACTCGTCTTTGCTGACAATGCTGCTTTAACATCTCACACTGAAGAGTGTCTGCAGCGTCTCATCGACAGGTTTGCGGCTGCCTGCAATGAATTTGGCCTAACCATCAGCCTCAAGAAAACGAACATCATGGGGCAGGACGTCAGAAATGCCCCATCCATCAATATTGGTGACCACGCTCTGGAAGTGGTTCAAGAGTTCACCTACCTAGGCTCAACTATCACCAGTAACCTGTCTCTAGATGCAGAAATCAACAAGCGCATGGGAAAGGCTTCCACTGCAATGTCCAGACTAGCCAAGAGAGTGTGGGAAAATGGCACACTGACACGGAACACAAAAGTCCAAGTGTATCAAGCCTGTGTCCTCAGTACCTTGCTCTATGGCAGCGAGGCCTGGACAACGTATGTCAGCCAAGAGCGACGTCTCAATTCATTCCATCTACGCTGCCTCCGGAGCATACTTGGCATCAGGTGGCAGGACCATATCTCCAACACAGAAGTCCTCGAGGCGGCCAACATCCCCAGCTTATACACACTACTGAGTCAGCGGCGCTTGAGATGGCTTGGCCATGTGAGCCGCATGGAAGATGGCAGGATCCCCAAAGACACATTGTACAGCGAGCTCGCCACTGGTATCAGACCCACCGGCCGTCCATGTCTCCGCTTTAAAGAAGTCTGCAAACGCGACATGAAGTCCTGCAACATTGATCACGTCATGGGAGTCAGTTGCCAGCGTTCGCCAGAGCTGGCGGGCAGCCATAAAGACGGGGCTAAAGTGTGGCGAGTCGAAGAGACTTAGCAGTTGGCAGGAAAAAAGACAGAGGTGCAAGGAGAGAGCCAACTGTGTAACAGCCCCGACAAACAAATTTTTCTGCAGCACCTGTGGAAGAGCCTGTCACTCTAGAATTGGCCTTTATAGCCACTCCAGGCTCTGCTCCACACACCACTGACCACCTCCAGGCGCTTACCCATTGTCTCTCGAGATAAGGAGGCCAAAGAAGAAATATCTCCGGTAAGAAAAGTTTAAAAGTTTAAAGTTTATTCCAAATAAAGTAAGTAGTGGGTTTTTTTAGGGAGTTCTGTAGTAATGAGGACCAGGGAAGAAGGGCCCTAGAGTAACTGATATTATCGGACATTAAGATCTTCCAGAAGGTTTAATTTGATTTAAAGGGTTAAGTCATGGCAGGAGAGCTCAAAGCTATGGTGTGCTCCTCGTGTTCCATGTCAGGAGCCGGGAACATTTCCAGTGCCCAGGACCAGCATGTGTGCAGGAAGTGTGTCCAGCTGCAGCTCCTGGAAACCTGGGTTTCGGAGCTGGAGTGGCACCTGGGGACACTGTGGAGCATCCACGAGGCGGAGAGTATCATGGATAGCACGTATAGAGAGCTGGTCACACCACAGACTCAGACCTCACAGGCAGGAGGGGCATGGGTGACACCAGGCAGAGCAAGAGGTTTAGGCAGGCAGTGCAGGAATCTCCTGTGGCTATTCCCCTGCAAAATAGATATACTGCTTTGGATACTGTTGGGGGGAATGGCCTCTCAGGGGAAAGCAGCAACAGCCCAATTTGTTGCACCACGGTTGGCTCTGCTGCACAGGGAAGGAGTAAAAAATGTGGGAATGCAATAGTTATAGGGGATTCAATTGTAAGGGGAATAGATAGGCATTTCTGTGGCTGCAAAAGAGACTCCAGGATGGTATGTCGCCTCCCTGGTGCTAGGGTCAAGGATGTCTCAGAGTGGTTACAGGACCGCTCTGTAAGGGGGAGGGTGAACAGCCAGTGGTCGTGGTACACATTGGTACAAACGACATAGGTTAAAAAAAAAAGGATGAGGTCCTAAAAGCAGAATATAGGGATCTAGGAAGTAAGTTGAAAAGTAGGACCTCAAAGGTAGTGATCTCAGGATTACTACCAGTGCCACGTGCTAGTCAGAGTATAAATAGCAGGATATATCAGATGAATACGTGGCTGAAGAGATGGTGTGAGGTGGAGGGTTTTAGATTCCTGGGGCATTGGGACCGGTTCTGGGGAGGTGGGACCAGTACAAACTGGACGGGTTACACCTGGGCAGGACCAGGACTGATGTCCTAGGGGAAGTATTTGCTAGAGTGGTTGGGGAGGGTTTAAACTAAAATGGCAGGGGGATGGGAACCTTTTGCAAGGAGTCAGAGGAGGGGGGATCAAAGACAAGAACAAAAGACAGTAAGGAGAATAAGAAAAGTGATAGGCGGAGAAATCAAGGGCCAGAATCAATCAGGGACACAGTGAAAAATATTGGGAAGACAAGTAATGTTAAAAAGACAAACCTTAAGGCTTTGAGCCTTAACACGTGGAGCATTTGCAATAAAATGGATGAATTAATCGTGCAAATAGTTGTAAACGGGTATGATATAGTCGGGATTATGGAGACATGGCTGCAAGGTGACCAGGGATGGGAAATGAACATCCAGGGGTATTCAGTATTTAGGAAGGACAGACAAAAAGCAAAAGGCGGTGGAGTTGCATTGCTGGTTAAAGAGGAAATTAACGCAATAGTGAGGAAAGATATTAGCTCTGACTATGTGGAATCTGTATGGTTAGAGCTGAGAAACACTAAGGGGCAAAAAATGTTAGTGGGGGTTGTATATAGACTCCCAAACTGTAGTGGTGATGTTGGGAATGGCATTAAACAGGAAATTAGAGACGCATGCGATAAAGGAACATCTGTAATTATGGGTGATCTTAATCTGCATATAGATTGGGCAAATCAAATTAGTCACAATACCGTAGAAGAGGAATTCTTGGAGTGTATATGGGATGGTTTTCTGGACCAATACGTTGAGGAACCAACTAGAGAACAGGCCATCCTAGACTGGGTGTTGTGTAATGAGAGAGGAATAATGCACAATCTAGTGGTGCGATACCCCTTGGGGATGAGCGACTATTATATGATTGTCACTCTCCATCTTGATGGAGAATTCTTAGTTGATTCTGAGACAAGAGTTCTGAATCTTAGTAAAGGAAACTACGAATGTATGAGGCGCGAGTTGACCATGACAGATTGGGAAATGTTACTTAAAGGGATGACGGTGGATAGGCAATAGCAAACATTTAAAGAGCGCATGGATGAACTGCAACAATTGTTTATACCTGTCTGGCGCAAAAGTAAAATGGGAAAGGTAGCCAAACCATGGCTTACAAGGGAAATTAGAGATAGCATTATATCCAAGGAAGAGGCATATAAATTTGCCAGGAAAAACAACAGACCTGAGGATTGGGAGCAGTTTAGAATTCAGCAAAGGAGGACCAAGGGATTGATTAAGAAGGGGAAAATAGAGTACGAGAGCAAGCTTGCGGGGAACATAAAAACTAATTGTGAAAGTTTCTATAGGCATGTGAAGAGAAAAAGATTGGTGAAGACAAATGTAGGTCCCTTACAGTCAGAAACAGGGGAATTTATTATGGGGAATAAAGAAATGGCTGACCAACTAAATGCATACTTTGGTTCTGTCTTCACAAAGGAGGACACAAATATACCAGAAATGTTGGGAAACACAGGGCTTAGTGAGAGAGAAGAACTGAAAGAAATCAGTATTAGTAGAGAAATAGTGTTGGGGAAATTGATGGGATTGAAGGCTGATAAATCCCCAGGGCCTGATGGTATGCATCCCAGAGTACTTAAGGAAGTGGCCCTAGAAATAGTGGATGCATTGGTGGTCATCTTCCAAGATTCTGTAGACTCTGGAACAGTTCCTACAGATTGGAGGGTAGCTAATGTAACCCCAACTACTTAAAATGGGAGGTAGAGAGAAAGCAGGGAATTATAGACCAATCAGCCTGATGTTGGTAGTGGGGAAAATTCTCGAGTCCATTATCAAAGATTTTCTTGCAGAGCACTTGGAGAACAGTGGTAGAATCAGACAGAGTCAGCATGGATTTACGAAAGGGAAATCATGCTTGACAAATCTACAAGAATTCTTCGAGGATGTAACTAGTAGAGTTGATGAGGGGGAGCAAAGTCCCACATAAGAGATTAGCGTGTAAAATTTAAAGTGCAGGGGATTGGGGGTAGTGTATTGCGATGGACAGAAAATTGGTTGGCGGACAGGAAACAAAGAGTAAGGATAAATGGGTCTTTTTCCGAATGGCAGGCAGTGACGAGTGGGGTAGCACAGGGATCGGTGCTAGGACCCCAGCTATTCACAATATATATGAATGATTTAGATGAGGGAACTAAATGTAATATCTCCAGATTTGCAGATGACACAAAACTGGGTGGGAGGGTGAGGTGTGAGGAGGATGCAGAGAGGCTTCAGGGTGATTGGACAAGTTGAGTGAGTGAGCTAATGCATGCTAGATGCAGTATAATGTGGATAAATGTGAGGTTATCCACTTTGGTAGAAAAAGCAGGAAGGCAGATTTTTATCTGAATGGGTACAAACTGAGAGAGGGGAATATGCAGCAAGACTTGGGTGTTCTCATACACCAGTCGCTGAAGGTAAGCATGCAGGTGCAACAGGCAGTAAAAAAGGCAAATGGTATGTTGGCCTTCAGAGCGAGAGGATTCAAGTACAGGAGCAGGGATGTCTTGCTGCAATTATACAGGGCCTTGGTGAGGCTACATCTGGAATATTGTGTGCAGTTTTGGTCTCCTTATCTGAGGAAGGATGCTCTTGCTATAGAGGGAGTGCAGCTAAGGTTTACCAGACTGATTCTTGAGATGGCGGGACTGACATATGAGGAGAGATTGAGTCGGTTAGGATTATATTCACCGGAGTTCAGAAGAGTGAGGGGGTTCTCATATAAACCTATAAAATTGTAACAGGACTTGACAGGGTAGATGCAGGCAGGATGTTCCCGATGGTGGGGTAGTCCAGAACCAGGGGTCATAGTCTAAGGATACGGGGTAAACCTTTCAGGACTGAGATGAGGAGAAGTTTCTCCACCCAGAGTGTGGTGAGCCTGTGGAATTCGCCGCCACAGAAAGCAGTTGAGGCAAAAACATCGAATGTTTTCAAAAAGGAGTTAGATATAGCTCTTGGGCCTAAAGGGATCAAAGGGTATGGGACGAAAGCCGGAACAGGCTACTGAGTTGGATGATCAGCCATGATCATAATGAATGGCGGAGCTGGCTTGAAGGGCCAAATGGCCTACTCCTGCTCCTATTTTCTATGACAGAGATCGATAGATTTCCAGATATTAAACATATCAAGGGATACGGGGATTGTGCAGGAAAATGGCATTGAGGTAGATCAGGGGTAGGCGGTGGCGTAGTGGTATTATCACTGGACTAGTAACCCAGAGACCCAGGGTATTTCTCTGGGGACATGGGTTCGAATCCCACCACAGCAGAAGGTGGAATTTGAATTCAATTAATAAATCTGGAATTAAAAAGCTGGTCTAATGATGGCCATGAAACCATTGTCGATTGTTGTAAAAATCCATCTGGTTCACTAATGTCCTTTAGGGAAGGAAATCTGCTGCTCTTACCTGGTCTAGCCTACATGTGACTCCAGCAATGTGGTTAACTCTTACATGCCCTCTGAAATGGCCTAGCAAGCCACTCAGTTGTATCTAACCGCTACAAAGTCTATAAAAAGGAATGAAACCGGACGGACCACCCGGCATCGACCGAGGCACCGGAAACGACAACGGCAAACCCAGCCCTGTCGACCCTGCAAAGTCCTCCTTACTAACATCTGGGGGCTTGTGCCAAAGTTGGGAGAGCTGTCCCCACAGATTAGTCAAGCAACAGCCTGACATAGTCATACTCACGGAATCATACCTTACAGACAATGTCCCAGTCACTGCCATCACCATCCCCGGGTACGTCCTGTCCCACCGGCAAGACAGACCCACCAGAGGTGGCACAGTGGTATACAGTAGGGAGGGAGTTGCCCTGGGAGTCCTCAACATAGACTCTGGACCCCATGAAGTCTCATGGCATCAGGTCAAACATGGGCAAGGTAACCTCCTACTGATTACCACCTATCGCCCTCCCTCAGCTGATGACTCAATACTCCTCCATGTTGAACACCACTTGGAGGAAGCACTGAGGGTGGCAAGGGCACAAAATGTACTCTGGGTGGGGGACTTCAATGTCCATCACCAAGAGTGGCGCGGTAGCACCACTACTGACCGAGCTGGCCGAGTCCTAAAGGAGATAGCTACTAGACTGGGTCTGCGGCAGGTGGTGGAGGAACCAATATGAGGGAAAAACGTACTTGACCTTGTCCTCACCAATCTGCCTGCCGCAGATGCATCTGTCCATGACCGTATTGGCAGGAGTGACCACCGCACAGTACTTCTGGAGACGAAGTCCTGCCTTCACATTGAGATACCGTCCATCGTGTTGTGTGGCACTATCACCATGCTAAATGGGATAGATTCGAACAGATCTAGCAATGCAAAACTGGGCATCCATGAGGCGCTGTGGGCCATTAGCAGCAGCAGAATTGTACTCAATCACAATCTGTAACCTCATGGCCCAGCATATCCCCCACTCTACCATTACCATTAAGCCAGGAGACCAACCCTGGTTCAATGAAGAGTACAGGAGGGCATGCCAGGAGCAGCACCAGGCATACCTCAAAATGAGGTGTCAACCTGGTGAAGCTACAACCCAGGACTATCTGCGTGACAAACTGCGTAAGCAGCATGCAATAGAGCTAAGCGATCCCATAACTAACGGATCAGATCTAAGCTCTGCAGTCCTGCCACATCCAGCCATGAATGGTAGTGGACAATTAAGCAACTAACTGGAGGAGGTGGCTCCACAAATATCCCCATCCTCAATGATGGGGGAGCCCAGCACATCAGTGCGAAAGATAAGGCTGAAGCATTTGCAACAATCTTCAGCCAAAAGTGCCGAGTTGATGATCCATCTCGGCCTCCTCCTGAAGTCCCCAGCATCACAGATGCCAGACTTCAGCCAATTCGATTCACTCCGCGTGATATCAAGAAACGACTGAAGGCACTGGATACTGCAAAAGATATGGGCCTTGACAATATTCCGGCAATAGTACTGAAGACCTGTGCTCCAGAACTTGCCGCGCCCCGAGCCAAGCTGTTCCAGTACAACTACAACACTGGTACCTACCCTGCAATGTGGAAAATTGCCCGGTATGTCCTGTACACAAAAAGCAGGACAAGTCCAACCCGACCAATTACCGCCCCATCAGCGTACTCTCAATCATCAGTAAAGTGATGGAAGGTGTCATTAACAGTGCCATCAAGCGGCACTTGCTTACCAACAACCTGCTCAGTGACACTCAGTTTGGGTTCCGCCAGGGCCACTCGGCTCCTGACCTCATTACAGCCTTGGTTCAAACATGGACAAAAGAGCTGAACTCAAGAGGTGAGGCGAGATTGACTGCCCTTGACATCAAGGCAGCATTTGACCGAGTATGGCATCAAGGAGCCCTAGCAAAAGTGAGGTCAATGGGAATCAGGGGGAAAACCCTCCACTGGCTGGAGTCATACCTAGCGCAAAGGAAGATGGTTGTGGCTGTTGGAGGTCAATCATCTGAGCTCCAGGATATCACTGCAGGAGTTCCTCAAGGTAGTGTCCTGGGCTCAACCATCTTCAGCTGCTTCATCAATAACCTTCCTTCAATCATAAGGTCAGAAGTGGGGATGTTCGCTGATGATTGCACAATGTTCAGCACCATTCGTGACTCCTCAGATGCTGAAGCAGTCCGTGTAGAAATGCAGCAAGACCTAGACAATATCCAGGCTTGGGCTGATAAGTGGCAAGTAACATTCACGCCACGCAAGTGCCAAGCAATGACCATCTCCAACAAGAGAGAATCTAACCATCTCCCCTTGACATTCAACAGCATTACCTTCGCTGAATCCCCCACTATCAACATCCTAAGGGCTACCATTGACCAGATCCTGAACTGGAGTAGCCATATAAATACCGTGGCTACAAGAGCAGGTCAGAGGCTAGGAATCCTGAGGTGAGTAACTCACCTCCTGACTCCCCAAAGCCTGTCCACCATCTCCAAGGCACAAGTCAGGAGTGTGATGGAATACTCTCCACTTGCCTGGATGGGTGCAGCTCCAACAACACTCAAGAAGCTCGACACCATCCAGGACAAAGCAGCTCGCTTGATTGGCACACCATCTACAAACATTCACTCCCTCCACCACCGACGCACAGTGGCAGCAGTGTGTACCATCTACAAGATGCACTGCAGCAGTGCACCAAGGCTCCTTAGACAGCACCTTCCAAACCCACGACCTCTACCAACTAGAAGGACAAGGGCAGCAAATACATGGGAACACCACCACCTGCAAGTTCCCATCTAAGTCACACACCATCCTGACTTGGAACTATATCGCCGTTCCTTCGCTGTTGCTGGGTCAAAATCCTGGAACTCCCTTCCTAACAGCACTGTGGGTGTACCTACCTGACATGGACTGCAGCGGTTCAAGAAGGCAGCTCACCACCACCTTCTCAAGGGCAACTAGGGATGGGTAATAAATGCTGGCATAGCCGGTGACGCGCACATCCCATGAATGAATAAAAAAAAAAATCAGCCGTGATCTCGTTTAATGGCAGAGCAGGCTTGAGGAGCAGAATGACCTACTCGTGCTCCTATGATCCTCTCAACTGGCTTCAGACAGTTGAAGCACTTCCACTCATGCTGTGCTTTCACCGAGGTCAGTGGCTTTTGTTTTACATTTAAAGCAGTCCATACAGTGTTTTGTTATGTTCAGTGTTGCCAGAGACTTCACATGTTGGACAATTTAGTTTGCGGCCTCACTTCAGAATTTTCTGTCGTTATCTAAATAAATCTCTCCACCAGAGCCAGGCTAAGCTTCATTACTGACAATCTGAGATAGCTCCCATTGTTTTTCCTGAACTGTTAATTGAATCTTCAGTCTGATGAAAATATTCATAATGCATTTGAATATGCTGCAGAAATTGGTGCATGTCCACACGCCCCGAGCAAAGGCGTTGCTGAATAGTGATCAGGAACGGGAACTCCATTCATTGGAGAATGCTTCAAATATTAGGCCACAAGTTGAAAATTCGGAAGCCGGGAGTAAAACAAAGGATGTCAGGTGGAACGTCTTCACTCAGAGGGTAATAGATGGACAGAATAGGTTTGCTGGAAAGCCACAGAATTGATGTAATAACGTTCATTTTTGGAGAAGGAATTGAGAGACATAGTAAGTACTGAACTTCCTAGTATCCTTACCCGCAGAGCACCATAAGGCTTCTGATGGGAAAATTAGAAGTCAGAAGAGTGTGAGGGCAGAAGAATTGCAGCAAATGAATCCAATGTTTCTACTTTGTGTAGGGATATTGTGCTGGCATCACACCTGAAACCCCTGGACTTGCGAGACAAGCTGGGAGCAAGGAATCAACCCTGGAATATATGTGCCAAGTCAACGAACACAAAGGACAGTGTTCAGGTGGGACTATCCAAGGTTAGTGTCAAATAATCATAGAATAGGGCTAAATATGTACTGTAGCTGGGTTCTGCAGACAAAGAAGGGCAGAACTCAGAGTCAATGCCATCCTGAATGCAACATTAAAACTCTGCATCTCAAGAGTTGGGGTGATCTAATTGAGGTGTTTAAGATGATTAAAGGATTTGATAGTTTATCTCTACTTAACCTATTTCTTGTGCTGAGTCATGCAGAATAAGGGGGCATAACCTTAAAATTAGAGCTAAGCAGGTCAGGGATGATGTTAGGAAGCACTTCTTCACAGAAAGAGTATTGTAAATACGGAATTCTGACCCCCAAAAAGCTGTTACGTCTGGGGTCAATTGAAAATTTCAGAACAGAGAGTCATAGAGTTATACAGCACAGAAACAGGCCGTTTGGCCCACCGAGTCCGCGCCGGTCATCAAGCACCTATCTATTCTAATCCCATTTTCCAGCACTTGTAGCCTTGTATGCTATGGCATTTCAAGTGCTCATCGAAATACTTCTTAAATGTTATGAGGGTTCATGCCTCTACCACCCCCTTCAGGCAGTGCGCTCCAGATTCCAACCACCCTCTGGGTGAAAATTGTTTTCCTCAAATACCCTCTAAACCTCCTGCCCCTTAACTTAAATCTATGTGCCCTGGCTATTGACACCTCCACTAAGGGAAAAAGTTTCCTCCTATCTGCCCTGTCTATGCCCCTTATAATTTTGTATACCTTAATCAGGTCCCCCTCAGCCTTCCCTGCTGTAAGGAAAACAACCCCCCCCCACAGTCTCTCTTCATACTTGAAATGCTCCAGCCCAGGCAACATGCTGGTGAATCTCCTCTGCACCTTCTCCAGTGCAATCACATCCTTCCTATAGTGTGGCGACCAGAACTGTACACACTACTCCAGGCTGTAGCCTAACTAGCATTTTATAGAGTTCCACTATAACCTCCCTGCTTTTATATTCTATGCCTCGGCTAATAAAGGCAAATATCCCATATGCATTCCTAACCACCTTATCTACCTGTGCTGCTGCCTTCCGTGATCTATGGACAAGTACACCAAGGTCCCTATGACCCTCTGTACTTCCTAGAGTCCTACCATCCATTGTATATTCCCTTGCCTTGTCAGTCCTCCCAAAATGCATCACCTCACACTTCTCTGGATTAAATTCCATCTGCCACTGCTCTGCCCATCTTACCAGCCCATCTATATCGTCCTGTAATCTAAGGCTTTCCTCCTCACTATTTACGACACCACCAAATTTCATGTCATTTGCGGACATACTGATCATATTCATATTCACGTCTAAATCATTAATGTACACTACAAACAGCAAGGGTCCCAACACAGATCCCTGCAGTACAACACTGGTCACAGGCTTCCAATTGCTGATTCCAATATAGATTGATAAGATTTTTGTTAGGCAAGGGTAGGAAAGTATATAAAACCAAGACTGGTAGATGAAGTTAAGATACAAATCAACTATGATCTAATCATAGGAGCATCCGGAATAAGGTGGGTGAGCTTGCAGCATGGGTTGGTACCTGGGATCTCGATGTAGTGGCCATTTCGGAGACATGGGTAGAGCAGGGGCAGGAATGGATGTTGCAGGTTCCGGGATTTAGATGTTTCAGTAAGAACAGAGAAGATGGTAAAAGAGGGGGGGGGTGTGGCATTATTAATCAAGGAGAGTATTACAGCGACAGAAAGGACGTTCGAGGACTCGTCTACTGAGGTAGTATGGGCCGAGGTTAGAAACAGGAGAGGAGAGGTCACCCTGTTGGGAGTCTTCTATAGACCTCCGAATAGTTCCAGAGATGTAGAGGAAAGGATAGCGAAGATGATTCTCAACAGGGGCGAGAGTAACAGGGTAGTTGTTATGGGGTACTTTAACTTTCCAAATATTGACTGGAAATACTATAGTTCGAGTACTTTAGATGGGTCAGTTTTTGTCCAGTGTGTGCAGGAGGGTTTTCTGACACAGTATGTAGACAGGCCAACCAGGGGCGATGCCACATTGGATTTGGTGCTGGGTAATGAACCTGGCGAGGTGTTAGATTTAGATGTAGGTGAGCACTTTGGTGATAGTGATCACAATTTGGTTAGGTTTACCTTAGCGATGGGCAGGGACAGGTATATACCGCAGGGCAAGAATTATAGCTGGGGGAAAGGAAATTATGATGCGATTAGGCAAGATTTAGGATGCGTAGGATGGGGAAGGAAACTGCAGGGGATGGGCACAATCGAAATGTGGAGCTTATTCAAGGAGCAGCTACTGCGTGTCCTTGATAAGTATGTACCTGTCAGGCAAGGAGGAAGTTGTCGAGCGAGGGAGCCGTGGTTTACTAAAGAAGTTGAAGCGCTTGTCAAGAGGAAGAAGAAGGCTTATGTTAGGATGAGACGTGAAGGCTCAGTTAGGGCGCTTGAGAGTTACAAGCTAGCCAGGAAGGATCTAAAAGGAGAGCTAAGAAGAGCGAGGAGAGGACACGAGAAGTCATTGGCGGATAGGATCAGGGAAAACCCTAAGGCTTTCTATAGGTATATCAGGAATAAAAGAATGACTAGAGTTAGATTAGGGCCAATCAAGGATAGTAGTGGGAAGTTGTGTGTGGAATCAGAGGAGATAGGGGAAGCGTTAAATGAATATTTTTCGTCAGTATTTACAGTAGAGAAAGAAAATGTTGTCGAGGAGAATACTGAGATTCAGACTACTAGGCTAGATGGGATTGAGGTTCACAAGGAGGAGGTGTTAGCAATTTTGGAAAGTGTGAAAATAGATAAGTCCCCTGGGCCAGATGGGATTTATCCTAGGATTCTCTGGGAAGCCAGGGAGGAGATTGCAGAGCCTTTGTCCTTGATCTTTATGTCGTCATTGTCGACCGGAATAGTGCCGGAAGACTGGAGGATAGCAAATGTTGTCCCCTTGTTCAAGAAGGGGAGTAGAGACAGCCCTGGTAATTATAGACCTGTGAGCCTTACTTCGGTTGTGGGTAAAATGTTGGAAAAGGTTATAAGAGACAGGATTTATAATCATCTTGAAAAGAATAAGTTCATTAGCGATAGTCAGCACGGTTTTGTGAAGGGTAGGTCGTGCCTCACAAACCTTATTGAGTTTTTCGAGAAGGTGACCAAACAGGTGGATGAGGGTAAAGCAGTGGATGTGGTGTATATGGATTTCAGTAAGGCGTTTGATAAGGTTCCCCACGGTAGGCTATTGCAGAAAATACGGAAGTATGGGGTTGAAGGTGATTTAGAGCTTTGGATCAGAAATTGGCTGGGTGAAAGAAGACAGAGGGTGGTGGTTGATGGCAAATATTCATCCTGGAGTTTAGTTACTAGTGGTGTACCGCAAGGATCTGTTTTGGGGCCACTGCTGTTTGTCATTTTTATAAATGACCTGGAAGAGGGTGTAGAAGGGTGGGTTAGTAAATTTGCGGATGACACGAAGGTCGGTGGAGTTGTGGATAGTGCCGAAGGATGTTGTCGGGTACAGAGGGACATGGACAGGCTGCAGAGCTGGGCTGAGAGATGGCAAATGGAGTTTAATGCAGAAAAGTGTGAGGTGATTCACTTTGGAAGGAGTAACAGGAATGCAGAGTACTGGGCTAATGGGAAGATTCTTGGTAGTGTAGATGAACAGAGAGATCTTGGTGTCCAGGTACATAAATCCCTGAAAGTTGCTACCCAGGTTAATAGGGCTGTTAAGAAGGCATATGGTGTGTTAGCTTTTATTAGTAGGGGGATCGAGTTTCGGAGCCACGAGGTCATGCTGCAGCTGTACAAAACTCTGGTGAGACCGCACCTGGAGTATTGCGTGCAGTTCTGGTCACCGCATTATAGGAAGGATGTGGAAGCTTTGGAAAGGGTGCAGAGGAGATTTACTAGCATGTTGCCTGGTATGGAGGGAAGGTCTTACGAGGAAAGGCTGAGGGACTTGAGGTTGTTTTCGTTGGAGAGAAGGAGGAGAGCTGACTTAATAGAGACATATAAGATAATCAGAGGGTTAGATAGGGTGGATAGTGAGAGTCTTTTTCCTCGGATGGTGATGGCAAACACGAGGGGACATAGCTTCAAGTTGAGGGGTGATAGATATAGGACAGATGTTAGAGGTAGTTTCTTTACTCAGAGAGTAGTAGGGGCCTGGAACGCCCTGCCTGCAACAGTAGTAGACTCGCCAACTTTAAGGGCATTTAAGTGGTCATTGGATAGACATATGGATGAAAATGGAATAGTGTAGGTCAGATGGTTTCACAGGTCGGCGCAACATCGAGGGCCGAAGGGCCTGTACTGCGCTGTAATGTTCTAATTCTAATTGAATGGCAGAACAGGCTCAAGGGGCTGAATGGCCTGCTCCTTTTCCTACTTCTTTCGCTCACCTCAAACCGGGTTGGCTGTTTGATTTTGGGAGCATCATCGTAAACTTGACCTTGTCCTGTACATGCAAACTTTGAGCAGGAGTCCCCAACTAATGATCAGGAGTCAGGAAACTTGGGCAGATTTTCTCCTTCTTCGTCAATTGTCTCGCCAACAGGTGATGTCTGATCTGCACAACTCAGTACCAAATTGGGAGAGCTGGGTATCTCACTGCAGTCTTATATTTTTCATCATATAAACTCCAATTGGTTTTAAGTTTAACAACTAAAATTCTCCTCAAATTATATTTCCTGTGGAATTTTTCCCCTCATTAAACTCTCCAGTGTTATACACTGGCACTCTAGCAAGTGGGGAAGCTGCTACCCCAGGCAGGTACGAAGAAGTGTGCAAGGAAAGGCCAGAGTGAGTGGCCTGAATGTGCAAAGGCAGCTAATAACTGGCAAGAGCAATAGAGAGTAACTGGCCTGTGTGTGCAAGGGCAGGTGAGGGTCTGTGGCTTGGCAGTGCAAAGCAAGCTGCGGGTAACTGGCTTGTATTTACTTTCTCTCATCTTCCTGTGCAGAGAAGACTGTCTATAGGGACCAGAAATATAAGATAGTCATTAATAAATCCAATAGGGAATTTAGGAGCAACTTCTTTGCTCAGGGAGTAATTAGAATGTAGAACACACTACCACAAGGTGTAGTTGAGGCAAATAGCTTAGTTACATTGAAGGGGAAGTTAGATAAGCACGAGGAAACAAGGAATAGAGGGTTATGTGGATTGGTTAAGATGAAGTCAGGTGGGAGGAAGTTGGTGTAGCACATTAACACTGGCTTGGACCTATTGATTCAATGGCCTGTCGCTGTGTTGTTAATACAGTATTGTACAAAAGTTCCCTGTAGGGAGTAGTTTGCACTAACCAGTGTCCTGTCACTTCATTTATGACATTTGCAAGGTCTCTAATACTGTAACATCATTAAGAGCCTTTTAGGGAGCACTACTGCCCTTTCTAAATTACCTTTTGTAATTATCCTGCTCTCCCTTCCCCCCTTCCTCCCAGCTGTTTCCCTCAACATCAGAGCTCACCTGGTTAAATCTGTATCATTACCCAGCCCCACTCTTTCTTTTCAAATCCCGTTCCTGACCATTTTCATCTCATTCACGAGAAAGATGAGGAAGGCCATTCAGCATCATAACTCAAAATCCAGAAAAGGTTGTAGTTCTCTTGCAGCATGTGACTGTTTCTTCAATAATTCCAGGGTTCTCCCCTCCATTGCCCTACCTCATCCATTCCACATGTGAAGCACGTCCTGATATCGGGCCTAAGTTTACCCTTTGATACTTTGACCCTGTGCCCGCTTGTCCTATTGCCTGTTTAATTTAAGTGGAGTTCTGGTTTTGCCTTTTCTGCAAAGTTACTATCCACTACACGGTCCCCTCCCAATTACCAAATTTTTGTCCATTCTTTCATTATAACTTACCATAATTTTGTTCCCTCTGTTCCCTTTGCCACTTCAATTTTCCATTTTCATGTATACATTTAATTTCCCTTTCAATTTAGTTTCTTTTACTAATTTTGAATTTCATCGGTGCTTTGCTGTTTCAAAGCCAAGCATTGGCAGAAGTGCTGAACTTCCAAGACAGAGTCAGAGAGTCTCTGAGAATATTGACCCTCTTACGACCAGGTGAGAGGGTTCTAGGTGTTCCCTCTCAGCCTTTGCCTGGTTTAACTATAATTAACCGTAACAGGGTTTAATTTTAAAATCACCATGTTTTTAGCTCCTCCTTTAGTGAATCCTTGTTCACTGCTCCAATTGTAAGGCAAAGAAATCAAACAGGTTTCCTTAGATTTAAACAAGAAAGATAGAAGTTTATTAATCTTAAACTCTAATCCTGTTAACGACCATGAATATGCGACGCGATCACGCTAGCATGCATACGTGATAAACACACACGCAGATAGAGACAGAAAAAGTAGAAGAAATAAAAGGGAAAGGTTTGAGGCAATATCTGGTAGTTGCAGTCCTTTAAGTTCAATGTGGAGTCTTTGGCTGCAGGTAAATCTTGCAATTCATTGGGGCCCAGTTCACATTTCAACTTGTTTCGATGTAGGAGTCTTTTCCCTCTTGAGGTTTATGTGTCTTCCGTGGGTCCGGTGGCTTGGGAGAAAGCGAGAGAGAGAGAGAGACAGCCAGGCGAGAGACTTGCTTGTTTCAGCTTCAGTTGCACACTGCCTTCTGAGTCTTTCTCTGTGGCACAATTCAAAAAACCACCAGGTTGCCCAGCAGGTTTGTCATGTGACTAGCTGGTTTGGCCACTTCTGTTTGTGGATTCTGCCATCTTACCAGTCATCCTGGAATGTGAGCTGCCTCACCTTCAATGTCTGTTGATCAAAGTCCATTGTGGGTTAAGTGGACCAGGGAATAGTCCTTTGTCTTCACAAGCACTGTCTGTTAGTATGCGAATATCCTTCCAGCCAAGTGCCTGGTGATTTTTTTTTAACAAGTCCTTTCTTCACTCCAGCAACAGTTTAAAATCAATGTTCATATGACAAAATTAATATGCCTCATTCTTGGCAGATGGGGATCTGTTTGACAACCCCCAGTATTTAATGTCGACACAATGTAGAGTGCTGTGTAAAAGGTCAGAAGCTACAGTTCATGACCTTTTACAATTTCATAAAAATTGGCCATTGAGTATCTGCAGATGTCCTCTGATTATAAGCTTTCATCAAAACATTTGCAATGTTTGTAACAGTAATGTGAGATTGAAGGCTTTTAATTGGGTGAACTCTGATGTTGAGGGATACAGCTTGGAGGAGTGTTTTGGTGTATAACGTTAATCTTGTAACTCGAATTGCGGTGTATCGGTACTCAGATACTAACTCCAATGGAGTGGGTAAAATGCAGTTACGTTCCCATGGTTACTCATGCAATGCTTCCCCAAGTTCTGCCATGTGAGAAAGGAACCAGGATTCTTCTCGCAGGAAGGGAAGACTGTACCTTTACTGCCCTCTAGTGCCTCCTAACAGGGCAGCATTGAGATACATGGAAAAGGTGATCTTTGAATTAAAGCCTGGTTTGGGTAAAAAATTAAAACCCGACCCGACAACAGCCAACCTGAACCCGACCCGGGCCCGAGTTCTTTAACTTTTTTTCATCCCATGCCCGAAAATAGCAAACATATTATTGAAAAATAAAAAAAAATCGTACATTAAAAAGAAAACAACACAAAACAAAACAGCACAGTCCAGCCCAACATGACCCAAGCCAAAATGTTGGACAGAGAATTTAGACCCGACCTGAGCCCAAATGCTGGACAGAGGATATAGACCCAACCCGGCCCGAGCCCAACACGTAACCGGGTTTGGGTCGGGTAGTCAGGCTTTACTATGAATCCTGGTAAGAAAGAGCTGAATTACTGCAACAATCGTATCAAACTGCTGTGTGCAGGTTAGTTCCCCCCTACATGGTTGGGCTCAGAAAACCCTCCCACCTATTTCCCCCAGTTCGAACAGTCGATGTTTTTAGTAAATTTTGTGCCCATCAAAGTAAGTGCTTTTGCGCTGATCAATGCAACACTTTCAGATACTCATAAGCAAGATCTGGCATGATTATTTGCAGAGTAGAGTTCCCTCTACATTGCCCCAACAGTGTGCTTCAGCCCCAACCTCGGAGTTTGGCACTTCTGACGCTAGCCATCATATGGCCCCTATTAGTGAGATTGCCAAATTAGTGCTGAATCACAGTAATTTTAGATTAGAGATACAGCACTGAAACAGGCCCTTTGGCCCACCGAGTCTGTGCCGACCATCAACCATCCATTTATACTAATCCTACACTAATCCCATATTCCTACCAAACATCCCCACCTGTCCCTATATTTCCCTACCACCTACCTATACTAGTGACAATTTATAATGGCCAATTTACCTACCAACCTGCAAGTCTCTTTTGGCTTGTGGGAGGAAACCGGAGCACCCGGAGAAAACCCACGCAGACAGGGAGAACTTGCAAACTCCACACAGGCAGTACCCAGAATCGAACCCGGGTCCCTGGAGCTGTGAGGCTGCAGTGCTAACCACTGCGCCAAATGTTTTCTGCTATGGGCACACATCTTCTCGGAACTGGGTTGAGTCTGCCCAACTCGTATCACTAAAGCACTAGTGCTATTGAAACAACATTTGGAAACACTGTCACGTTACTGCTGTTGATTTAGGCTGAAACCAGTATCACGTTATGTCTTCCCAAACTATAGCACCCGAATTCCCAGCCGAAGACAGCAGCTGAGTTTAGCCGTGATTGGAGAAGATACTACATTACTGAACCAGAGAAATATGACTTCCTTCTCAAGCTAGGTGGCCAGTGTTTGGGGAACATCTTCCGTGCTGAAATTGGATTTGGATTTCTTGGTGAATTCCTCGGCATCCTTTGCGATCATTTCCAACTGACAGACGGCCAGGCAGTTTACCGGATCCTGCTGCATCTTTCCCAAACCCAACGGTTTGACCTGAATGTAGATTTCCTGAGCAGCAGAGAGAGAGAGAAAGGCTTGAGGTTATTTCAAATGCTGCAGCAGGAGCTGAGTGGCTCTCTGCAGCTGGGCAATGAGGTAGAGCTGGAAGCTGTACAGGAAACTGCAAAACAGGATCGAGCTGCAGAGGAGACAGTAAATGCAACATTGCTACAGCAATTAATGGAAGCTTACAAGTTGAGCTAGTCCAGCCTTTGCAGCTCTAAAAGACTTCCCGCTTTCACACTGTTGTGATTCTCCCTGCACTTCAGACAGGGTAAAATGTATTTTTGGTCCATTCAAAGTAATACAATTCCCATCACTTAAAACTCACATTTTATATCGGGTAGTCGCTTATATCAGCCAAAATGTGATAACCATTATCCATTTGTGTTAACATTAATTTCAAAGTTGCTGGTTACAGTGCCTTAAGGCCTCTGTTTATTTTGGGTGGACTGACTAAAGCAAAGAGAGAGAGAGAGAGAGAGAACTCTACCTGTTGAATTTGTGCCTACAGTCCATCAGCTCAATTGAAACAGATTAAATCGCTTGTTGAATCATTGCTGTTTGTAATAAAGTTAGTAATGTCCAGATGCATCTGAACCATGAGCCCGTCTGTTCTCATTCAGGCACCAGTGGTTCTGCTGGTGTTTGCGGCTTCTTTGTTTTTATTGATGTTTCAGCTCTCTCTATCACAGGCTGCACTGAAAATGTTAACCATTCTATCTCTGATAATTGAAATTTAACTGAATTTTAATTTTTAACACTATGCCTTTATACCAGGTATAGAGTATAGCGGGCAGTTGTGTTTGCATTAACATGCCTGGTACACATGGTGGGGACTGCATATGTTGAGAATGATTAGCAGTGACACACCTCGACAGTCATGTGTTTTCTTGGGGTTGGGTAGATCTGGATTGCCTCGCAGGCCAGAAGAAGGCAAGGTTTCCGTTGCAACCAGTGGAGCGGCTCTGCTTGTGGGGCTCCTTCCTGGCAGTGACATTACCGCTGTGGCTCAGGAGCACAGAGCCTGGGCTCGGGCTCCGCTGAGGTTTAAAAAATTGACATCTTAAAAGAATGAAATGCTGACTTTCACCCGTACATATTCAGGGACTACTTCAGGCAAAAATATTTACCAGGATTTCCATTTCTCTTAATCCACGGTTTCTAAAATTCTTTGTGCCTTAATTGGATGAAGCTGCTGGCTTATCGCAATACATTTCGCCCTTCATTTCAGCCCTGTGAGCACGCATTTAGTCAACCTGTCGCCAGTCTCGGCAGCGGACCTGGAAGTGGGGTCACGTGTGCGGCCGACCCACCTTGATCTTGCGGCGGGCAGCCAATTATCATAATGGAGGCACAGGGCCCATCCAAAAACACGAGATGGCAGGCGACAAGATGTCAATGGCATTGGCAGCGGAGACAACGCAGGTGCTGCCGCCATCTTTAAAGAGCTGCCAGCCCTGCTGCTTCACTGACTGACTTTGCTGCTGACCCCCAAACTCTGCTGGAGTCCCTCTGCTGCTCTGCTGCTGTGCTGCTGACTCCCCTCTGCCTGGAATCCCTCTGCTGCTGTGCTGCTGACCCCTCCCCCCAATGGCTGGAGTCCTTCTGCTGTGCTGCTGACCAAGACCTCAAAAAACTGGTCTCAGTAATGGTGCCATGAAACTATCAAATATCATGAAAATCCATATGGTTCACTAATGTGCTTTAGGGAAGGAAATCTGCCGTCCTGAATGTAACTCCAGACCTACAGCAATGTGATTGACTCTTAACTGCCCTCTAAAATGGCCTAGCAAGTCACTCAGTTGTCAATGGCAGTTAGGGATGGGCAACAAATGCTGGCCTTGCCAATGATGCCCACATCCCATGAAAGGATTTAAAAAAAGGCCAGGTGCTCTCTGGAAGCCAAGAGGGACCATGTCAGGCACAAGACACAAGGTGGCTTCGAGGTTCAGCAATGCCTCACTGGAGATTCCCCTCCAGGATGCAAGGGAAAAGGTAGGAGGTCCCTTTCCAAAGGATGGCAAGAAGAGATCCTCCTACCTGACCAAGCACACCTGGATGGAGATTGCAGAGGAGGCCAGCAGCCGTGGGGTCACCCAACGCAACTGGGTTCAGTGCAGGAAGAGAGTCAATGACCTACTATGTTCTGCCAAGGTGAGTGCTCCATACCTCTCTCCTATTTGGGGCTTGCATGTGACTTTGAGGATGTCAGCGCGACATGGGGAGGAGTCACCATAAAGGCGATGGCGAGGGGAAGTAGGCATCATGATATCCTGGCAGATACATTGATGCATCTCGACCACAGGCCACCTTCTTTCACAACTCAGCCCAATGATGTCCCTGGAGAGCCGATGTGGGGAGGAGCAATGTAGGAAACCTCAGAAGAGGATGAAAGGCTGCCACTATCAACATTTTTCTTGCTCTTCTTGCAAAGTCTTACTGTGACCCTCTTTCCACTTGCAGACAAATGGACCCATGACGCCAGGGAGACCTTGCGGACTGGTAGAGGACTAGCTGGTATCTGGCCTCTTGCCACAGCTGAGGAGGAGGCACTTGAGCTAATGTGAGTCCAGGGGGCTGCTCAATAGTGGATGGTCAGATTGGTGTCTCCACACAAGAAAGTGAGGATTGCCTTCAATTGTCATCCAACACAACTTCTGGAGATCACACATGGATATCATGACGAGATCTGTGTTGTCTCATTTAGGTTGGCAGAAGGGGGCAGCAGTCAACCCCTGAGGAGGAGCAGTCAGAGGACACACCATCACATGACTCTTCACCTTCCACCAGCGCAGGTACTTTCACCTCAGTGGGTTTCTGCTTGGCTGTAGAATCAGTGTCATGAACTGGTGAGAGCACTATACAAGCACCCGAGGAGCTGACTGAGAATGTGACAAGTGAGGTCTCTGACATTCAGAGGTTTGTGGGTAACCAGGCTCATGCTAGGCCCCAGGCTGATGACGAGCCTCTGCTGTCGACAGCATAGGGCTTGTTTGAGTTGCGGAGAGAGGTAAGGCAACATCTGGCAGAGATACGAGAGGCCATGCGCAGCCATGAGTGGATGATGGAGGAGTCCATCCATGCCATGAGATCTGCAATGTCTCAGCTGTTTGGAGAAAGCCATGCACTCATCGAGAGGTTGACTACACTCCTGGAGAGCCAGATCCCACAGATGCGGCAGACCTGCACACCATCGCCCTGGCCATGAGCTCAACGCAGCAGTGGCAAGGCGAGAAAAGGATGAGGCGCCTGGTGTCTTCTCCAGGTCCTTGTCCTTCTCTGGTCAGCAGGGAGGTTCAAGTGAGCATTGAAAGGGAGGAGGTGAGGCAAACCTCCACAGCTGGGGGGGGGGGGGTGGGGGGCGGTCTCCTCAGGGCACTCTGAGTGTGAATAGTGGTTGCTCAGCCCCTCTGCCAGTGACACCAGCTCCAGTAGCCACAAAACCTGAGGAGAGTCCTGCACCTGTGCAGGAAACCCTCAGACAGGTAGGCCGTCCAGGCTCGGGCAGCCAGAGGACGCCTGCTGATGTCATCACAGGCCAAGGGGCAGCCTGCCTCCTGCCCAGCTGCTATCACAGGGGTCACACCTCGAAGATGCACGGAAAAACATATGAAGATAACCACCTAGACACATTTGAGATTTCACGAGTGTTTGACATTTGCCATTTTTTTCATGTTATAAAGTTTTTTTGTTTTGAAGTTAACATTCATTGTGGAAATGCTTATTCTTTCATGCCTTAATTGTGAGATACTGTCTGCATCCTTCTCCCTTAGTGGTCTGTCAGTGTCGGCACAGCCCTCCTTTGGTGAGCGTCTTACCTAGGCCAGAGCTCATGGTTAGGCTGGGCACTAGGCACGGAACCCAAATAGAAAGGAGGCAACAGACAGAATGCTTAAGTCAGTCATTTATGGTACCGAAGGAGGCCACTCAGCCCATCAAGTCCATGCTGGTTCTCCATGGAGCTATGCCATCAGTTCCACTCCCCAGTTTTGCCCATAGCCCTCCAAGTCTATTTCTCTCAGGTGGCTATCAAACTTCCTCTTGAAGTCATTGATTATAGGCATAGAGACTTTATTGCTTTCACTCTGAGAGGCCATCATGGTGGCTGGAAGCGGGTAAGTATGAGACTATCACTTGCCTCCTTGGCCCGTCGCTCAATGTGCCTGGCCTCCAGTGCAAGGCGTTCAAGATCCAGTAATGGCTGCTCATTAGCCTCCTCCACTTCCTCCCCATGGGTCGAGGAGTGGCAATCAATCATGTCCTCTTCAGGCAAGGCCTTCCCCCTCTGCAGGGCTAGATTGGGCAGAGCACAGCAGACCATCATGATACACAATACCCTCACTGGGGCATACTGCAGGGCTCCACAGGATCGATCCAGTCACCGGAATCTCATCTATAGCAGCAGATGGTCTCTCAGGTGGAGCCATGGCAAGTGTTGTACTACTTCTCTGCTACATTGTGAGAGTTCCTCACAGGTGTCAGTATCCAAGTCATCAATTGGTAGACTTGTCCCTGAGAATCCATCCCTGAAGGTGAGCAGGGGGCCAGCAAAGGTGAGGCACCTGGAACTGTCAAAATATGTAGTTGTCATAGCTGCTTCCGGGGGAGCGAGCACACACCTGTAGCTCCACCAGACGTTGCCTTACCTCTCTCTGCAACTCCAGCATGCCCTGTGCTGCCAACACCAGAGGCTGATCATCAACCTGGGGCGCAGAATGGGCCTGGCCATCCAACCTCCAACTGTCAGTAGCCTCGGCTTTCATAGCCTCAGGCAACTGCTCAGGCGTGTGTGTGATGCTCTCACCATCTTGTGACCCTAATTCTAAGGCTGAGTGCAAATCCATTGAGGTGAAAGTATCTGCGCTGGTGGAAGGTGCAGGAGAGTCATGTGACAGTCCATCCTCTGATTACTGATCCTCCTCCGAGGTTGACTGCTGACCCCCTTCAGCTGGAGCCTCCTGTGGACGATGACCTGCATGAAAGAACACAAACAGCTGTAGGTTAAGCTGTGCATGTTTTGCCATGTCAACCATGCCTGATGTGGATCTCCAGAAGTGTGGTGTATGTCGAATGACGACAATCCTCACTCTCTTATGCAGAGACTCCAGTCTCACCATCTGTTATTGTGGCTACCCTGGGCCCCTGCTAGCTCCAGTGGCTCCTCCTCAGCCATGGAAAGAGGCCGGATATCGGCTATTCCTCCACCAGTTGCGAGGTCTCCCTGGTGTTACAAGGCTATTTGTCCTGCGTGGAAAGAAGGACATTGTAAGACTTTGCAGGAAGAGCAAGAAAACAGTTCTGCTAGTGGTGCCTCTTGTCCCCTGATGGGGTTTCCTACATGTCTGCTTCCTATGTGGCTCTCAGGGGACGTCATTGGGCTGAGTTTGTGAAAGAATCTGCCACAATGTGGTGATGCTTACTCGCCTTGCCATCACCTTTATGGTAACGCCCTCCCCATGTTGTGCTGCCTCCTGTGTAGCCACATATAAGCCCCAAAGAGGAGAGAGGTTTGGAGCACTCACCATGGCAGAACAAAGTAGGTAATTGACTCTCTTCCTGCATTGGACCCAGTTGTTTTGGGTGACCCCACTGTTGCTGACCTCCTCTCCAGGCTTGTTTGGGAGGACCTTTTCTTGCCATCCCTTGGAAAGAGGACCTCCTGCCTTTCCCTTGCTGCTTGGAGGAGAATCTCCAAGGAGGCATCACTGAGCCATGGGGCCACTCGGTGTCTTGTGCCCAACATGGTCCCTTTTGGTTTCCAGAGAACTCCTGGCCTTTTGAGGTCTTGATCAGGAGCACAGCAGCAGAGGGACTCCTGGGTGGGGAGAGGGGTGGATCAGCAGTACAGCAGCAGCAAAGGCAAGGCAGCATTTAGGTAAAGCAGCAGCAAAGTCAGTCAGTGAAGCAGCAGTATAAGCAGGGCTGGCAGCGCTTTAAATCTGACGCCAGCACCTGCTTTTGTCTCCATTGACAATGCCATCGGCGTCTCGCTGCCTGCCTCCATCCTTCAGTTAGGACCATCCCAGAGCCTTCTGCATTCAAATGGGCCGGCCGCCATGATATTGTGGTAGGTCGGCCGCACAAATGATGAGCGGCAACGGCACCCGCTTCCGGGTCTGCCGCCAGGATCCACGACAGGAACACTAAATTCAGCCCAATATCTTTAAACAGTAGACAGACAGAGAAATAAAACAGTACAACTGTGTTTACTTTCTATGGGTAGGGCCTTTGTTGTTGTTCTTTTCCAGTTCTGATCTCTACAAATTGTTAAAGTTCAAGATCTTCTAGTGTGCTTCTCATGAAACACTGTCATTGATAATTGATCATGGCATGACATGTTATTGCAACAAGACTATTAGAACAGACGTATTTCTTTGCATCTAACAGATGCCACTTGTTTTTCAGCCTGCTGACAATTGCTTCATTCCTTATCTCAATGCCTTGACTAACGTTTCTCTTACATGACCATGAATATAAGTGCCAAATCTAATATACTGTGTTTCAACAAGCAATTAAACCCATAGCATCAGCTAAAATTGTACCCTGACCTGTCAAACCCTAAAACATTCTGAGAATGAACAACTTTAACCATTTTAGTATTTACTAGCTCCAGTACAAATCTACAAGCTATCTGTAAGTGAAACAAAACCATAATCTTTAATCATACGAGATTAAACCAACCCCTAATCCTACATATACATAACTAGGGTTTCTTACAAATTCCTTTCTGATTCCTCACTTATGATTTGACAACCCCACTATTAATTGTTCATACTAAACATCAGTTAATTTTCCCTTGATCATAATATTAATTTTCTATATCTAATCTGTTCCATGCATTACAGCAGCATCTCCACCTGCCATCCAAGCCATAATGGATCTTCTCTGCCAAGAGTGGGTTGACACAGTATTCTCTCTCTCTGCCTCCCAATATCTTCCATCAGTATATTTATTAACCAAACCCATCCTAGTTAAAGCACTACTTGTCCCAATCGTTATAATGATTATCACACACTTCCTGAGGTAGCCAGGAGCAGCACCAGACATACCTAAAAATGAAGTGCCAACCTGGTGAAGCTACAACACAGAACTACATGCATGTTAAACAGCAGAAGCAGCCCTCTATAAGCAGAGCTAAGCGATCCCACAACCAACAGATCAGATCAAAGCTCTGCAGTTGTGAATCTTGGTAGACAATTAAACAACTAATGGGAAGAGGAGGCTTCATGACCATCTCCATCCTCGATGATAGTGGAGCCCAGCTGAAGCATTTGCAACCACCTTCAGCCAGAAGTGCTGAGTGGATGATCCATCTCAGCCTGCAACTAATGTCCTCACCATCACAGAAGCAGTCTTCAGCCAATTTGATTAACTCCACCTGACATCAAGAAACAGCTGAATGCAATGGATAAAGAAAAGACAGTGAACCCGACAACATCCCGGCTGTGGTGCTGAAGACTTCTGCTCCAGAACCAACCACGTCTCTAGCCAAGCTTTTCCAGAACAGCTGCAACGCTGGCATCTACCAGACAAGATGAAAAATTGCCTAGGTATGTCCTGTCCACTAAAAGCAGGACAAATCCAATCCAGCCAATTACTGCCCCATCAGCTGAACCTCAATTATCAGAAACGTGATGGAATATATCGTCAACAGTGCTTTGAAGTGGCACTTACAACAACTACTTGTATTTATATAGCACTTTAACATAATAAAGTGTCCCAAGGAGCTTATAAAATAAAATGACATCCAGCCATCAGCAAAAGTGCACCAAGAGAAGACACCCCAACTAAATGGACTGTTCACTGCATGTCCATCATCTTTTAAGGATTTAAGCCATCAGGTTTTAAGGAGCCTCTTAAAGAAGGAAAGTGAGGTAGAGAGGCACAGAGGTTTAGAAAGGAAATTCCACAGCTTAGGGCCTGGACTGCTAAAGGCATGCCCAACAATTTTGAGCAATTAAAATTGGGAATGCTCAAGAGGCTGGTATAAGAAGAGCAAAGATATCTTGGAGAATTATGGGGCTGGAGGAGATTACAGAGATAGGGAGGAGATAGGCCATTTAGGGATTTGAAAACAAGGATGAGAATTTTAAAATTGAGGAATTGTTTAACGTGAGCCAGTGTAGGTCAGCGAGCACAGAGGAGTGCTGGGTGAACGGCATTTGGTGTGAGTTTTATTTTATTTTTTTATTTTATTTTATTTAGAGATACAGCACTGAAACAGGCCCTTCGGCCCACCGAGTCTGTGCCGACCAACAACCACCCATTTATACTAACCCTGCAGTAATCCCATATTCCCTACCACCTACCTATACTAAGGGCAATTTACAATGGCCAATAGTTAGGACACAGCAGCAGATGTTTGGATGACCTCAAGTTTACAGAGGGTAGAATGTGAGAGGCTGGCCAGAGTGCATTAGAATACTCAAGTCTAGAGGTAATAAAGGCATGATGTGGCTTTCAGCAGCAGAAGAGCTGAGGCAGGGACTGAGACGATGTTACAAAAGTGGAAACAGGCAGTCTTAGTGAAGGCATGGATATGTGGTTAAAAGCTCATCTCCAGGTCAAATATGACACCAAGGTTGCGAACAGTTTGTTTCAGCCTTCGAGAGTTGCCAAGGGAGAGGAACAGAATCGGTGGTGAGGGAGCATAGTTTGGGGCAGGGACTGCGGACAAGGGCTTTAGGCTTCCCAATATTTAATTGGAGGAAATTTCTGCTCATCCATTAGTGGATGTTGGATAAGCAGTCTGACAATTTAGAGACAGTGGAGGAGTTGAGAGGTGGTGGCAAGGGAGAGCTGGATATTGTCAGCTGTTGAGTTTTTGAATGATGTCACTGAGGGGCAGCATGTAGATGAGAAATAGGAGGTTCTAAGGATAGATCCTTGGGAGACACCAGAGGTAATTGTGCGGGACTGGGAAGAGAAGCTATGGATATGGATTTTTGGCTACAATTAGAAAGATAAGATTGGAACCAAGAGATTACAGTCCCACTCAGCTGGATAACAGTTGTGAGACTTTGGAGGAGATGTTGTGATCTACTGTGTCAAAGGCTGCAGTCAGGAAGAGGATGAGGAGAGATAGTTTGCCTTATGGTGTCAGCTGTGGCTCAGTTGGTACCACTGTTGCCTCTAAGTCATAAGATTCTAGGTTCTACGCCCATTCCAGGGCTTGAGCACAAAAATCAAGGCTGACACTCCAGTGCAGTACTGCGGGAGTACTGCACTATTGGTGGTGCTGTCTTTTGGAAAAGACCTGAAACCAAGGCACCAGCAGCCTGCTTGGGTGTATGTAAAAGATCCCATGGCACTATTTCGAAGAAAAGGGGATTTCTCCTCAGTGTCCTGACGAATATTTATCAATCAATCTTACAAAAAAAGATTTTTTAAAATTCATTCATGGGATGTGGGCATCACTGGCTAGGCTAGCATTTATTGCCCTTGAGAAGGTGCTGGTGAGCTGCCTTCTTGAATCGCTGCTGTCCATGTGAGGTAGGTACACCCACTGTGCTGTTAGGAAGGGAGTTCCAGGATTTTGACCCAGCGACAGTGAAGGAACAGCGATATAGTTCCAAGTCAGGATGGTGTGTGACTGGGAGGGGAACTTGCAGGTGGTGGTGTTCCCATGCATTTGCTGCCCTTGTCCTTCTAGTTGGTAGAGGTCGCGGGTTTGGAAGGTGCTGTCGAAGGAGCCTTGGTGCATTGCTGCAGTGCATCTTGTAGATGGTACACACTGCTGCCACTGTGCATCAGTGGTGGAGGGACTGAATGTTTGTGGATGGGGTGCCAATCAAACGGGCTGCTTTGTCCTGGACGGTGTTGAGCTTCTTGAGTGTTGTTGGAGCTGCACCCATCCAGGCAAGTGGAGAGTATTCCATCACCCTCCTGACGTGCCTTGTAGATGGTGGACAGGCTTTGAGGAGTCAGGAGTTACTCGCCAAAGGCTTCCTAGCTTTAGACCTGCTCTTGCAGCCAAGGTATTTATATGGCTACTCCAGTTCAGCTTCTGGTCAATGGTAACCCCTAGGACGTTGATAGTGGTCAGCGATGGTAATGCCATTGAATGACAAGGGGAGATGGTTAGATTCTCTCTTGTTGGAGATGGTCATTTCCTGGCACTTGTGTGGCACGAATGTTACTTGCCACTTATCAGCCCGAGCCTGGATATTGTCTAGGACATGCTGCATTTCTACACGGACTGCTTCAGTATCTGAGGAGTCGTGAATGGTGTTGAACATTGTGCAATCATCAGCGAACATCCCCACTTCTGACCTTATGATTGAAGGAAGGTCATTGATGAAGCAGCTGAAGATGGTTGGGCCTAGGACACTACCCTGAGGAACTCCTGCAGTGATGTCCTTTTTTTAAATTCATTTATGTGATATGGGCGTCGCTGGCCAGGCCTGCATTTATTGCCCATCCCTAATTGCCCTTGAGAAGGTGGTGGTGAGCTGCCTTCTTGAATTGCTGCAGTCCATGTGGGGTAGGTACACCCACAGTGCTGTTAGGAAGGGAGTTCCAGGATTTTGACCCAGCGACAGTGAAGGAACGGCGATATAGTTCCAAGTCAGGATGGTGTGTGACTTGGAGGGGAACTTGCAGGTGGTGGTGTTCCCATGTATGTGCTGCCCTTGTCCTTCTAGTTGATAGAGGTCGCGGGTTTGAAAGGTGCTGTCTATGGAGCCTTGGTGCATTGCTGCAGTGCATCTTGTAGATGGTACACACTGCTGCCACTGTGCGTCGGTGATGGAGGGAGTGAATGTTTGTAGATGGGGTGCCAATCAAGCGGGCTGCTTTGTCCTGGATGGTGTCGAGCTTCTTGAGTGTTGTTGGAGCTGCACCCATCCAGGCAAGTGGAGAGTATTCCATCACACTCCTGACTTGTGCCTTGCAGATGGTGGACAGGCTTTGGGGAGTCAGGAGGTGAGTTACTCGCCTCAGGATTCCTAGCCTCTGACCTGCTCTTGTAGCCACGGTATTTATATGTCTACTCCAGTTCAGTTTTTGGTCAATGGTAGCCCTTAGGATGTTGATAGTGGGAGATTCAGTGATGGTAATGCCGTTGAATGTTAAGGGGAGATGGTTAGATTCTCTCTTGTTGGAGATGGTCATTGCTTGGTACTTGTGTGGCACGAATGTTACTTGCCACTTATCAGCCCAAGCCTGGATATTGTCCAGGTCTTGCTGCATTTCTACACGGACCGCTTCAGTATCTGAGGAGTCACGAATGGTGCTGAACATTGCGCTATCATCAGCGAACATCCCCACTTCTGACCTTATGATTGAAGGAAGGTCATTGATGAAGCAGCTGAAGATGGTTGGGCCCAGGACACTACCCTGAGGAACTCCTGCAGTGATGTCCTGGAGCTCAGATGATTGACCTCCAACAACCACAACCATCTTCCTTTGTGCTAGGTATGACTCCAGCCAGCGGAGGGTTTTCCCCCTGATTCCCATTGACCTCAGTTTTGCTGGGGCTCCTTGATGCCATACTCGGTCACATGCTGCCTTGATGTCAAGGGCAGTCACTCTCACCACACCTCTTGAGTTCAGCTCTTTTGTCCATGTTTGAACCAAGGCTGTAATGAGGTCAGGAGCTGAGTGGCCTTGGCGGAACCCAAACTGAGCGTCACTGAGCAGGTTGTTGCTAAGCAAGTGCCGCTTGATGGCACTGTTGATGACACCTTCCATCACTTTACTGTTGATTAAGAGTAGGCTAATGGGGCGGTAATTGGCCGGGTTGGATTTGTCCTGCTTTTTGTGTACAGGACATACCTGGGCCATTTTCCACATTGCAGGGTCGATGCCAGTGATTTAGCTGTACTGGAACAGCTTGGCTAGGGGCGCGGCAAATTCTGGAGCACAGGTCTTCAGTACTATTGCCGGAATATTGTTAGGGCCCATAGCTTTTGCAGTATCCAGTGCATTCAGTCGTTTCTTGATATCACATGGATTGAATCGAATTGGCTGAAGTCTGCCATCTGTGATGCTGGGGACTTCAGGAGGAGGCCGAGATGGATCATCAACTCGGCACTTCCGGCTGAAGATTGTTGCAAATGCTTCAGCCTTATCTTTCGCACTGATGTGCTGGGCTCCCCCATCATTGAGGATGGGGATATTTGTGGAGCCACCTCCTGCAGTTAGTTGTTTAATTGTCCACCACCATTCTTGGCTGGATGTGGCAGGACTACAGAGCTTAGATCTAATCCGTTGGTTATGGGATGGTTTAGCTCTGTCTATTGCATGCTGCTTCTGCAGTTTGGCATGCAAGTAGTTCTGGGTTGTAGCTTCACCAGGTTGACACCTCATTTTGATGTATGCCTGGTGCTGCTCCTGGCATGCCCTCCTGCATTCTTCATTGAACCAGGGTTGGTCTCCTGGCTTGATGGTAGTGGTAGAGTGGGGGATATGCTGGGCCATGAGGTTACAGATTGTGGTTGAGTATAATTCTGCTGCTGCTGATGGCCCACAGCGCCTCATGGATGCCCAGTTTTGCAATGCTAGATCTGTTCGAAATCTATCCCATTCAGCACGGTGATAGTGCCACACAACACGATGGACGGTATCCTCAATGTGAAGGCGGGACTTCGTCTCCACAAGGACTGTGCAGTGGTCACTCCTACCAATACTGTCATGGACAGATGCATCTGCGGCAGGCAGATTGGTGAGGACAAGGTCGTGTATGTTCTTCCCTCGTGTTGGTTCCACCACCACCTGCCGCAGACCCAGTCTAGCAGCCATGTCCTTTAGGACTCGGCCAGCTCGGTCAGTAGTGGTGCTACCGCGCCACTCTTGGTGATGGACATTGAAGTCCCCCACCCAGAATACATTTTGTGCCCTTGCCACCCTCAGTGCTTCCTCCAAGTGGTGTTCAACATGGAGGAGTACTGAGTCATCAGCTGAGGCAGGGCGGTAGGTGGTAATCAGTAGGAGGTTACCTTGCCCATGTTTGACCTGATGCCATGAGACTTCATGGGGTCCGGAATCGATGTTGAGGACTCCCAGGGCAACTCTCTCCCTACTGTATACCACTGTGCCACCACCTCTGGTGGGTCTGTCCTGCCGGTGGGACAGGATGTACCTGGGGATGGTGATGGCAATGTCTGGGACATTGTCTGTAAGGTATGATTCCGTGAGTATGACTATGTCAGGCTGTTGCTTGATTAGTCTGTGGGACAGCTCTCCCAACTTTGGCACAAGCCCCCAGATGTTAGTAAGGAGTACTTTGCAGGGTCGATAGGGCTGGGTTTGCCATTGTCATTTCCGGTGCCTAGGTCGATGCCGGGTGATCCATCCGGTTTCATTCCTTTTTATAGACTTTGTAGCGGTTAGGTACAACTGAGTGGCTTGCTAGGCCATTTCAAAGGGCATGTAAGAGTTAACCACATTGCTGTGGGTCTGGAGTCACATGTAGGCCAGACCAGGTAAGGACAGCAGATTTCCTTCCCTTAAGGACATTAGTGAACCATATGGGTTTTTACAACAATCGACAATGGTTTCATGGCCATCATTAGACTAGTTTTATATCCAGATTTATTAATTAAATTCAAATTCCACCTTCTGCTGTGGTGGGATTCGAACCCATGTGCCCAGAGGAATACCCTGGGTCTCTGGGTTACTAGTCCAGTCATAATACCACTATGCCACCGCCTACCCCTGGCGCTGAGATGATTGCCCTCCAACAACCGCAACGATCTTCCTTTGTGCTCGGTATGACTACAATCAGCAGAGAGTTTTCCCCCCCACCCCAATTCCCATTGACTTCACTTTTGCTAGGGCTCCTTGATGCCACACTTGGTCAAGGGGGAAGAGTGGCGGTATTGATTAAAGAGAGCATTGCAGTGCTGGAGAAAAAAGAATGTCGCAGAGGGTTCGAGGACAGAATCAATTTGGCTAGAGCTAAGGAACAAAAAAGATGCAGTTACATTGCTCGGTGTTGTCGATCGGCCACCAGCTAGTGGGAAGGACATGGAGGAACAAATTTGCAAGGAAATTACAGAAAGGCGCAAAACTTATAGGGTAGTTATAATGGGGGACTTTATTATCCAACCATAGAGTGGGATAATAGTAGTGTAAAGGGCAGTGAGAGGCAAGAGTTCCGAGGGTGTGTTCAGCAAACTTTTCAACAACAGTATGTTGCTGGTCCAATGAGAAAGGAGGCACTGCTAGACCTGGTTCTTGGGAATAAGGTGGGCCAAGTGGATCAAGTATCAGTAGGAGAGCATTTAGGGGATAGTGATCTTTGTATCATAAGGTTGAAGTTGACTATGGAAAAGGACAAAGCGCAATCCAGGATAAGAATAATTAATTGGGAGAAGGCTAACTTCAATGGGGTAAGAATGGAGCTGGGGCAAATAAATTGGAGTCAAAAGCTGGCAGGAAAACTGATAGATGAACAATGGGCTACTTTCAAAGAAGAGATAGTTCGAGCACAGTCAAGGTATGATCCCTCGAAGGGGAAAAGTAGAGCAAACAAATCCAGAGCTCCCTGGATGACAAAAGAGGTATAGATTATGATAAACAAGAAAAGTGCTTATGACAGATGCCAGGTAGAAAATACTATTGAGAACCAGACTGAATATCGAAGGTCCAGAGGGAAAGTGAAAAAGCAAATAAGAGAAGCAAAGAGAGAGCATGAAAAGAGACTGGCAGCCAGCACTAAAGGAAATCCCAAAATTTTCTATAGGCATATGAATAGTAAAACGGTGAGGCCGATTAGGGACCGGAAAGGGGATTTACACATGGAGGCAGAGGGCATAGCTGAGGTATTAAATGAATACGTTGCATCTGTCTTTACCAAGGAAGAAGATGCAATCCAGGCAATGTTGAAAGAGGAGGTAAATCAGACACCAGAGGCGTTTAAAATTGATAAAGAAGTATTAGATAGGTTGTCTGTACTTCAAGTGGATAAAACACCAGAACCGGATAAGATGCATCCAAGAATACTGAGTGAGGGTAGAAATCGCAGGGCACTGGCAATAATTTTTCAGTCTTCCTTAGACTTGGGGTGATACCAGAGGACTGGAGAAATGCAAACGTTACACCCTTGTTCGAAAAAGGGTGTAAAGATAAGCCCAGCAACTACAGGCCAGTCAGTTTAATTTCGGTTTGGTGGTGGGAAAACTTTTAGAAAAAATAATTTGGCACAAAATCAATAGTCACATGGACAAATGTGAGTTAATTAAGGAAAGCCAGCAAGGATTTCTTAAGGGAAAATTATGTTTAACTAACTTGCTGGAGTTTTTTGAGGAGGTGACAGAGAGAATTGATGAGGGCAATGCTGTTGATGTGGTGTGCATGGACTTTCAAAAGGCATTTGATACAGTGCCACACAACAGACTTGTGAGAAAACTTGTAGCTCATGGAATAAAAGGGACGGTAGCAACATGGATACGAAACTGGCTGAGTGACAGGAAACAAAGAGTAGTGGTTAATGGATATTTTTCAGGCTGGAGGAAGGTTTGTAGTGGAGTTCCCCAGGGATCAGTGTTGGGACCCTATAGAATAACGGGTACAATTCTAAAGGGGGTGCAGGAGCAAAGGGACCTAGGTGTATATGTGCATAAATCATTGAAGGTGGCAGGACAGGTTGAGAAAGTGGTTAATAAAGCATACAGTATCCGGAGCTTTATTAATAGGGGCGTAGAGTACAAGAGCAAGGAAATTATGTTGAACTTGTATAACACACTAGTTCGGCCCCAGCTGGAGTATCGCATCCGGTTCTGGGCGCCGCACTTGAGGAAAGACATGGCATTAGAGAGAGTACTGAAAAGATTCACGAGAATGGTTCCAGGGATGAGGAATTTCAATTATGAAGATAGATTGGAGAGGTTTGGACTGTTTTCCTTGGAGAAGAGAAGGCTGAGAGGTGATTTGATAGAGGTATTCAAAATCAAGGGAGGTGGGGTCTGGACAGAGTAGATGGAGAGAAACTGTTCCCACTCATGAAAGGATCGAGAACAAGAGGGCACAGATTTAAAGTATTTGGTAAGAGAAGCAAAAGTGACATGAAGAAAAATCTTTTCACACAGCAAGTGGTTAAGGTCTGGAATGCGCTGCCTGAGAACGTGGTGGAGGCAGGTTCAATTGAAGCATTCAAAAGGGTTAGTTAAATGAAAAGGAAGAACGTGCAGGGTTATCGGGGAGAAGGCAGGGGAAAGGAACTGAGGGAGTTGCTCTTTCAGACAGCAGGTGCAGATATGATGGGCCGAATGGCCTCCTTCTGCTCTGTCATGATTCTGTGAAATGCTAACAAGTAATTTCTTGCTGTACTTGCATGCTAACTTTCTGTGTTCATTATAAGAGTATGCCCAAGTCTCTCTGAGCACCATTTAAAAGTTCATGCCTTTTCAAAAATATTCTCATTTCCAGCATTTCTTGTTTTTATTTCTCATTTTCTATACTTATTACAAAAATGAATATCCTCACATTTCCCCACAATATACTCCATCTGCCACCTTGTTGTCTGCTCACTAAACCTGTCTATATTCCTTTGCAGTCTCTTTGTATCCTCACAGCTTAGATTTCCACCTAGCTTTGTATCCTCAGCAAACTTGGATACATTGCTCTCGGTCTCTTCATCCAAGTCATTAATATAGATTGTAAATAGCTGAGGCCTCAGCACTGATCATGGCGGAAAACCTCTAGTTACACCTGCCAAATTGAAAATGCTCTGTTTATCCCTACTGTCTGCTTCCTGTCCATTAACCAATCCTCCACCCATGCTAATATATTATCCCCAACTCTGTGAGCCCTTATTTTGCATATTAACCTTAGTGTGGTACCTTATGAACTACCTTTTGGAAATCCAAGTATTTTACATCTACTAGTTCCCCTTTATCTACCCTACTAGTTACATCTTCAAGCAACTCTAATAAATTTGTCAAACGTGATTTTCCTTTCATAAAACCACATTGACTCTGTCTGATCATACTGTGATTTTCTAAGCGCATTGTTAAGATTTCCTCATAGAGTCATTCCGGGCACAGAAGGTGGCCTTTCGGCCCATCGAGTACATGCCGGTAATCCACGAAGCTATTCTGTCAGTCCCACTCCCCCACTCGATCCCCTTCGTCCTGTAAGTCTACTTCCTTCAAGTTGCCATCCCATTTCCTAATGAAGTAATTGATTGTCTCTGCTTCCAACACCTTTGTGGGCAGTGAGTTCCAGGTTATTAACACCCGCTACATAAAAATGTTCTCCCTCATACTCCCCCTGCATCTCTTTCCCAAAACCTTCAATCTGTGTCCCTACTCCTTGTATCATTAGTTAATGGGAACAGATTTTCTTGTCTAACTTATCTAGGCCTGTTATAATCATGTACATTTCCATTAAATCTTCCCTCAATCTCCTTTGTTCTAAGGAGAATAACCCCTCCTTTTCCAACCTAACCTTGTAACTAAAATCCCCCATCCCTGGAACCATTCTGGTAAATCTCCTCTGCATCCTTTCAAGGACCCTCACGTCCTTTCCAAAGTGTGGTAACCAGAGCTGGACACAGTACTCCAGTTGGGGCCTATCTAGAGCTTTATAAAGGTTCACCATTACTAACCACTCTCTCAATATGTCCTACCACCTTCAAAGTTCGATGCACATGCACCCCCGGTCCCTTTATTCCTGCACATACTTTAGAACTGTGCCATTAAGTATATATTGCTTCTCCCCATGCCTTCTGTCAAAATGCATCATGTTACCACCAGGTGAGAGGGGTTTAGGGATTCCCTCTCACCCTTTGCCTGGTTTAACTGTAACTGGGCATAAGTTTTTAAATACTGTGTTTTAACTCCCCCTTAGTGAATCCTTGTTTATCGCTTTCCAATTATAAGGCAAAGAAATCAATTCAGACAGGTTTTTTAAACTTTAAACAAGAAAGGTAGAAGTTTATTAATCTCAAACTCTAGTCCGGTTACCGACTACGAATATGTCATGTGACTGGTTTGACCACTTCTGTTTGTGGATTCTGCCATCTTAACAGTCATCTTGGAATGTGAGCTGCCTCACCTTAAATGTCTGATGATCACAGTCCATTTTGAGTTAAGTGGACCAGGGAATAGTTCTTTATCTGTTAGTCTGCATATGTTTTCCAGCCAAGTGTCTTGGTGATTTCTTTTTCAAAAAGTCCTTTCTTCACTCCAGCAACAGTTTAAAATCAATGTTCATATGACAAAATTAATATGCTTCATTCTTGGCCAGTGGGGAGCTGCATGACAATCACCTCACACTTGCTAGTATTAAATTCCATCTGGCACCTCTCGCCCATTCTACTCTTCCTTAATAATAAATTCCAGCATTTTCCTGGTGAGTGATGTCAGACTAACTGGGCCTGTAGTTCCCTGTTTTCTCTCTTCCTCTTTTCTTGAAGAGCAGTGTTACCTTCTGGGGAAGGTGGGACCTGTACAAGAAGGACGGGTTGCATCTGAACTGGAGGGGCACCAATATCCTGGGCGGGAGGTTTGCTAGAGCTCTTCGGGAGGGTTTAAACTAGTTTGGCAGGGGGATGGGAACCGGAGCTACGGATCAGTGGATGGGGTAGCTGTTGAAAAGGCAGATACCGAGTGCAGAGAGTCTGTGAGGAAGGTTCGACAATTGACACGACAAAGTTGCAGCCAGTATGATGGGTTGAAGTGTGTCTATTTTAACGCAAGAAGTGTCAGAAATAAGGGTGATGAACTTAGAGCATGGATCAGTACTTGGAGCTACGATGTTGTGGCCATTACGGAGATGTGGATATCACAGGGGCAGGAATGGATGTTGGATGTTCCGGGGTTTAGATGTTTCAAAAGGAATAGGGAGGGAGGTAAAAGAGGTGGGGGTGTGGCATTGCTAATCAGGGATAGTGTCACAGCTGCAGAAAGGGAGGTCGTCGAGGAGGGTTTGTCTACTGAGTCATTATGGGTGGAAGTCAGAAACAGGAAAGGAGCAGTCACTTTGTTGGGAGTTTTCTATAGACCCCCCAATAGCAACAGAGACACGGAGGAACAGATTGGGAGGCAGATTTTGGAAAGGTGCAGAAGTAACAGGGTTGTTGTCATGGGTGACTTCAACTTCCCTAATATTGATTGGAACCTCCTTAGTGCAAATAGTTTGGATGCAGCAGTTTTTGTCAGGTGTGTCCAGGAAGGTTTCCTGACTCAATATGTAGATAGGCCGACTAGAGGGGAGACTATGTTGGACTTGGTGCTTGGCAACGAACCAGGCCAGGTGGCAGATCTCTCGGTGGGAGAGCATTTCGGTGATAGTGATCACAACTCCCTGATGTTTACTATAGTCATGGGGAGGGACAGGAGCAGACGGGATGGGAAAATATTTAATTGGGGGAGGGGGAATTACAATGCTATTAGGCAGGAACTGGGGAGCATAAACTGGGAACAGATGTTCTCAGGGAAATGCACGACAGAAATGTGGAGGTTGTTTAGGGAGCACTTGCTGCGACTGCTGGATAGGTTTGTCCCGATGAGGCAAGGAAGGGATGGTAGGGTGAAGGAACCTTGGATGACAAGTGATGTGGAACAGCTAGTCAAGAGGAAGAAGGAAGCTTACTTAAGGTTGAGGAAGCAAGGATCAGACAGGGCTCTAGAGGGTTACAAGGTAGCCAGGAAGGAACTGAAGAATGGACTTAGGAGAGCTAGAAGGGGACATGAAAAAGTCTTGGCGGGTAGGATTAAGGAAAATCCCAAGGTGTTCTACACTTATGTGAGGAACAAGAGGATGGCCAGAGTGAGGGTAGGGCCGATCAGGGATAGTGGAGGGAACTTGTGCCTGGAAGAGGAGGAGGTAGGGGAGGTCCTAAATGAATACTTTGCTTCAGTATTCACTAGTGAGAGGGACCTGGTCATTTGTGAGGACAGCGTGGAACAGGCTGATATGCTCGAACAGGTTGAGGTTAAGAGGGAGGATGTGCTGGAAATTTTGAATGATATGAGGACAGATAAGTCCCCGGGGCCAGACGGGATATACCCAAGGATATTACGGGAAGCGAGGGAAGAGATTGCTGCGCCTTTGGCGATGATCTTTGCGTCCTCACTGTCCACTGGAGTAGTACCGGATGATTGGAGGGTGGCAAATGTTGTTCCCTTGTTCAAGAAAGGGAATAGGGATAACCCTGGGAATTATAGACCAATCAGTCTTACGTCGATAGTGGGTAAATTATTGGAGAGGATTCTGAGAGACAGGATTTATGATTATTTGGAAAAGCATGGTTTGATTAGAGACAGTCAGCATGGCTTTGTGAGGGGCAGGTCATGCCTCACAAGCCTTATTGAATTCTTTGAAGATGTGACAAAACACATTGATGAAGGAAGAGCAGTGGATGTGGTGTATATAGATTTTAGCAAGGCGTTTGATAAGGTTCCCCATGGTAGGCTCATTCAGAAAGTGAGGAGGCATGGGATACAGGGGAAGTTGGCTGTCTGGATACAGAATTGGCTGGCCCATAGAAGACAGAGGGTGGTAGTAGATGGAAAGTATTCAGCATGGAGCTCGGTGACCAGTGGTGTTCCACAAGGATCTGTTCTGGGACCTCTGCTCTTTGTGATTTTTATAAATGACTTGGATGAGGAAGTGAAAGGCTGGGTTAGCAAGTTTGCCGATGACACGAAGGTTGCTGGAGTTGTGGATAGTGTGGAAGGCTGTTGTCGGTTGCAATGGGACATTGACAGGATGCAGAGCTGGGCTGAGAAGTGGCAGATGGAGTTCAACCTGGAAAAGTGTGAAGTGATTCATTTTGGAAGGTCGAATTTGAATGCAGAATACAGGCTTAAAGACAGGATTCTTGGTAGTGTGGAGGAACAGAGGGATCTTGGGGTCCATGTCCATAGATCGCTCAAAGTTGCCACCCAAGTTGATAGGGTTGTTAAGAAGGCGTATGGTGTGTTGGCTTTCATTAACAGGGGGATTGAGTTTAAGAGCTGCGAGGTTATGCTGCAGCTCTATAAGGCCCTGGTTCGACCACACTTGGAATATTGTGTTCAGTTCTGGTCGCCTCATTATAGGAAGGATGTGGAAGCTTTAGAGAGGGTGCAGAGGAGATTTACCAGGATGCTGCCTGGACTGGAGGGCATGTCTTATGAAGAAAGATTGAGGGAGCTGGGGCATTTCTCATTGGAGCGAAGAAGGATGAGAGGTGACTTGATAGAGGGGTACAAGATGATGAGAGGCATAGAGTGGATAGCCAGAGACTTTTTCCCAGGGTGGAAAGGGCTATCACCAGGGGGCATAATTTTAAGGTGATTGGAGGAAGGTTTCGGGGAGATGTCAGAGGTAGGTTCTTTACACAGAGATTGATGGGTGCATGGAATGCGCTGTCAGCGCTGGTAGTAGAAACAGATACATTAGGGACATTTAAGCGACTCTTGGATAGGTACATGGATGATAGTAGAATGAAGGGTAGGTAGTTAGTTTGATCTTAGAGTAGGTTAAAGGTTCGGCACAACATCGTGGGCCGAAGGGCCTGTACTGTGCTGTACTGTTCTATGTTCTATGTTCTATTTCTAACTTCCAATCCACTAGAACCATTCTAGAATCTAGGGAATTTTGGAAAATCATAACCAGTGCATCCACTATCTCTGCAGCTACCTCTTTCAGAACCCTAGGATTTGGTCACCATGTTCTGGAGATTTGTTGACTTTTAGTCCCTTAGATTTCTCCAATATTTTTTCTCTGCTGATATTAATTACTTTAAGTTCCTCACTCTTATTGGCCCCTTGGTTACCCTCTATTTCTGGCATGTAATTTGTGTCTTCTACTGTGGAGACAGACACAAAATATTTGTTCCACAAATCTGCCGTTTCCTCATTCCCCATGATAATTTCTCTTCTCTCTGCCTCTGATGGACCCATGTTTACTTTAGCTACTCTCCTATTTATATACTTAGAAAAGCTCTTAAAATCCATTTTTATATTCCTAGCCAGTTACTCACATGCTATTTTTTCCCTTTTTATCAACTTTTTGGTCACCCTTGCTGGTTTCTAAAGCTCTCCCAATCCTCAGGATTACTACTATTCACAACATTATAAGCCTCTTCTTTTAATCTAATACTATCTTTAACTTCCCCAGTAAGCCAGAGATGAATCTTTCTCACTGAGTTTTTGTTTTTTTAATGGAATGTAGTTTTGTTGAACATTTTGAATCATTTTTTAAAATGTTTCCCACTGTTCATTTACTACCATACTTTTTGGTCTATTTACCCGATTCACCTTAGTCAGCTCTCCTAACTATGTAATTGACTTTGTTTAAGTTTAAGATTCTTGTTTTGGACTGGAGTACGTCGCTGTCAAACTTGGTATTGAATTCGATTGTATGGTGATCACTTTTTCCCAAAGGAATTTTTACTATGAGATTACTAATTAACCTGCTTCATTTCACAACCCTAGATCTAAAATAGTGATCTCCCTAGTTGGTTCTACAACATATTTTTCCAGGAAGCGTCACAAAAGCATTGTATTAACTCACCTTCCTGACTACCTTTGCCCTTTTGATTTGTCCAGTCTATGCGAAGATTAAAGTTCCCCAGCATTGCTTTTATTACAAGCTCCAATTATTTGTGCTTAATGCTTTGTCCAATGGTATAACTACTGTTAGGGGGCCTATAAACTACTCCTACTAGTCTTTTCTAACCCTTTTTTTGTTCCTAATCTCCATCCATACTAATTCTACTTCCTGATCTTCTCAGCCAAGATCCTTTCTTACTACTGTCCTTATGTCATCCTTTATTATCAGGGCTGTTCCTCCTTTTTTTCTATTCTGCCTGTATTTTCGAAATGTCGTGTAGCCTGGAATATTTAATTCCCAATTCTGGTCACCCTACACTTGTCTGTAATGGTGATTATACCAAAGCCATTTATCTCTACTTTACTGTGAGTTTCTCTATCTTGTTATGAATGCTTCATGCATTCAGATAAAGAGCCTTTAATTTTTTATAACCACTATTCTTTGCATGGGCTTTATTTGCAGATGCACTGTTAGTTTTTAAAAAAAATTCTTTCCTGGGATGTGAGGGTCGCTGATAAGGCTAAGATTTGTTGCCCATCCCATCCTTAATCAAGACTACCATCTCTCCTCCTTTCTTTCCTTCCCTATCTTTCCTAAACACCTCATATCCAGGAATATTTAGTACCCATTCCTGTCCTTTTTTGAGCCAGGTCTCTGTTATCGCCATACCCTCATATTCCCACGTGGCTACCTGCACCTGAAGCTCACCAGCCTTATTTACCACACTCTGTGCGTTCACGTACATGCACTGTAAACCCAGTTAAGGCTTTATTGCGTTTCTTTTTACTCTGACTCCATCTAATTCCTTACTATTTCTTACTCTAGTGCTATCTGTCTTTCCCAATTCTTTGTGCACCTTGTTTTTCCTTTCTATTGTTACCTCCTGGTTCCCATCCTCTTGCCAAGTTAGTCTAAACCCTCTGCAATGGCACTAGCAAATCATCCACAAGGACATTGGTCCTGGCTTTGTTCAGATGCGACCCGTGTGGCATGTACAGGGTCCCATCTCCCCACAGAACCGATCCCAATGTCCAAAGAATCTAAAGCCCTCCCTCCTGCACCATCTCTCCAGCCATACATTCATCTGCTCTATCCTCATATTTTTATACTCTCCAGCTCTTGGCACCGGAGTAATCTGGAGATTACTACATTTGAGATCCTGCTTGTTAGTTTCTTTCCTAGCTCCCTCAAATCTGCCTGAAGGACCTCATCCCTCTTTCTACCCATGTCATTGGTACCAATATGGACCACAATTTCTGGCTGATCACCCTCCCTCCCCAGAATGCTCCACAGCCTCTCATCCCTGACCCTGGCACCAGGGAGGCAACATTCCATCCTGGATTCATGTCTGTGACTAATTATAGAATCTCCTATCACTATTGCTTTTCCATCTGCCTCCTGCCCCCCTGTAATTCTGAGCCAGCTATGATGCTGTGGACTTGGCTCTGACTGTACTATCACTGGCTGTAATTCCCAACAACCATATATGTGGTAATCATGTTCACCATATTACACTTGGGACTCCTGCACTACCTGCCTGTTCGTCCTAGACTGTCTGGTGGTTACCCATTCCCTCTCTGCCTACATACCTTGAAGTTGCGGGATGACTACATCCAGAATCGTGCTATCCATGCAATGCTCAGCCTCACAGATGCACTGCAATAAAGCCAGCTGCTGCTCAAGCTCCGAAACCTGAGCTTGAGCTGCTTCAGCTGATGACACTTTCTGCACATGTGGTTGTACAGAACATGAGAAGTGTCCTGGAGTTTCCACATGGTACAGGATGTGCCCTTTACAGGATTAAGATGCCTTGCCATGTCTGTTTATTAGACTTAACAGAAATAAACATAAGACTTAAATAAATAAACACTCACCAGCTACTCATCAATCAACTGCTTTCCTGTTCTGACATCAGTTTGTTTTATAGGCGGTTAACTTAAATATTTTTAAATGACCTTGGTGCAAGGTCAGTTTTCCCATCCACCCTGCAGTCCTTGTTCACTTTCATACAGGTAGCAAGTCCCTTGCACCTGATGGTCATAGTCAAGAGTTGAGGCTCCTCCATCACCACATCCTGGATCCCCAAACCTGCCTAACGAGAAGTCACACCCACCTGTGCCTGACCATAGACCAACTCTGCAGTTCAATTTAACCTAAGGAGTGTGACTGTTTCCTGGCGTAAAGGGTCCAGGTAACTTTCCCCACCTCCCTCATACCCTGAAATGTCTGCAGCTTTGATTCCAACTCAACAACTCTGAGCCAAAGTTGCTGAAGCTGCAGACACTTACCACAGATATGGTTGTTGGGAATTGCAATGCTGTCCACAAACTCCCACATGTTACAGTTACAGCACATCACCTGTCCTGCCATGTCTGTCTAGTTTTGTTCATTTATTTGATTAGTTACTAATTCAGGAAAGTAAAATAACAGCAATTTACAGTTTCCTAGCTGAGAGATGAAAGAAAAACACTCACTAGCTACTGGAGGTAAAAACAAAAAGAATAAAAAGCAGCAACTCCTTCCCCCGCTGCATCAACTTCCCAATGGAACCAAATGCCCAACTTTAGCACTCTGTTTACAAAGAACTCCTTTTACATTCATTCTGTGCTCCACAGTCTGTGCACTAGCAAATACTGTCTACTTATATAGAAGCTTATGACTCACGCCCAAGTTACAACTGCTAAGTCAGCTTCCTGCTACAGAAATTAACACCTGTTCAGGAAACCACTTTCAGTTGATAGACAGTTAACTGTCACTGACAGGCAGTTTCTGTTAACCAGGTCTCTTAACTAGCTTCCATTTCCTTTTACAGTTTGGAAATGGGGTGTTATTTGCAAGGACAGAGGCGTCAAGGGTTGTTTATTTGAGGAAGGGGTGATCACGGCAGATTTGAAGGAGAGAGGGACAGAACCTGAGGAGGCAGAACTGTTAACAGTGTCAGCTAACATGGCAGCAAGGAAGGGAAGTTGGATGGTCGTGAATAATCTGCCCACCGATGCTCAGTTTGGTTTCCACAAGGACCATGTGGCTCCAGACCTCTGTACAATGTTACATGGACAAAAGAGCTGAATTCCAGAAGAGAGGTGAGAGTGACTGCCCTTGATATCAAGGCAGCATTTGACTGAATGTGACATCGAGGAGTCCTAGCAAAATTGAAGTCAATGGGAATTGGGGAACACTCTCCACTGGCTGCAGTCATACCTAGCACAAAGGAAGATGGTTGTGATTGTTGGAGGCCAATCATCTCAGCCCCAGGACATTGCTGTAGGAGTTCCTTAGGGAAGTGTCCTAGGCCTAACCATCTTCAGCTGCTTTATCAATAACCTTCCCTTCATTATAAGGTCAGAAGTGGGGAAGTTTGTTGATGATTGCACAGTGTTCAGACTCAATCATAACTCCTCAGATACAGGAGCAGTCCATGCCTACATGCAGCAAGACCTGGACAACATTCAGGCTTGGGCTGATAAGTGGCAAGTAACATTCATGCCATACAATTGCCAGCAAATGGCCATCTCTAACAAAAGAGAATCTAACCATCTCCCCTCGACATCCAATGGTATTACCATCACTGAATCCCCACCATCAACATCCTGGGGGGTTACCAATGACCAGAAACTTAACTGGACCAGTCATATAAATACTGCTGCTGCAAGAGCAGGTCAGAGGCTGTGAATTCCGTAGCAACTTTCTCATCTCCTGGCTCCCCAAAATTTGTCCACCAACTACAAAGCACCAGTCAGGAGTGTGATGGAATACTCTCCACTTGGCTGGATGAGTGCAGCTCCAATAACACTCAAGAAGCTCGACAACATCCAGGACAAAGCACCTCTTAAACACATGATTTCTACTGCCTAGAAGGACAAGGGCAGCAGGCGCATGAGAACATCACCACCTACATGTTCCCCTCCAAGACACACACTTGGAAAAATTTCTCAGTTCTTTCATCATTGCTGGGTCAAAATCCTGGAACTTCCTCCCTGTAGATCTACCTACACCACATGGACTGCAGCGGTTCAAGAAGGTGGCTCGCCATCACCTTCTCAATGACAATTAGGGATGGGCAATTAATGCTGACCTTGCCAGTGACGCCCACATCCTATGAATGAATGAATTAAAAAAAAAATCAGCATTAGTTAATGGTACCACATTCAGTGTAAAGTTTAAAGAAAGATGGAAAGAAATTGCATTTATACATTACTTTTCACACCCCTCAGGCGATCCCAAAGTGCTTTACAACAAACCATATACTTTTGAAGTGTAGTCACTGTGATAATATAATGAATTTATTTTAAAAACATTAAATTGCTGAAAATACAGAGCCCATTACAAGAATTGAGCTCCAAATCTGGGCTAATACTTCAATGCAGTACTGAGGGAATGGTGTTACTTGGAAGTGATGTTCAACTGAGAATCTATTAAATGATTAAAGATCCCATTGCACTAATTGCAGATTAAAGGGTATTCATCCCCTCAGCAAATATGACAAAGTATTGCTGAAAATAGAGACATGTTGTCTCATAGAGACATCCTGCACTCATCAGGACAATCGCAAGAATAATCAATGTAAGGGAAAATAACATACTGCATGAGAAGAGAGTGCTGATTGGTTGGCAAGTGAACTCTGATTGGTAGAGATGTTGCCATGGCGAATGCATCAGTTTACGGTGACCGATAGTTAACTGCCTAGCTTTGTTTGAAATTTAAATCAGGCAGCTTGATGCTGATTGGTCAAGGCATTGCCCTGAGGAATGAACCAATGAATGGCTGTCACTTATTTTGTTCAGCTGAAACAGGCACAATGTTTGTTCTTATCCTTTCTTTCATTCTGCCTAAGTATATGTATATATCCATGCATGTACCTGTCTATTTATCAGTCTGTCTGATAATCTATCCAATCCTTCCATATCCCATGTATGCATTTCATCCTTACTCCATGTCTCATCTACCATTCATCCTTATCCTATGAAGAATCTACAGTTCCATCCATACCCTGTGCAAAATCCTTCCATACTGCTGGCATATCCTCTACCCCTACGAGCAAAAGTGGCCATTTGTATGAGATAGCAAATGCAGCCTCTCCCTCTGGAACCTGGGGCTCGCTTTGATGGGAGGGAGGGACAGGAAGAAAAAAACAAATTAATTAGGAAATAAGGTGCAGCCCATCACTGGGAACTAATCTGGCAATTGTCTGTTACAAACCTGCACATTTCATTCTTTGGTTTGCAATCATTGTTCGTAAAATGGCAGTGCCAGTAAGCATTTGCACCTGGACCCTAAACCAGCTCCAGAATTTCGCCCAAGTTCTGAAGAAGGGTCGCTTACCTGAAACATTAACTCTGCTCTCTCCACAGATGCTGCCAGACCTGCTGAGTATTTCCAGCATTTCTTGTTTTTATTTCAGATTTCCAGCTTGTGCAGTATTTTGCTTTTATTTCTCCTGGGTGAGATGGTCTGGAATGTCCCATGTGCATTACAAGTTACATTCACAATGATGGCGTTCTAGAACCAAATGATTTTCCTTCTAGAACTTACCAATTATCTGTTGAGCTCCGCATGCTTCCCTTTCATTCTGTAGGGAGGCTTGGTCGGTGTCTGCCCTTAAACCTATTCTCCAGGTGCTCACATTCTCTTTCTCTCCTTAAATGTTGTTCAGACAGGTTGTCGTTTCATTCATGCTCTTTCTGTGGGCTCCACTCATTTACGCTAGTGAGTTCATAATCGAAGAGAAAGAAGACATATTCAAGATACAGTCCTGTCCCGCTTTCTTAATGTTCCAGAATGCTGCCTACCTGGCCGATATGACCTTTGAACTGCCATGCTTGTGCAAGCCCGAGGATGTGGCCTCGGTTGTCTGGTACTATCAGAAGGAACTGGGCAAGGGCCACACAAAGGTGTTAAGCGATTTCAAGGGGACAAAGATCTTGGATGCTTCCCAGTTGCGTTCTGGATTGGGAATTCAGTCCAGGTTCAGTATCTTGATGTTCAGTCTTGTGGTTTTCAATGCACAGCCCCAAGATTCCGGGCATTACATGTGTGGCTCTGTAACGGGAGATTATTTCTATGGTTATGACATAGACGTGCAAAGTTACAAAAACGCACACATCACCTTCCAGGAGAAGAAGGAGAAACCCAAGTCAGATGTGCAGACCAAAACGTACAAGATCTTCACGTCCTACTGGGACTGGACCGTGTGTGATCGGTGTGGGGTGAGAGGGGAGCAGCGACGTATCGGCTTGTGTTACATCCATAGCCCTTACCTATACTTTAGGTACAAGAAGACTGTAGCTCACGTGGTTTCCTGTGGCTCAGCCGCTGTTCCCCACAGGTACCAGCACATCCTGAAGAAGAGGAAAGTTGAGATCATGGTGCGGAGCTGTTTCGTGCAGTGTCCGACCCAGTACCCCTCGATAGAAGGGGAGAAGTTCATCTTTGATATTTTTGGTTTTACGAATGACAAGAATAAACAGGCCCCTAGAGTCCCAGTGCAGACCCACATCCATGCCATAGCGTACCCCTTGACCATTGCCTGTCCAGGAGCCAGGGCAGAGCACGCTGTGGCTTGGGACAAGGGACGCCGGCAGCTGTACAGGGATGAATATATGATGGGCGTGAACCACAGCATGAGACTGTATATTGATCAAGGCAATCACCTGGTTTTCCGCTCTGTTCAGCTGAATGACATTGGGACCTATTACTGCTGGAGACAAGGCCAGATAGTGGCCGGAATCAAGCTGAGGATCGGCCTCCCGCCCAGGATCCACAGGAATTTCACCGACGATGAGTCCATCTTTGCAATGCAAACTATTCTCAGCTCCTACTTCATATTGACAATAATATTTATCTTCCTGAAATGCATGAAATGTTTCAATTATTTTTTTAATTGTTTTTAAAATAGGAACACTCAGCCCTTCGAGTCTGTTCAAAGAAACTATTCAAAGTCAATGTCTCATTGTGGATTATATTTGTAGGTATATTTTTTAATCAACGTGTGCTTGTCTGGAATCCCAGCTCACTTTTCAATGGGCCTTGGGGCATCTCAGTTATTAAATGGGCAGAGTGATCTCAGATACCTGTCTATACGTTTGGTGTCCTGTCAGGTAAGTGCATGTTAAACAACGTAAGGCATGTAAGTACCAGGTTGAATAGCCACAGTAAGCTTCTGTTAATAGAAACTATAGATCCACATATTAGAGATTGGTTCTCCAGTAGTTGTAATGGTTATACAAGCTCAGGACTGGAGTTTGGGAGACATTACATCATTAATCATCCATGAGGAGAGATTCAAAATATCGTAAAAAAACTTGCAATTATATAGCACCTTTCGCAACCTCAGTTCATCTCAAAGCGATTTACAGCCACTGAAGAACATTGGAAGTGTAATCACTGTTGTAATAGAGCAAACATGGCAATTTGCACACAGCAATCTGTTAATGACCAGATGATTGCTTTTGTGATGTTTTAGTTTTTAGTTTTAGAGATACAGCACTGAAACAGGCCCTTCGGCCCACCGAGTCTGTGCCGACCAACAACCCCCCATTTATACTAATCCTACACTAATTCCATATTCCTACCACATCCCCAACTGTCCCTATATTTCCCTACCACCTACCTACACTAGGGGCAATTTATAATGGCCAATTTACCTATCAACCTGCAAGTCTTTGGCATGTGGGAGGAAACCGGAGCACCCGGAGGAAACCCACGCAGACACAGGGAGAACTTGCAAACTCTGCACAGGCAGTACCCAGAATTGAACCCGGGTCGCTGGAGCTGTGAGGCTGTGGTGCTAACCACTGCGCCACTGTGCCGCCCCTGCGGGTTTGACGGGTAAATAATGCCAGAAGACTAGGGATAACTCCCTGCTCTTCTTCAAAATAATGCCATGTGATCTTTTATGACTACCTGGGAGGAGCAGGCAGGGCCTTGGCTTAACACCTCATCCAAAAGATGGCACCTCTGACAGTGCAGCACCCCCTCAGTACTGCACTGGAGTGTCAGCGTAGATTTTGCACTCAAATCTCTGGAGTGGGACTTGAACGCACAACCTTCTGACTCAGAATAGGTATGTAATAAATCAGTCAAGAACACTGAGGGGAGGCAACAGTATAAATAGGCGTGTGTTATGGATGTACTGGGAAGGAATAAGACTTCAATGCTGCAGAGAACTAATGATCTGTAGTGCATGGAATGTCCAGAGTGTAAAAAACAACTCGTGACATTGAAAGCTTACACAAAAAACGGTAGCAGCTAACCTCACCACTAAACAAGCATGCATGTCAACAGTGTACACACAGATTGTGATGATCTATGGGACCCAAGTTTGTCCTACAACACACTTGATATCCTGGGGAACTTCCTGAAGGATTTCTTAATGTGCGAATAGAATTGATAACTATATCACATATACACTGCATGTAAGGGGTTGTGTTTTATTATCTCATTGACTTGAATTAATAAAAAGTATTAATCAGATATTTTTAGTGATTCATAGTTCTTGAACTTGTATTGGAAGGAAAGGATGTACGACAATATCCTATAATATCTCCATAAAAGGGCAATTGAGATATACGACAATATCCTATAGAAACCCAACAAAGTGAATATGTCCTGAATGTAGTGAAATCAAAAATCTATTCTTTACAATTTTGCTGTGCCAAGTAAAGAGAGGAAATGTTTAAATATGTTCATGGCCTCAACCCTCACAGCCCTTAGTCCAGTTGGGTTCCTGAAGCTCCACCTAGATCAACAGCCCTGTGAGACCCCCCCCCCTTAGTGAAAGCAGAACTCTCAATATCTCCCTGATCCAGCCCGACCTCGCACTAGCTCAGCTCCAAAGGTGTGGTGTTCTTAGTGTGTATCAACGAATGACCAATCTATTCACTGTGTGAGGAAACTGTGCTCACCTCACAAACAATGCATTGATTTTCTTTATCTGAATGTATTTGAGAAAAAATATAAAAAATAAGCAAAATGAGAAATTGCTGCAACTGTAAGTAAGGGACACGATGCTGCAGCTGGCACTAGGGTTACTGACACAGACTACCAGCAGGGAGCAGCAGAACTGTCTGACTCCAGGGCCCCCAATAATGTTTTGGTGCAACCTGTTCGCCCCTGGGAACCTGGGTAATCAGGCAAGGAAGCCTGAGGTCTACTTCCTGCCCGAGGGGTGACCCTGGCCTGCCCCATGAGTGCCTGGTGAGTTGAGAACCTGTGCTGTTTACATGCTATTAGTGCAAGAAATCCCCCCACCCAGACCATTGCTGTCCCAATATGACCTTAGCAACATACTGAGTGCATTAGTTAAATATTACAGTTATAATTTCAGAGCCAGCATGTCTGTGCAGTCCAACTCACCAAAGCTTATTTTTCACCATTTTTTAATTATTAGAAAACTAAAGTCATTCTTCATACTAAAGGACACCACCAAGCTTAAAAAGTGTAAAAGAAAAAGCAAGTAGTAACAACATCAAGTTTGAGTTTTTAAATCCTCCCAGAGCCTTGAGCACATAATCAAGGTGACACTTCTGTGTAGGACTGAGGAAGGAGTGCTGCACTGTCAGAGGTGCCATCTTTTGGACGAGGTGTTAAAGTGAGGTCCTGTTTGTCTTCTCAGCTGGATGTAAAAGATCCCATAGTACTAGAAATGCTGGAATCACTCAGCAGGTCTGGCAGCATCTGTGGAAAGAGAAGCAGAGTTAACGTTTCGGGTCAGTGACCCTTCTTCGGTTCCGAAGAAGGGTCACTGACCCGAAACGTTAACTCTGCTTCTCTTTCCACAGATGCTGCCAGACCTGCTGAGTGATTCCAGCATTTCTCTCTGCTTCTCTTTCCACAGATGCTGCCAGACCTGCTGAGTGATTCCAGCATTTCTTGTTTTTGTTTCAGATTTCCAGCATCCGCAGTATTTTGCTTTTATCCCATAGTACTATTTTGAAGAGGAATAGGGGAGTTTTCCCAATGTCCTGGCCAATATTCATCCCTCAATCAACATCACTAAAAAAGAGATTATCTAGTCATTATCATATTGCTCCTTGTGGGAGCTTGCTTTCTGCAAATTGGCTGCTGTGTTTCCTACACTTCCACAGTGAGAACACTTTAAATGAATTTTGTTGGTTGTAAAGCACTTTGGGACATTCTGAGGTCATGAAAGGCGCTATAGAAATACGGACATACAAACAATGACAGATGAACAAAGACTCTCTGATCCATCCAATTGTGATACCTGAATATATGCACTCTCTACCCCACCTGAAACTATGTGATCTCCTGGGAGGGATGAAAAACCAGATAAAAACTGAGGCCAACTTGGAAGAAAAATATCTGGGAGAATCCTCTCTGACTCATCAAGGTGAATGAAACTAGGCGAGGAGATCACTCTGGCCCCAAACTCAAAATCAGATTATCTAGTCATTATCACATTGCTATTTGTGGGTGCTCACTCTGCACAAATTGGCTGACACGTTTCCTACGTTACAACAGTGAGTACACTTCAGAAGTACTTAAATGTCTGTAAATTGCTTTGGGATGTCCAGTGGTCAAGAAAGGTGCTATATAAATGCACGTCTTTCTTTCTTTCTGAGTTCCTTGAAGTACCTACCGCTTGTAAGCGGTGACGTCCGCCCCAACTAGAAATACATCCAGCTCTTGCTTGAAGACATTCAATGACTTGCCGTCCACCACACAAGTTGGAAGCCTGTTCCAGAGTTCGAGTATTGTCTGGGAAAAGAACCACCTCCTGACATCTGAACTAAATTTGGCCTTAGACAATTTAAAGTTGTGACCCCCTGGGTTCCACCTGAACCTATTGGAACAAACTGTCAACTGGAACACAATCTATTCTCTTCATCATCTTATAACCCTCAATTGGGTTATCCCTAAATTTACACTTCTCTAAAGTATAGAGTCCCAGCTCTTCTAGCTTATCTTGACAAGTAAGATGCTTTATACAGGGAATTGGTCTAATGATCCTGCTCTGCACCTTTTCCAAAGCCTCAATATCACCCACCATGTGAGGAGACCAAAATTGGACACAATATTCCAACAGGGACCTGACAAAAGGTTTGTACAATAACAACATAGTATGCTTTATAATCAATTGTCCTTATTCACTCAAGCTATTGCCTTACGGTATTACTCATGAACTTTTGGAGTTGTATGCACTGGAATGTCTAAATATAATTCTTTTTCCACTTTTAATGCTTTCCCCTGAAGGATGTATATGTATATTGATCATTCATCCTGCACTTATCCAAATTAATCATCATTTGCCTGTAACAAGCCCAATCCCCCAATACATTAAGATTCACCTGAAGCAGCTGTACATTGCCTGCAGTCGGAACACTCGTACAGACCTTGCATCATCTCAAATTTGCAGATCGTGCCACCAACACCTGCATCCAGATCATTCATAAAAAATAAAGAGCAACTGTTCAAACACTGATCCCCCAGGGATGCCATGGGTGATTGGTGTCCAAACAGATCCAAATCCATCTACAACTACTTTCTGCCAACCAGTTCTCAATCCAGCTCAATATATTGCCACTAATACCAGAGGTTTTAATCTTGTAGAGAAACCTCATCACAGAATCAAAGAATTGTTACAGCACAGAAGGAGGCCATTTGACCCATCGTATCTGCAACGGCTCTCTGAATGAGCAATTAACCTAATGCCATTCCCCTGTCTTCTTCCCATTACCCTGCACATTCTTTCTTTTCAGATAACAGTCTAATTCCCTTTTGAATGCCTCAATTGAACCAGCCTTCACCACACTCTCAGGCAGTGCATTTCAGATCCTAAACACTCGCTGCATGAAGAAGTTTTTCCTCATGTTGCATTTGTTTCTCTTGCCAATCACTTTAAATCTGAGCCATCTCATTCTAGATCCTTTCATGAGTGGAAACAGTTTTACCTTATCCACTTTGTCCAGACCCCTCATGATTTTGAATACCTCTATCAAATCTCCTCTCAGCCTTCTCTTCCAGGAAAACAGTCCCAACCTCGCCAATCTGCCTTCATACCTGAAGTTCCTCATCCCAGGAACCATTCTTGTGGATATTGTCTGTACTCTCTCCAATTTCTTTACATCTTTCTTAAAGTGTGGCGCCCAGAACTGGACACAATATACCAGCTGAGCCGAACTAGTGCCTTATACAAGTTTAACATAACCTCTTTGCTTTTTTACTCTATGCTCCTATTAATAAAGCCCAGGATACTGTACGCTTCATTAACCAATCTCTCAACCTGTCCTGCCACCTTCAATGACTTATGCACATATACTCCCAGGTCTCTCTGCTCTTGCACCCCCTTTAGAGTTGTACCTTTTATGTTACATTGTCTCTTCATGTTCTTCCTACCATAATGAATGACTTCATACTTCTCCGCATTGAACTTCATCTACCACCTGTCTGCCCATTCCACCAACTTGTATATGTCCCTTTGAAGTTCTACACTTTCCTCCTCACAGTTCACAATTGTTCCAAGTTTCATATCATCTGCAAATTTTGAAATTGTGCCCTTTACACCAAGCTCTAGGTCATGAATATGTATCAGGAAGAGCGAGGGTCCCAACACTGACCCCTGGGGAACTCCACTACAAACCTTCCTGCAGCCCACAGAATATCCATTAACCACTACTCTCTGTTTCCTGTCACTCAGCCAATTTCATATCCATGTTGCTACTATCCCTTTTATTCCATGAGCTATAATTTTGCTCACAACCCTGTTGTGTGGCACTGGATCAAATGCCTTTTGGAAGTCTATGCACACCATATCAACAGCATTACCCTCACCAACCCTTTCTGTTACCTCTTCAAAAACACTCCAGCAAGTTATGTAAACATGATTTTCCCTTATCAACTCGGTGCTGGCTTTCCTTAATTAACCCACATTTGTCCATGTGTCTATTAATTTGGTCCAGAATTATTGTTTCTAAAAGATCCCCCACCCCAAACCAAAATTAAACTGACTGGCCTGTAGTTGCTGGGCTTATCTTTGCAGCCTTTTTTGAAAAAGGGTGTGACATTTGTAATTCTCCAGTCCACTGGCACCACCCCTGAATCTAAGGAAGACTGGAAAATTATGGCCAGTGCCTCCGCAATTTCCACTCTCACTTCACTCAGTATCCTTGGATGCATCTCATCTGGCACTGGTGATTTATCCACTTTAAATATAGACAGCCTATCTAATACCTCCTTATCAATTTTAAATTCTTCTAGTGTATTAATTGCCTCCTCTTTTACTGTGGCCTGGGTGGCATCTTCTTCTTTATTCATTTAATATCTCAGCTATTCTCCCTGCCTCCATGCATAAATCCCCTTTTTAGAACAAAGAACAGTACAGCACAGGAACAGGCCATTCGGCCCTCCAAGCCTGCGCCGATCTTGACGTCTGCCTAAACTAACACCTTCTGCACTTCGGGGGCCCATATCCCTCTATTCCCTTCCTATTCATATATTTGTCAAGATGTCTCTTAAACGTCGCTATCGTATCTGCTTCCACCACCTCCCCTGGCAGCAAGTTCCAGGCACTCACCACCCTCTGTGTAAAAAACTTGCCTCGCACATCCCCTCTAAACTTTGCCCCTCGCACCTTAAACTTATGTCCCCCAGTAACTGACTCTTCCACCCTGGGAAAAAGCTTTTGACTATCCACTCTGTCCATGCCGCTCTTAACTTTGTAAACCTCTATCATGTCGCCTCTCCACCTCCGTCATTCCAGTGAAAACAATCCGAGTTTTTCCAACCTCTCCTCATAGCTAATGCCCTCCAGACCAGGCAATATCTTGGTCAACCTCCTCTGTACCCTCTCCAAAGCCTCCACGTCCTTCTGGTAGTGTGGCGAATTGCACGCAATATTCTAAGTGTGGCCTAACTAAGGTTCTGTACAGCTGCAACATGACTTGCCAATTTTTATACTCTATGCCCCGACCGATGAAGGCAAGCATGCCGTATGCCTTCTTGACCACCTTATCCACCTGCGTTGCCACTTTCAGTGACCTGTGGACCTGTACGCCCAGATCTCTCTGCCTGTCAATACTTCTAAGGGTTCTGCCATTTACTGTATACCTCCCACCTGCATTAGACCTTCCAAAATGCATTACCTCACATTTGTCCGGATTAAACTCCATCTGCCATTTCTCCGCCCAAGTCTCCAACCGATCTATATCCTGCTGTATCCTCTGACAATCTTCATCATTATCCGCAACTCCACCAACCTTTGTGTCGTCCGCAATCTTACTACTAATCTGACCAGCTACATTTTCCTCCACATCATTTATATATACTACAAACAGCAAAGGTCCCAGCACTGATCCCTGCAGAACACCACTAGTCACATCCCTCCATTCAGAAAAACACCCATCCACTGTTACCCTCTGTCTTCTGTGACTGAGCCAGTTCTGTATCCATCTTGCCAGCTCACCTCTGATCCCGTGTGACTTCACCCATGCGGGACCTTGTCAAAGGCTTTACTAAAGTCCATATAGACAACATCCACCGCCCTTCCCTCATCAATCATCTTCGTCACTTCCTCAAAAAACTCAATCAAATTAGTAAGACACGACCTCCCCTTCACAAAACCATGCTGTCTCTCGCTAATAAGTTTGTTTGTTTCCAAATGGGAGTAAATCCTGTCCCGAAGAATCCTCTCTAATAGTTTCCCTACCACTGACGTAAGGCTCACCGGCCTATAATTTCCTGGATTATCCTTGCCACCCTTCTTAAACAAAATAACAACATTGGCTATTCGCCAGTCCTCTGGGACCTCACCTGTAGCCAATGAGGATGCAAAGATTTCTGTCAAGGCCCCAGCAATTTCTTCCCTTGCCTCCCTCAGTATTCTAGGGTAGATCCCATCAGGCCCTGGGGACTTATCTACCTTAATGCTTTGCAAGACACCCAACACCTCCTCCTTTTTGATAATGAGATGACTGAGACTATCTGCACTCCCTTCCCTAGGCTCATCATCTACAAAGTCCTTCTCCTTGGTGAATACGGATGCAAAGTACTCATTTAGCACCTCACCCATTTCCTCTGGCTCCACGCATAGATTCCCATCTCTGTCCTTGAGTGGGCCAACCCTTTCCCTGGTTACCCTCTTGCTCTTTATATATGTATAAAAAGCCTTGGGATTTTCCTTAATCCTGTTTGCCAATGACTTTTCATGACCCCTTTTAGCCCTCTTAACTCCTTGCTTAAGTTCCTTCCTACTGTCTTTATATTCCTCAAGTGCTTTCCAGCCCTTACAAATGCTTCCTTTTTCTTTTTGACTAGGCTCACAATATCCCGTGTTATCCAAGCTTCCCGAAACTTGCCAAACTTGTCTTTCTTCCTCACAGGAACATGCTGGTCCTGGATTCTAATCAGCTGACGTTTGAAAGACTCCCACATGTCAGATGTTGACTTACCCTCAAACAGCCGCCCCCAATCTAAATTCTTCAGTTCCTGCCTAATATTGTTATAATTAGTCTTCCCCCAATTTAGCACCTTCACCCAAGGACTACTCTTATCCTTATCCACAAGTACCTTAAAACTTATGGAATTATGGTCACTGCTCCCGAAATGCTCCCCCACTGAAACTTCGACCACCTGGCCGGGCTCATTCCCCAATACCAGGTCCAGAATGGCCCCATCCCTAGTTGGACTATCTACATACTGTTTCAAGAAGCCCTCCTGGATGCTCCTCACAAATTCTGCCCCATCCAAGCCCCTAGCACTAAGTGAGTCCCAGTCAATATTGGGGAAGTTAAAATCACCCACCACTACAATCCTGTTACCTTTACATCTTTCCAAAATCTGTCTACATATCTGCTCCTCTACCTTCCGCTGGCTGTTGGGAGGCCTGTAGTAAACCCCCAACATCGTGACTGCACCCTTCCTATTCCTGAGCTCCACCCATATTGCCTCGCTGCATGACCTCTCTGAGGTGTCCTCCCGCAGTACAGCTGTGATATTCTCCTTAACCAGTAATGCAACTCCCCCACCTCTTTTACATCCCCCTCTATCCCGCCTGAAGCTTCTAAAGCCTGGAACATTTAGCTGCCAATCCTGCCCTTCCCTCAACCAAGTCTCTGTAATAGCAACAACATTCATATTTTCAAGTACTAATCCAAGCTCTAAGTTCATCCGCCTTACCTGTTATACTTCTCGCATTGAAACAAACGCACTTCAGACCACCAGTCCCGCTGTGCTCAGCAACATCTCCCTGCCTGCTCTTTCTCTTAGTCCGACTGGCCTTATTTACTATGTCCTCCTCATTTACTTCACTAGCTGCCCTCCTGCTCTGGTTCCCACCCCCCGCCACACTAGTTTAAACCATCCCGAGTGATGCTAGCAAACCTTGCAGCCAGGATATTAGTGCCCTTCCAGTTTAGATACAACCTGTCATTCTTGTACAGGTCCCATCTGTCCCTGAAGAGAGCCCAATGGTCCAGATATCTGAAACCCTCCCTTCTACACCAGCTGCTCAGCCACATGTTTAGCTGCACTATCTTCCTATTTCTAGCCTCACTGACACGTGGCACAGGGAGTAATCCAGAGATTACAACCCTAGAGGTCCTGTTTTTTAACTTACTACCTAACTCCCTAAACTCCCCCTGCAGGACCTCATCACTCTTCCTGCCTATGTCGTTGGTACCGATGTGTACCACAACCTCTGGTTGGTCACCCTCCCCCTTCAGAATGCCCTCTGTCCGTTCAGAGACATCTTTGACCCTGGCACCAGGGAGGCAACATACCTTCCTGGAGTCTCTTTCATGTCCACAGAAGCACCTATCTGTGCCCCTGACTATAGAGTCCCCTATAACTATTGCTCTTCTGCGCTTTGTCCCTACCTGCTGAACAACAGTGCCAGCCGTGGTGCCACTGCTCTGGCTGCTGCTGTTTTCCCCTGATAGGCCATCCCCCTCAACAGTATCCAAAACGGTATACTTGTTAGAGAGGGGGATAGCCACAGGGGATTCCTGCACTGACTGCCTGCCCCTTCTAGCGGTCACCCATCTATCTGCCTGCACCTTGGGTGTAACCACTTCTCTAAAACTCCTGTCTATGACGCTTTCCGCCACCTGCATGCTCCTAAGTGCATCCAGTTGCCGCTCCAACCGATCCATGCGGTCTGTGAGGAGCTGCAACTGGGTACACTTCCTGCAGATGTAGTCGCCCAGAACGCTGGAAGCGTCACGGACCTCCCACATCTCACAGGTGAAGCACTTCACCCCTCTAACTGACATTTCTATCACTAATTAGTTAATTGATATAAAATAAATAAATACTTATTAAATCCTTACTAAATTATGATACACTTCACTATGTGGTCCCTAGTGCTAGATTTCTACAATAAATATTAAATGCTGTCTAAATACAGTAATCTGCTCCCTCTGGTTTAGTTACCCTACTTATTAATTAGTTAATTAGTGTTTTAATCAATTTTTTATCAGTTTTATTTTCAAATTTGGTACAGATTCCCTACCAGCCAATCAGGTCACAGCTTTCCTGTGACGTCACTTTTTCAGTTTTTTATCCACCCGAGGTAACTTACTCTGTAAACTCACCGTTCCGGAACTCCGCCCTCCGGGTCTGCTCCGAGAATCCCCGAGGTAAGTTTTTTTATATACTCACCGCTCCGGAACTCCGCCCTCTGAGTCTGCTCCGAGAATCCCCAAGGTAAGTTTTTTTATATACTCACTGCTCTGGAACTCCGCCCTCCGAGTCTGCCCTCCCTAATTAGCCCTATTCCACCTTTTACCACACTTTTACTATTTATATGCCTATAGAAGAATTTGAGATTCCCTTTTATGTTAGCTGCCAGTCTCTTTTCATACGCTTTGCATCCCTTATTTGCCTTTTCACTTCCCCTCTGAACCTTCTATATTCAGCCTGGTTCGCCATTGTATTACCTATCTGAGATCTGTCAAAAGCACACTTTTTCTTCTTCATCTTCATCTCTATCTCTTTTGTCATCCAGGGAGCTCTGGATTTATTTGCCTTACCTTTTCCTTCAAGGGAATATACCGCGACTGTGACTGAACTATCTCGTCTTTGAAGGTAGCCCATTGTTCAGCTACTGTTTTTCTTCCAACCTTTGATTCCAATTTATTCGGCCTAGATCCATTCTTACCCCATTGAAATTGGCTTTCCCCCAATTAATTATTCTTAATCTAGATTTTTCTTTGTTCTTTTCCAGAACCAACCTAAACCTTATGATACAGTGATCACTGTCACCTAAATGTTTTCCTAATGATATTTGATCCACTTGGCCCATCTCATTCCCAAGAACCAGGTCCAGCTGTGCATTCCCTCTTGTTGGACTGGAAACATACTGCTGTAGAAAATATACCTGAGCATATTCTAGGAACTCTTGTCCCTCTCTGCCCTTTACACTACTTCTATCCAGTCTATTTTTGGATAATTAAAGCCCCCCATTATAACTACCCTATATTTCTTGCATCTCTCTGTAATTTCCTTGCAAATTTGTTCCTCTCCATCTTTTCCAGTAGTCAGTGGCCTATAGACTACACTGAGCAATGTAATTGCACTTTTTTTGTTCCTTAGCTCTAGCAAATAGATTCCGTCCTTGACCCCTCTGGGATATCCTCTCTCTCCAGCACTGCAATGCTCTCCTTAATCAATACCACCACTCCTCCCCCTTTTCTTCCTTTTTTATCTTTCCTGAACACCTTGTATCCAGAAATATTTAACACCCAGTCCTGCCCTTGTCTGAGCTAGGTCTCTGTTATAGCCACAACATCATATTTCCACATGTCAATCTGCGCCTGTAACTCACCAATCTTATTAACAACACTCCGTGCATTCACATACATGCACATTAACCCTGATTTAGACTTTATTACTTTCTCCTTTACTCTGACCCGATCTAATAACTTACTATTCCCTACTCATGTGCTATCTATCTATCCCAGTATTCTGGGCACCTTGGTATTCCTCGCTCATATTTCCTCTTGGTTCCCACACCCATGCCAAGTTAGTTTAAACTCTCCCCAATAGCATATATGTGGTACCTTGTCAAAACCTTTTTGGAAGTCTAAGGAGAAAAATGTCCTCTGGGTTTCCCTCATCCACTCTCTTTGTGACTTCTTCAAAAAATATAATCCAACTTGGAAGACATGGCCTTTTTATGAACTCGTTTTGGGTGTCTGTAATATTCCTTCTCTAACTGAGTAACCATATATTGCATCCCTAATGATTGCATCAAACATCTTTCCAATTACTAATGTCAAACTAATGGGCTTATGGTTACCCGGGTCCATCTTGTCTAATTTTTTATTGATGAGGATTGTATTAGACTCCTTCCACTTCTTTCTTTCCTTATGACCGTAGGATTTGTTACTCAGAGTGCTTACTCGTATAGTCCTCTAGGGGGCAGGCACACACTGTTTCTTTGACCCTGATTCCACAGTCAGTTCACAGCAGAGTCAGGAAACAGTGCGATTTGCCAAATCACAAAATAATTACAGGGAAGGAAGGCAATTTGACCCATTTCAATTTATCCACCCAAAAAGATCCTGAAGAACACCTGCAACCCCCAGCCATTTCAGCATTCAGCTGTTGGTGAAATTATTTCCCGGGTTTGTGCCTCCTCCAGTCTATCCGGCAGCGTGAGCAAGAGCATAAAGCCTGGCTAGGGTATAAAATTAAAACCCGAGCTGACCACAGCCAGCCTGAACCTTACCCGAGCCCGAACTGAGCCCTTTACTTTTTTTTCGTGCCCGACCTGACACGAATCTCCTTCATCAGTTCCGGCAACAGGCTATTCCTACAGCTGGAGTTGTGGGGAATCATGGGTAAACCTGATCCCGTTACCTCCTGGAAGCAGAGTTCAGCCTGACTCGACCCAAGCCCGAATGCTGGAGTCGCAATTTCGACCCGACACATGTAGTCGGGTCCAGTCGGGTTCAGGTCAGGTGGCCAGACTTTACAAGAGCATACTGATCCCAAAGCTAAATTAGCCTTTTATTAGTTTGTAATCCCTTGTTCTACAATGTAACTGGTTGTAACACTTTATGGTCAAACAACCCTCCAATAATTGGAAGAAGGCCATCAGAACACAAGCTGCGAAATTAAAGGATGAATATTTAACTCCTTGCCAGCTTCTGTCTGTTATTTTAGTGGTACAGTTGCCAACCCTCTAGGATTGCCCTGGATTGCTCCCCGATTCCTTTTGACTTCAAATTTGCAATAGCTCCTCGATGTCAAGGGCAGTCTCTCTCACCTCACCTCTGGAGTTCATTCCTTTGCCCATGTTTGGACCAAGGCTGTAATGAGGTCAGGAGCTGAGCTGGTCCTGGTGGAACCCAAAATTAGCATTGATGAGCAGTTTATTGTTGAGTAGGTGCCACTTGATGGCAGTGTTGACGACACCTTCCATCACATTGTTAATGATTGAGAATCGACTGACAGGGCAGTAATTGGCCACATTGGATTTGTCCTGCTTTTTGTGGACAGTACATACCAACAGTACATTGTTGGGTAGATGCCAGTGTTGTAGCTGTATTCGAACAGCTTGGCTAGGGGTGTGGCTAGTTCTGGAGCACAGCGCTTCAGTGCTGTCAGGGCCCATAGCCTTCGCAGTATCCAGTGCATTCAGTCATTTCTTGATATCACATGGAATAACTGAATTGGCTGAAGACTGGCATCTTTGATGTTGGGGATCTCAAGAGGAGGCCAAGATGGATCATCTACTCGCACTTCTGGCTGAAGATGATTGCAAATGCTTCAGCCTTGCCTTTTGCACTGACGTACTGGGCTCCTCCATCATTGAGGATGGGGATGTTTGTGGAGCCTCTTGCTCTGGTTAGTTGTTTAATTGTCCACCACCATTCGTGACTGAATGTGACAGGACCACAACACTTTGATGAGATCCGTTGGTTGTGGGATTGCTCTGTCTGGAGCATGATGCTTCCGCTGTTAGCATGCATGGAGCTTCACCAGGGTAGCACCTTATTTTTAGGTATGCCTGGTGTTGCTCCTGGCATGCTCTCCTTTTTTTTATTCATTCATGGCATGTGGACATCGCTCGCTCGGCTAGCATTTATTGCTCAACCCTAATTGCCCTTGAAGGTGGTGTTGAGCTGCCTTCTTGAACCGCTGCAGTCCATGTGAGGTAGGGACACCCACTGTGCTGTTAGGAAGGGAGTTCCAGGATTTTGACCCAGCGACAGTGAAGGAACGGCGATATAGTTCCAAGTCAGGATGGTTTATGACTTGGAGGGGAACTTGCAGGTGGTGGTGTTCCCATGCATTTGCTGCCCTTGTCCTTCTAGTTAGTAGAGGTCGCGGGTTTGGAAGGTGCTGTCTAAAGAGCCTTGGTGCGTTGCTGCAGTGCATCTTGTAGATGGTACACACTGCTGCCACTGTGCGTCGGTGATGAAGGGAGTGAATGTTTGTAGATGGGGTGCCAATCAAGCGGGCTGCTCTGCCCTGGATGGTGTTGAGCTTCTTGAGTGTTGTTGGAGCTGCACACATCTAGGCAGGTGGAGAATATTCCATCACACTCCTGACTTGTGCCTTGTAGATGGTGGACAGACTTTGAGGAGTCAGGAGTTGAGTTACCCACTGCAGAATTCCCAGCCTCTGAGCTGCTCTTGAAGCCACGGTATTTATATGGCTTCTCCAGTTCAGGTTCTGGTCAATGGTAACCCCTAGGATGTTGATAGTAGGATTCAGCGATGGTAATGCCATTGAATGTCAAGGGGAGATGGTTAGATTCTGTTGGAGATGGTCATTTCTTGGCACTTGTGTGGCGCGAATGTTACTTGCCACTTATCAGCCCAAGCCTGGATATTGTCCAGGTCTGGCTGCATTTCTACACGGACTACTTCAGTATCTGAGGAGTCGTGAATGGTGCTGAACATTGTACAATCATCAGCGAACATCCCCACTTCTGACCTTATGTTTGAAGGAAGGTCATTGATGAAGCAGCTGAAGATGGTTGGGCCTAGGACACTACCCTGAGGAACTCCTGCAGTGATGTCCTGGAGCTCAGATGTTTGACCTCCAACAACCACAACCATCTTCCTTTGTGCTAGGTATGGCTCCAACCATCGGAGAATTTTCCCCCTGATTCCCATTGACTTCAGTTTTGCTAGGGCTTCTTGATGCCATACTCGGTCAAATGCTGTCTTAATGTGAAGGGCAGTCACTCTCACCTCACCTCTTGAGTTCAGCTCTTTTGTCCATGTTTGAATCAAGGCTGTAATGAGGTCAAGAGCTGACTGGCCCTGGTGGAACTCAAACTGAGTGTCAATGAGCAGGTTATTGCTAAACAAGTGCCACTTGATAGCACTGTCGATGATTTACTGATGATTGAGAGTAGACTGATGGGGCGGTAATTGGCCAGGTTGGACTTGTTCTGCTTTTTATGTACAGGACATACCTGGGCAATTTTCCACATTGTTGGGTAGGTACCAGTGTTGTAACTGTACTGGAAAAGCTTGGCTAGGGGTGCAGCAAGTTCTTCAGTACTATTGCTGGAATATTGCAGGGCCCTTAGCCTTTGCAGTATCCAGTGCTTTCGTTGATATCACGCGGAGTGAATCGAATTGACTGAAGTCTGGCATCTGTGATGCTGGGAAAGTCAGGAGAAGGCCGAGATGGATCATCAACTTGGCACTTCTGGCCGACGATTGTTGCAGATGCTTCAGGTTTATCTTTTGCACCGATGTGCTGGGCTCTCCCATCATTGAAGATGGGGATATTTGTGGAGCCACCTCCTCCAGTTAGTTGTTTAATTATCCACTACCATTCATGACTGGATGCAGCAGGACTGCAGAGCTTAGATTTGATCCGTTGGTTATGGGATCACTTTGCTCTGTCTACCGCATGCTGCTTACGCAGTTTGGCACACAAGCAGTCCTGGGTTGTAGCTTCACCAGGTTGACACCTCATTTTGAGGTATGCCTGGTGCCGCTCCTAGCATGCCCTCCTGCACTCTTCATTGAACCAGGGTCGATAGTAATGGTAGAGTGGGGGATATGCCAGGCCATGAGGTTACAGATTGTGTTTGAGTACAATTCTGCTGCTGCTGATGGCCCACAGCACATCATGGATGCTCAGTTTTGCATTGCTAAGTCTGTTCGAAATCTATCCCATTTAACACGGTGTTAGTGCCACACAACATGATGGACGGTATCCTCAATGTGGAGGCGAAACTTTGTCTCCACAAGGATTGTGCAGTGGTCACTCCTACCAATACAGTCATGGACAGATGCATCTGCAGCAGGCTGATTGGTGAAGAGGAGGTCAAGTATGTTTTTTCCTCTTGTTGGTTCCCTCACCACCTGCTGCAAACCCAGTCTAGGTTTCCTTGCCCATGTTTGACCTAATGCCATGAGACTTCATGGGGTCTGGAATCGGTTGAGGACTCCCAGGGCAATTCCCTCCCGACTGTATACCACCACCTCTGCTGGGTCTGTCCTGCTGGTGGGATAGGACATACCCGGGGATGGTGATGGCAGTGTCTGGGACATTGTAAGGCATGATTCCGTGAGTATGACTATGTCAGGCTGTTGCTTGACTAGTCTGTGGGACAGCTCTCCCAACTTTGGCACAAGCCTCCAGATGTTAGTAAGGAGGACTTTGCAGGGTCGACAGGGCTGGGTTTGCCATTGTTGTTTCCGATGCCTAGGTCAATTTCAGGTGGTACTTTTGGTTTCATTCTGTTTTATTGACTTTGTAGTGGTTAGATACAACTGAGTGGTTTGCTAGGCCATTTCAGAAGGCATTTAAGAGTCAACCACATTGATGTGGGTCTGGAGTCACTTGTAGGCCAGACCAGGTAAGGACAGCAGATTTCCTTCCCTAAAGGACATTAGTGAACCAGTTGGTTTTTTACAACAATCGACAATGGTTTCATTTATTATTTATTTTATTTAGAGATACAGCACTGAAACTAGCCCTTTGGCCGAGTCTGTGCCGACCAAGAACCACCCATTTATACTAACCCTACAGTAATCCCATATTCCCTACCACCTACCTATACTAGGGGCAATTTACAATGGCGAATTTACTTATCACCTGCAAGTCTTTGGCGGTGGGAGGAAACCGGAGCACCCGGCGAAAACCCACGCGGTCACAGGGAGAACTTGCAAACTCCGCACAGGCAGTACCCAGAATTGAACCCAGGTCCCAGGAGCTGTGAGGCTGCGGTGCTAACCACTGCGCCACTGTGCCGCCCTATGGCTTTTCATGCCTTTTAATTCCAGATTTATTAATTGAATTCAAATTCCACCTTCTGCAGTGGTGGGATTCAAACCCATGTCCCCAGAGAAATACTCTGGGTCTCTGGGTTACTAGTCCAGTGATGATACCACTACGCCACTGCCTCCCCCTACATGCCTCATTGAAGCATTGCCAGTGGAACAGGGACGGTGATGGAGACGTCTTGGACATCTGAAAGTTGGATGAAAGGTACAATTCTGTGGGTATGTGAGAAGCTGTCAGTTGAAGCTTTGTTAATCACTGCCATCAGTTACATAGGAACAGGAAGAGGCCGTTCAGCCCCCTTGAGCCTGTTCTGCTATTAGATCATTGCTGATGTGTACCTCAAGTCCATTTTGTCTCCTTTGCTCTATATCCCTTATGCCCTTACCTAATAATAATCTATTGATCTCAGTCTTAAAAGCTCCAATTGATCCACAGCAGCCACAGTTTTTTGGGGAGAGAGTTCCAGACTTCCACAATCCTTTGGTGTAACATGAGGGGCTAGATTTTACAAGTTTGCTGCCGATCTTGGCGCCGAGCTTCAAAAATGGCAGTCTGCCCGCATGAACTGTGGGTCACGGCCCCGCTGCGATATTCAGCGCGGCAACTCATTGAAATGGCTGGGGAGGGGATGGGTGGTCCATCCCTGTCAATGGCGTCAGGCCATTGCACTGGCGCTGATGCCATTTTTAAAGGGCTTCGAGCCTTACATTACAATTTAAATGTTTAAAGAGATATTGAATTAAAATTTCTTTAAAAAATTAAATAACTTTTAACTTCACCCCTTCCCACCATCCCCTACACAAATCAGGTTGGTTTAACCCTGCTCAGCCCCCTCCCGCAGTGAAATACTTACTTGCTCCCCCCCTCCCCACCAGTGTGCCGCATCAGATCTCCGAATAGGTATCCGAAGGCATGGGAGTGCCGGCCACTGGTAGCAATATCACTGCAGAATGGATGGCGGGAGCGGATAAGTACTTAATTCATTTATTTTAATACATTAAGCTATTTAGATTTGGCTTCCGTTGCTGGGCAACGGGGGGGTTCCAATACGAGGCATCACCGGCGGCGGCAATATTGAACCAGGCCTTCCAGGCATTGAAGCACGTTGTGGGCCTCTCATGGAAGTATTTTCCTGCCCCCACCCCCACCACAACCCTCGACGTCGGTGCGGGGGGGTGGGGGGGGGGGGGTGGGTGGTGGTGTGGGGGCTGTAAAATCCAGCCCAAGATGTTCTCAACGATTGTACGCTGGTTTCCTCCTCCTCATTATTTGATGGGCCAACTTCCCACAGTCTACCCTTCCAAGTCCCAACTCACACCAGTCCTGTTCACCCATCACCTTGTGTTTACTGACCGACACTGGCTCCTGACCTTGTGTTCTGTAAGATTTGGTCTGGCAGTCACAAATTGTCCAAAAAGGGGGTCGAAGTCATATGTGGTTTAAAAGTAGTTTATTAAGAAGGCACTAAATAGCGGCTAATTTTGAGGTGGCTTCCATATCTCCCCTTCTCAAGCACTTTATCTTGGAAGATAACAAATGGGTTAGAGCCAAAACTTTAAAAGGCAAAGTCTTTAGTTCAAATCGTCATCGAGCTGTGACATTTAATGTCTGCAGATAAGTTTTTTATTTATTTTGCGATACAGCACTGAAACAGGCCCTTTGGCCCACCGAGTCTGTGCTGACAAACAAACACCCACTTATACTAATCCTACATTAATCCCATATTCTCTACCACATCCCCACCATTCTCCTAGCACCTACCTATACTAGGGACAATTTACAATGGCCAATTTACCTATTAACCTGCAAGTCTTTGGCAGGAAACCGGAGCACCCGGCAGAAACCCACATGGAGAACTTGCAAACTCCGCACAGGCGGTACCCAGAACTGAACCCGGGTCACTGGAGCTGTGAGGCTGCGGTGCTAACCACTGTGCCGCGGTTCTTAAATTTGCTGCTGGATCTCTTGCTGTAGTATCAGTATTCATCTGGCCTTGGAAACCATCATCACCTGTTTAAAAGAAACAAAAACAAAGAATTCATTGTGGCTATGCTTGAGAGCCCAATGGGTTGATTTGTCCAATCATATCTATCAGTTTAGAAGCTTAAAATTTAACAATGCCTAAGATATAAATTTACACTAAGCAATACAAAAGTGGTTGCGTGGTGAACAATAAAAAGCTGTTGTAAGTTGCTTTTCTTCCCAATCGAAGAAGAATTAAAAACCACGTTGAATTATTTTCCCCAAGTCTTTTTAAACTTGCACAAGTTTTTGTTCATTCTTAGGAATTGAAAACAACAAAATCAGTCATAACATTATCAACTTCAAAGGAAAACATTCTCATCGGGTAGACATCATTTTAGATTAAACTCCAATCGTTTCCAAACTGTTTAGCTTCTTCCTGAAACCAAGTTTTCAATTTCCTATGTTTGCGAACAATGTCAGAACGATGACTTGGCCATGGATCAAATATATTGTGTAAGCGTACCGCTTCATAGGATCATGTACCGGCCTGATAAAACTTGTGGCACACCCTTTGTAGGGCCAGGGCAGAGATCATGAATCATGGTGGTGTAGTAGTCGGACTCAACTGATGTTAATTGTTGACGGCCTTTGGTATCAACAGTGAAGACTACCATTTTCCCACTACCATCATATTGGAGAATAGAAACCACCTTTCTGTGGGAGGCCCACTGGAGTCACATGGGGTCTGGAGTTATTTTCCTGGGTACCTGATGCACTGCAGCAACCCGGCTGAGCTCTGTTACTAATTCATGTGGCCTCTATTGCTGCCTTTCATCCTCTGCAGCTGCTGTTCAAGAGGGTCAGGAGTCATCTATACAGAAGGACGGGGAGGGCAGGACTCACTGTTACTGACAGCCTTCATAATACGCCTATTGCGGCAGTTGCGGGCATTGTGACCCAGGCGATTACATTTAAAACAGCGCACTAAGGTGCCCCTTCCCGGCACCAAGTTTCTGGACGGCCGTTAACTCCATCTGTGCAATGGGCCTTCGACGGCTGCTACCTTAGCCTTAGCGGATGCTTGGGAAATGTTACCACGAATCTGTTCCCAGACCATATGGGAATGGTTGAGCAGCTCTTCCCAGGGTGTTGTTCTAGTATTATAAATGCCCAGCGTGCTATAGACTAATGGCTGTAGACTGTTCAAAATGAGGCTTTTGAAACTCAGGGAATTAAAATGGTGACGCTCACCATCTCTTGTGTTTTGGTAAACATCGTGGAGCCTATCTGCGAAGATGCTTGGGCTTTTGGTAGAGTCCTGCTTGGTGTTAACTAGGACTTGGTGAAAGTCAATGTTGTCTTCTGCTGGTGCTTCCCTGGCCTCCACCTCTCCTAGTGTGCCTTTGATGAGAGTGTTCAGATCTATTTCTCATTTTAACTCTGGGAGGATGCAGCCAGAAGAACCGGTTTAAGGTCATCCTTCTCTAATTCTAGATGGATGACCTTAAAAATCTCCTACTTTGGTGTGAGGAAGAGGAGTCGGTGTTCATATCGACCGTCATTCCTACCTCCTGCTTTAGAACCTCGACTTAACGGCGGTAAGGGCCCAATGGCCGGGATTTTATCCTGGCGATGGGGGTCTTGACGTCAGGAAAAAATGATGACAAGAATCCTGCGTTGCCTCTTCTCTGAAAGGCCAGTGAAATCTAGTGCCAATCAGGCACTCGAGTGGACAGTCCACAGGATCAAGGACCCCGTCGCCAGAATCCCGCCCTCAGAGAGCTGCCAGCCAATCAGAGGTTTCCAACTATTCCATTGAGCAGTGCAACTGCGGATGAGGTGGCTGCTGCTGGAGGAGCACCAACTGGAGGCCCAGGAGTGGCGCTGGACCCAGGCAAGTCAGGGCGGGAGGGGTCTTGTGGGGTGGGAGTCACGGGGGAGGTGGGTATCGGGGGCGGGGGGGTCGGTAGTAAGGGCAGGGTGTGGCTCTCAGCGGCCCCCCCACTTCCCAATGCCGGATCCCCCCCACTTCCCAATGCCGGATCCCCTTTCAGGCACTGTGCCTTTTAATGTGCGACCGCACCCCGCTCCCCACCCCTGCAGCCGGAAGCAGCCCGCATGGTTTTTCCTGCCATGCTTCCCATGCAGCGATAGGGGTGCCCACCACATGGCTAATTGCGGCAATGGAGGCAGGATGAGGTCCTTTATTGGGCATTAATTGCCCAGTTAAGGGCCTCACTTGGCAATGGGGCAGAAAGGCCATTCACAGGCCTACTCGCCCCAGACTAAATTTTGACGGAGGTGGGATGGTGGTTCCCCAACCCACCACCATCCCACCTGATTTTATGCTCTCTCTGCCTTCAAATCCTCTGCAAGGGAGAGCATAAAAATCTCCCACATGTGTGGTTGTGATAGTGGCCTATCCCTCATTCTTCGTAGACATGGATAGGTGTTGGCTATCCCCTTTATTTCCTTCAGTCTTGGGCTTAGACTGTCTCAGGTGACCACACACACTGGTATTTTCCTGTCTGTCTTGTGTAGGAGATGTGGAGTAGAGGGGGTGAGGTTCTCGACTATAATGTTCCAACGAGAGCCGGGGTCACCTGCTCTGGTATTGCAGACAGCAGCCACAACAGCCCACTGTTGGCCAATTTGTGCCTGAACCTGTTGGATTTTAGTTAAACATGGGGCTTCAGGGGAGGTGAAAGTTTGTTGCCAAACTAGTTCCCTCAGAGCTCCCCTTGCATCTTCTCTCCCCTCACTTAGTCTGGTATTTTCTGCTTGGAATTCAATATTTTGTTCCAGTATTTGCTCTGGTTTTTTCTTTGTATAACGCGTTCTGTCATGTGCTTCCTGTTCCCAGCAAAACTGAATAGGCAGAAAAGACATATGATCTGTAACAGGTGAGAACAGTTTACCGTTCTCAAATCAGGCGAACAGATGGGGGAAGCAGAAGGATGCTGTTCTCCGTGGCTAGCAGTGGCAATCTCTTCTACTCGCGGTCTTCTTAAGCTACTCAGGGTGTTGGGCTGGAGCCAGCATGGATCCACCTCGAGAAGCTCTTTTCCATCCGAAGTGATTTTTCCCTCTTGAGAGCCCATTTATAAAACCTATTTCTAGGGGATTTCTGGTTGTTTTATGCCAATCACTTATTCAATTGTCCCTTTAGCAAGGGACAGATATTCAAGGTAGATCCCTCCTATTTCCATTCAAAGTCCACGAAGTTATTTTGTGGCTTATCACTTGCTAGGACATCCTCAGACCTTTTCTCAGACAGTTGGTTTAGATATGGGCCATGAGGTCCCATCTTATCAGTCTTGTTTCAGAGCCTGTGCTAGTGTCATGTACTTGACAGAGACAGCAGGCCCACACTGTCCTGTTTCTGTTAGCCCGGCAGACTGCTATAGAATCTTTCTTAATAAGAGAAACAGAAAGAACTATTTCAATTAATTTCCTAAAATTTTATAAGGTTATTAGACAGCCATTTCTTACAGCTTAAATCCTCAATGGTCTCACCCCTTTCCTACCTCTGTAACCTCTTCCAGCTCTACTGTTTGGACAGTCTTGAATCAGGCATTCTGACAACATGTTCTGTCCATCTCAGTTGATGTGATATTATCATGGCCTCTTGGCATATCTGTGTCTCGGAGGACACTCATGTTTGTTCTTTTGTCCTCCCACTTGATTTGCAAGATCCTTCTAAGACAACATTGATGATGTTGTTCTAGGGGCTTGATATGGCATCTGTAAGTTGTCCAAGCTTCAGCACTGTAGAGAACAGATGGCAAATCTATATAGAACCTTGTTTAGACCACATTTGGAGTACTGTGAATATTTCTGGTCTCCATATAACACAAAGAATATAGAGGCACTGGGGAAGGTGCAACATCAGTTTATAAAGATGATACCAGAACTGAGAGGCTATAATTATCAGTAAAGGCTGAACAGACATGTGCTCCTTTGCCTAGAAAAGAGAAGGGTGAGGGGTGACCTGATAAATGTTTTAAAATTACAAAGGGGTTTGATAGCATAAATGTAGAGAAGATATTTCAAATTATCCAAAACTAGGGGCCATAAATATAAGATCCTTGCCAATAAATCCAATAAGGAATTCAGGAGAAACTTCTTTACACAGGGACTGGTGATAACATGGAACTCACAACCACATAGAGTAGTTGAGATGAATAGCATAGATGTATTTAAGAGGAAGATAGTTAAGTATACAAAGCAGAAAAAAACAGAAGGATTTGTTGATTGGATGAGATGAAGTAGAGCATAAACACTGGCATGAACAAGTTGGGCTGAATGTCCTGTTTCTGTGCTGTGGCTTGGTGTCCAATTTTGTCTGATAAAATTCCTGTGAAACACCTTAGGATGCTTTACTATGTTAAAAGTGCTATATATATGCAAATTATTGCTGTTACTGTCTACTTCAATGTAGGCTCGAGGAACATCTTTCGATTAGGCACTTTATAGCTTTGAACATTGATTCAACAATTTCAGACCATATCCTCTGCCTCGATTTTGTTTCCTTTTTCCTTGCAGATTTTAACCTTACACTTGTTTTTCTCTTGTTTTTGCTCTCAGACGGCAGCTGTTCATCATTCTGCCATTCACGTCTCCTCTTTGGCCGTGCCCCACCAATTCTTTTGCCATTAACTCTCTCCTGTCTTCTGCCCTATTGCAGACCTTCCCTTTTGTTCTTTTTCCAGCCTCTCCCACTTGCTTAAAAACTATTACATTTCTAACTTTTCGCTGTTCTGATCAAAGGTCATTGACCTGAAACATTGGGCTAAATTTTCCAGGCTTGTGGTGCCGGGCTTGGAGGCGAAGGTCTGGGAAAATAGGGTGGACTGCTTCCCGATGCATTCCCGCTGCCAGCAAAGTTGCCTGGGGCAGCCTGGGAATGGGAATGGCTGCCTGATGAATGGAAGCAGGCAGCCAATTTACATAATTAAGGCCTCAATTAGGGGCGATTTAGAGGGGTCACCGGCATTTTGCTGACAGCGTAGCGGCTCCCCTCCACGTGTGGAGGTCACCAGCTCCATGGAGGCAGCATTCCTGCAATAGGCTGGGGGGGCCATTGCAGCCGGGGGCTTCAGGCCCCAAGGAGGCTGCCGTCATGAGAGGCCACACCTGCTGCCCAAATGTTGCCACTGGAGGAGATTCCGCTCCTCTTCAATTCAATTTCCTCATATTCCATATCATCATATGATGAACCATTGTGGTGGTTCATTTTGCTGACTTTCTATTTTCTGGCTATGTATTCATTGATGTGCAGGCCAGTGAGGGCGCCCTCGCAGTCCCCAGTTTGCATCAGCAGCGCCCACCTTTCCTGGTGGGACTGCCAAGAGTCTAGAGATGCCGGCCCTCTGATTGGTTCGGAAGCACCAATAGCCCGCCTCCTGTCCTTAATAGGACGGCGAATGAGGAGGCGGCCGATTAGGAGGCAGTCTCTGGGAAAACTGCTGAGCCGGTCTCACAGCTGGCAAGCATGGGCTTGGGTGGGACCCCAATTTGGTGCCGACATCGGGGTCCCAAATCCTGTGGTAAAATCCTGCCCATTAACTCTGTTTTTCTCTCCACAGATGCTGCCTGACCTGCTCTGAATACTTTCAGGATTTTCTTTTTAATTTCAGATTTCTAGCATCTGCAGTATTTTGCTCTTGTTGTTGTTGTGATTGGCTGTCTCTGTGAACAATCTAACTCTCCTGTTGCCCATGTTCTTTCTATATTTGGAAAACTGTCTGACTTTCCCTCCCCTCCCCCATCCATCCCTTCCCTCTCTTTATGTCCTGCCCCTCCCCCATGCCATTTCCCTCAACCCAACCTTTCCCCTCCCCATCCCCTCCTCAGCCCCCTCCCCACCCCCTATTCCTCTGCCCCCACCCGCTCCCTCCTGCCCACAACTCCTCAGTGTAGCACTCTCGCTTCCAAATTTTAAGGTCGTGGATTCGCGTCCCATTCCAGAACTGTTGAGCACAAAATCTAGGTTGAAACTTCAGTGCAGTACTGAGGAAGTGCTGTACTGTCCAAGGTGCTGTCTTTTAGATGAGGACGTGAGCCAAGGCCCTGTCTGCCTTCTCAGATGGGCATAAAAGATCCCATGGCATGACTTCAAAGTAATTCTCCCTGCTGTCCTGGGCAATATTTATATTTCTGGTCTAGTATTTGCCCATTTGTGTCCAACAACAGCAATATCATAACGATCAGGTAATCCTTTTTATTGATGTTGGTTGAGGGTTAAATATTAGTCAAGACACTCAGGAGAACTAAAATAATAGCAAAATACTGCAGATGCTGGAAACCTGAAATAATGGGTGGCACAGTGGCGCAGTGGTTAGCATCGCAGCCTCACAGCTCCAGCGACCTGGGTTCGGTTCTGGGTACTGCCTGTGCGGAGTTTGCAAGTTCTCCCTGTGACCACGTGGGTTTCTACCGGGTGCTCAGGTTTTCTCCCACAGCCAAAGACTTGCAGGTTGACAGGTAAATTGGCCATTGTAAATTGCCCCTTGTGTAGGTAGGTGGTAGGAGAATTGAGGGAAGGTGGGGATGTGGTAGGGGACATGGGATTAATGTAGGATTAGTATAAATGGGTGGTTGATGGTCAGCACGGACTTGGTGGGCTGAAGGGCCTGTTTCAGTGCTGTATCTCTCTATGACTCTATAAAGACTGAAAGTGCTGGAAATACCCAGCAGGTTTATTGTTTCATGTGGACAGAATTGCTCAATATTCGGCCATTAACACTCTCTCTGGACTAATGCTTTGTCTTTCACCACAAGCATTAACACACTCTTTGCCTTTGTCTCATGACAGCTTTGTTATTTAATCTCTTCTGCCCTATCACACACCTTCCCTTTTGTTCTCTTCCCCGCACCCCACCATCACCCCTACCCCCCACAACTTCACTTGCTTAAAACCTAATTCTTTTCTAACCTTTGCCTGTTCCGATGAAGGGTCACAGACCTGAAACGTTAACTCTGCTTCTCTCTCCACAGATGCTGCCAGACCTGCTGAGTATTTCCTTACAGAGGATGACACCCCTGCACCTAGCTATCAGCCAACCCGATCCCTACAGTTGGTGCTTGGTAGGTGCAACCATTCTGGCCTGGCTGGCTGAATATCACCATGTAATACCCTCTTTCAGACTGTATCACAAGAAATATGACAGGCTGCAATTGGAATGTTGCAACATGCCATGCAACATAATGGTTTTCCAGGCCTTCACACATATCTGTGTTATTGGTCAGAACTTACCTTCAGAATTGGAGCTATCGCATGTACTGATCATCTGCCATTTGCCTCTATGCAAATGCTTGTGTGTGCATTGGTAAAGAAAGTCTTGCATTTATATAGAGCTTTTGACAATGTCAGGATGTCCCAAAGAACTTTACATCCAACAAAATACTTTTTGAAGTGTAGGCACTGTTGTAATGTAGGAAATTGTAGGTATTAATAGGTGGGCTCCTACGGTACTTCCTATGCAGCCTGATTCCCTAGTTCTCCTCTTGTTCCTCAGATAGGGATTGGGAAGTCCAGCAGAATAATGACAGCTCTGTCCAAAAGCAAAAACATGAAAAACATTTAAGATTGGTACAAGGTAAAAGAATACTCAAAATGATGATCATAGTCTGAAGTTGTTGAATTCAGTGTTGAGTCTAAAGGGCTGAAGACTGCCTAATCAGAAGATAAGGTGCTGTTCCTTGAGCCTGCGTTGAGCTTCACTGGAACACTGCAGCAGGCCATGGACAGAAATGTGGGCTTGAGAGCAGAGTAGTAAATTAAAATGGCAAACAACCGGAAGTTGCAGACTGAACAGAGGTGTTCCACAAAGCAGTCACCCGATCTGCATTTGGTCTCCCCAGTGTAGAAGAGACAGCATTGTGAGCAGTAAACACAGTGCACTAAATTGAAAGAAATACAAGTAAATTGCTGCTTCACCTGGCTGGAGGGTTTGGGGCCTTGGATGGTGAGGCAAGAGGAGGTAAAAGGGCATGTGTTACACCGCCTGTAATTGCATGGGAAGATGCCATGGGAAGGAGATAAAGTGTTGTGGGTGATGGAGAAGTGTTGCGGAGGGAATGGTGCCTTCAGAATGCTGACGGGAGGGAAGGGAATGATTTGTTTGGTGGTGGCATCACACTGGGGATGCTGGAAATGTCAGAGGATGATCCTTTGGATATGGTGGGGTGGAAAGTGAAGACAAGGAGAACCCTGTCGTGATTCTGGGAGGGAAGGGAAGGGGTGAGGGCAGAAGTGCGGGAAATGGTTTTGACACAGTCAAGGGCTCTGTCAAACACAAGTGGGGGGGGGGGGGTGGTATCCTCGGTTGAGGAAAAAGGAAGACATATCAGAAGTGCTGTTTTGGAAGGTTGGATCGTCAGAGCAGATGCAACGGAGACAGAGAAACTGGGAGAATGGAATGGAGTCCTTACAGGAGGCAGGGTGTGAGCAAGTGTAGTCAAGGTAGCTGTGGGAGTCAGTGGGCTTATAATGAATATTAGTAGACAGCCTATCCCCAGAAATGGAGACAGAGAAGTCAAGGAAGGGTAGGGAAGTAAAAGCAGAATGTGCTGGAATTACTCAGCAGGTCAGGCAGCATCCGTGGAGCGAGAAACAGAGTTAACGTTTCAGGTCTGTGACCTTTCATCAGAACCTTTCAGTTCTGATGAAAGGTCACAGACCTGAAACGTTAACTCTGTTTCTCGCTCCACGGATGCTGCCTGACCTGCTGAGTAATTCCAGCACTTTCTGTTTTTATTTCAAATTTCCAGCATCTGCATTACTTTACTTTTATTATAAGGGAAGGGAAGTGTCGGAGATGGACCATGTTAATGTCAGAGAAGGGTGGAAATTGGAAGCGAAGTTGATGACCTTTTCCAGTTCAGAATGAGAGCAGGAAATGTCACCAATACAATCATCAATGTACCGGAAAAAGAGTTGGGAGAGGGGGCCTGAGTAAGACTGGAACAAAGAATATTCGATATACCCCACAAAAAGACAGGCATAACTGGGACCCATGTGGGCAAAGATAGCAATACTTTTTATCTGGAGGAAGTGAGTGGAGTTGAAAGAGAAGTTGTTCAATGTGCGAAACATGTTCAGTGAGCCAGAGGAGGGTGGTGGTGGATGGGGATTGGTTGGGCCTCTGTTCGTGGAAGAAGCAGAGAGCCCTCAGACTGTCTTGGTGGGGGATGGAGGTGTAGAGAGATTGGACGTCCGTAGTGAAGAGGAGGCGGTTAGGGCCAGGAAACTAGAAATTATCGAAATGATGTGGGGCTTCAGTGGTTAGCACCGCAGCCTCACAGCTCCAGTGACCCGGGTTCAATTCCAGGTACTGCCTGTGTGGAGTTTGCAAGTTCTCCCTGTGTCTGCGTGGGTTTTCTCCGGGTGCTCCGGTTTCCTCCCACAAGCCAAAAGACTTGCAGGTTGGTAGGTAAATTGGCCATTATAAATTGCCACTAGTATAGGTAGGTGGTAGGGAAATATAGGGACAGGTGGGGATGTGGTAGGAATATGGGATTAGTGTAGATTAGTGTAAAATGGGTGGTTGATGGTCGGCACAGACTCGGTGGGCCGAAGGGCCTGTTTCAGTGCTGTATCTCTAAACTAAACTAAACTAAACTAAGAGTCATGGATGTAGGTGGGAAGACACTGGACAAGGAGAGAAAAAATAGAGTCAAGATAGGAAGAAATAAGTTCAATGAGGCAGGAACAGGCTGAAACGCTGGGTCTACCAGGACTGTCCTATTTGTGGATTTTGGGAAGGAGGTAGAAGCAGGTTGTGCGGGGTTGCGGGACAATGAGTTGGGATGCTGTAGAGGGAAGATCTCCGGAGGACATGAGGTCAGTGACAGCCCTGGAGATAGTGTCTTGATGTTTGGTGGTGAGGTCATGGTCCGGGGGAGGTAGGAAGGAGAGTCTGGGAGTCGGCGCTCAACCTCTGCAAGTTAGAGGTTGGTACGCCACAGAACAACAGCACCATCCTTGGCAGCAGATTTGATCACAATGTTGGGGTTAGAACTGAGAGAATGGAGTGCAGCAAGTTCAGAGGAAGACGGGTTAGAGTGAGTGAGGGTAGCAGAGAAACTAAGACGGTTGATGTCACGCCGACAGTTCTCAATGAAAAGATCAAGCGTGGGTAAGAGGCCAGAGGGAGGGGTCCAGGTGGAGGGAGAATACTGGAGGCAAGTGACTGGGTCCGCTGGTCAGTGGGAGGACTCTTAGCTAAAGAAGTGAACCCAGAGGCGAAGGCGATGGAAGAAGAGCTCAATGTCATGCCGAGCGTGAAACACATTGAGGTGGGGTGTAAGGGAATAAACCCGAGTCCTTTGCTGAGTTCAGATCGTTCAGTGTCAGAGAGGAGAAGGTCAGAGGGTATTGCGAATACTTGGCAAGGGGTCAGATTAGAAGAAGGGATGGGATCAGAATGAAGTGAAGGGGAAGAAATATCTGGAGAGACGTTGATCCCCATGAGCTGCTGGAGCTTGCATTCCTTAATACCTGAAAGGAAGAGAAATTTTTTTTTGTTAATGAATCGGATAAGACGAAAGATGGGCGGCACAGTGGTGCAGTGGTTAGCACCGCAGCCTCACAGCTCCAGCGACCCGGGTTCAATTCTGGGTACTGCCTGTGTGGAGTTTGCAAGTTCTCCCTGTGTCTGCGTGGGTTTTCGTTGGGTACTCCGGTTTCCTCCCACCACCAAAGACTTGCAGGTTGATAGGTTAATTGGCCATTATAAATTGCCCCTAGTATAGGTAGGTGGTAGGGGAATATAGGGACAGGTGGGGATGTGGTAGGAATATGGGATTAGTGTAGGATTAGTATAAATGGGTGGTTGATGGTCGGCACAGACTCGGTGGACCGAAGGGCCTGTTTCAGTGCTGTATCTCTAAATAAATAAAAGTATGCTTCTGGCTTAAATAAATAAATGAAATGAAACTTGAGCAGGACAGCTTTGACATAGAAACATAAAAAATAGGAGCAGGAGTAGGCCATTCGACCCTTTGAGCCTGCTCCGCCATTCATTATGATCATGGCTGATCATCCAACTCAGTAGCCTGTTCCTGCTTTCGCCCCATATCCTTTGATCCCTTTAGACCCAAGAGCTATATCTAACTCTTTCTTGAAAACGTACAATGTTTTGGCCTCAACTGCTTTCTGTGGTAGCGCATTCCACAGGCTCACCACTCTCTGGGTGAAGAAATTTCTTCTCATCTCAGTCCTGAAAAGTTTACCCTGTATCCTTACACTATGACCCCTGGTTCTGGACTCACTAGGGCAAGTCGTGCTTCTGGAAAGAAAGGTTGAGAGTGTATGTGTGACGGCGCATGGCACTGAGTGTGGATCTTAGGATGTGGGAAGAACAGCAATCTGAGGAACATTGTATATCTCGGAGATACTTGTAATCCTGGGTGGATTCAAACATGAAGGATGGAATTTCAGTTGGAATCCACATGGAATAATTCAGAGCCAGTTGCTGAGGAAGGAAATAGAGTCATAGAGTGATACAGCACTGAAACAGGCCCTTCGGCCCACTGAGTCTGTGCCGATCATCAACCACCCATTTATACTAATCCTACATTTATCCCACATTCCTACACATCCCCACAATTCTCCTGCCACCTACCTATCCTAGGGGCAATTTATAATGGCCATTTACCTATCAACCTGCAAGTCTTTGGCTGTGGGAGGAAACCGGAGCACCTGGAGGAAACCCACACGGTCACAGGGAGAACTTGCAAACTCTGCCCAGGCAGTACCCAGAACTGGCACCGGGTCGCTGGAGCTGTGAGGCTGCGGTGCTAACCACTGCGCCACTATGCCGCCCCAGGTTGTGAAAACGTGGGGTTGTGAAAACGAGTTTTGGTAGACACCTTATCGAACACCAGGAGGAAAATAGCAATGAAGGTGAACAAGGTAAAAGAGACAAACATAAATCCCATCGGAGAGAAGAGCAGAACTTGTTTTAGTGATGTTGGTTGAGGGATAAATATTGGGCAGGACACTGGGGAGAACTCCCTTGCTCATATTATTTCCATGGGATTGTTACGGCCATGTAGTGAGGGGTGTGGGTGGCTCCTATTAAATTCCAGAAAGCTTGTTGTAGAAAGATAATGCTGGAGCTTATATTTACTCAGTTTCACATTTATTGTGCAGAATAAAAGGATTACAAACATGTAGCTTCTCACTCAAAACCTCCACCAGTCCCAGTGATCGTCTGTTTATAAGTGCTCAACTAAAACCCTAAATAATACCCTTCACTTGCATATAATCAAACCATTGACACACAATTTATAGATTAACAATTCCTACTGTTCAACTCCCACCGGACGGTAGCAAGTGTTTTTTGTTATGAGGGTCCAACCCTTTGTGCTTTATTTTTCAAATAAACAGACTGAAACAGGTTTTCTTGTAGGTTTAAAACAGAAGATGAATTATTTATTGAGCAATACGCCTTATCCTGAAATTGTCGCAACCGCAAGAGGTGAGGTGAGAGTGACTGCCCTTGACGTCAAGGCAGCATTTGACCGAGTATGGCATCAAGGAGCCCTAGCAAAACTGAGGTCAATGGGAATCAGGGGGAAAACCCTCCACTGGCTGGAGTCATACCTAGCGCAAAGGAAGATGGTTGTGGTTGTTGGGGGTCAATCATCTCAGCTCCAGGACATCACTGCAGGAGTTCCTCAGGGTAGTGTCCTAGGCCCAACCATCTTCAGCTGTTTCATTAATGACCTTCCTTCAATCATAAGGTCAGAAATGGGGATGTTCGCTGATGATTGCACAATGTTCAGCACCATTCGTGACTCCTCAGATACTTAAGCAGTCAGTGTAGAAATGCAGCAAGACCTGGAAAATATCCAGGCTTGGGCTGATAAGTGGCAAGTAACATTTGCGCCACACAAGTACCAGGCAATGACCATCTCCAACAAGAGAGAATCTAACCATCTCCCCTTAACATTCAATGGCATTACCATCACTGAATCCTACTATCAACAGCCTAGGGGTTACCATTGACCAGAAACTGAACTGGAACAGCCATATAAATACCGTGGCTACAAGAGCAGGTCAGAGGCTAGGAATCCTGAGTCGCGTAACTCACCTCCTGCCTCCCCAAAGCTTGTCCACCATCTACAAGGCACAAGTCAGGAGTGTGATGGAATACTCTCCACTTGCCTGGATGGGTGCAGCTCCAACAACACTCAAGAAGCTCGACACCATCCAGGACAAAGCAGCCCGTTTGATTGGCACCCCATCTACAAACATTCACTCCCTCCACCACCGACGCACAGTGGCAGCAGTGTGTACCATCTACAAGATGCACTGCAGCAATGCACCAAGGCTCCATAGACAGCACCTTCCAAACCTGCGACCTCTCCCAACTAGAAGGACAAGGGGCAGCAAATGCATGGGAACACCACCACCTGCTAGTTCCCGTCCAAGTCACACACCATCCTGATTTGGAACTATATCGCCGTTCCTTCACTGTCGCCGGGTCAAAATCCTGGAACTCCCTTCCTAACAGCACTGTGGGTGTACCTACCCCGAATGGACTGCAGCGGTTCAAGAAGGCAGCTCATCACCACCTTCTCGAAGCCAATTAGGGATGGGCAATAAATGCTGGCCTGTTCAGCGATGCCCACATCCCATGAATAAATAAAAAAAACGTGAGGTAGGGTTTCGGGCTTCACAATAAACCTGTTGAATTCTCTTGGAAGTCAAGTTCTCTTTTGTTGCAGGCCTGAGATATTCGTAGATTTCTTTGTTGGTTGAAAGTTCAGTTTGAAGACAGAAGATCACTTCCTCTGCTGCACAAGTTAAAAATGTAGAATTTACAGCAGGGCGCCTTCCCTTCTTGCTTTCTGGATTTCTCCCAGCTTTTAGCTGGACGAGCTTTTTGGTGATGCTTCTTTCTGGGTGTCTCTCCCTCTCTCTGCCTTGAGGGCTGCCTTTTTAAGGTAGAAGGTTTGTCACATCAGATTCTGGTAAGAAACGCTTTGGTCTCTCCCCCATGGTGATCATACAATGGCCCAGGATGAGAATAATCCCGTTATGATCTTTCCACTTCATACCTTCTTTTTCAGTCGAAGCCATTCAATTCAGGAATGTTTCAGGATAGGTGCAATTGACACCTCTCAACGTGGTTAGGCATCCTTTGTACTAACTAAACAGTCTGACAATGTTCAAATATGCATGTGGCCATCTTTTGCAGCATTGCCCATTTTTCAAAAAGGTAAAGTCAATTTTTATAACCCTTCAGTTTGAGTCTGTATTTTTTCATCATCATACTTCTCGTAAGCATGACAGGATCCTTTACATTCACTTGGTTTAACATCTCATCCAAAGGATAGCACCTCTGACAGTGCAGTGCTTCCTCGGTACTGTACTTGAGTATTGACCTAGATTATCTGATCAGGTCTCTGGTGTGGGCCTTGAATCCACAACCAGAGGCAAGAGAGAAACCACATAGCCAGGCTGACAACCTTGTACATCATGTACTTCTGGGATGGAGACCTGGTGTTATATGTCATTGCCCCATTCTCTGGATCCTTACACCCAATGAACTGGTGCAGATACAGTAGTAATTAGAGGGATTTTGGCTCCTTGGTTCCTGCTTCTTATTACTATCCAGTGAGCCTTGGTGGCAAATGCATGTCCAGTAATGAAAGGTGGTGGGGGGGGGGGGGGGGGGTGGGTGGCGTTTCCATGATGCCCTTTACAGGTAAATTGCCTATCGACATCTGGCTTCATACTTAAAGAATGGGGATTTGAGTGTAGTAGTGGAGGGTGGGAAGCTCAGGGGGACTGATAACCCCAAGGGATTTAGTTCCTTCAGGAGAGGGTAGAGCGCGAATATGGAGAAATACAAAGAAAAACATTGAATGAGCTGAAACACTGACAAGGGCAGCTGGTGTGTTTGGGGCGAGCTGGGAAATTCAGCAGTGACAGGATGCAGTGTGTGGGATGTGTTATTTCCAGTGCTTGATATGGACCTTGTGTTTCCTGTGTACGATTGCTTGGAATTATATGGAGAGGAACTGGGCAGTTACCTCAGTGTGTAAGGCAGTTCCCTGCTCAGTTGTTAGTGCTAAATCTGATTGGAGGTGGGAAGTCTGGGCTTGCTGTAACATGACACTGGAAGCAGAACACAAACTGGTTTAAAGCAAAGAAGTTCACTGAGGGAACACGGAAAAGTATTCTCAGACTTCCCAAGTTCAAAGTTAATGTAAGTGTTTTAAGATATTTACCAAGGTTTAATTTTTCTGTGTTGCCAGTTTCTTTCTGTTTGTTGCTATCCTATTCTGTGTGTCTTCCTGTCTGGTTGTAAACACTATCTAGCCTATTGCCTCTCGCTTTAGAGACTGAATGTCTTTGACAAAGTAACACCACTAACCTGTTATTTCAGTATCATAGAATCTTGCAATCTTACAGTACACTAAGAGGCCATTCAGCCCATCATGTCTGTGCCGGCTCTTTCGTACAGCTATCCGATTAGTCTCACTTCTCTGCTTTTTTTCCATAGCCCTGCAAAATTTTCCTTTTCAAGCATTCATTTGATTCCATTTTGAAAGTTATTCTTGAACCTGCTTCCACCAGCCGTCTCTCCCTCCCTCTCCTGAAGCTCTCCCTGGGGTCCCTGTGCACTGCCTCTCCCTGGGGTCTGGGGTCCCTGGGCATTCCCTCTCTTTGGGGTCTGGGTTCCCTGGGCACTGCCTCTCCCTCGGGTCTGGATTCCCTGGGCACTGCCTCTCCCTAGGGTCCAGGTTTCTCTAGGCACCACCTGTCCCTGGAGTCTGGTGTCCTTGGGCATTGCCTCTCCCTGGTGGCCAGTTCCCTGGGTACTGCCTCTCCCTGAGATTCAGTGTTTGAGTATCTGGATTTGTACATCAGAGTCTCACCAAAGTGGCTGCTGCAAATGTCACTGGTGTATTTGATTGTGCAGGTGGGGTGGCTACATGACTTAAGATCTCTCCCACCAACATATTCCATCCTTTGTCAACAGTAACATGTGCTCGCTTCCTATGGGAAGAACAGAGTCAGAGTTCAGGACAGGGAGCTTGGGATAATCTTTCTCTCCTAACTCAGGGAGACTGGGGCCAGTGGGCAGCAGTTTTTGTCTGAGATCAGCCAACTCAACGCAGAACATGAATGAAAACCTTGACTCTCCTGCCCTCCTTACCTCAGTACCTGACGTACCCAGTACAGTCACTGAACTATCAGAGAGAAACTCATCTTAATACTGTCCATCAGTTTTTGTAAATAGTGTTGCTGATATTCTCAGTAAGGTGACTGATTTTGAGTAATCTATGGATACAATAATTTATTTCCTGTTATTCCACAATGTATGAGTAACTTTGTACCTGTACTCCAGTTACCCACCTTTGATCCATATTACTTGATGCCCATATCAAACAAAAATCTAGTGATCTCAGTCTTGAAAACTCCAATTGACCCCCAGCACCCACTGCCTTTCAGTGGAGAGAGTTCCAGATTTCCACTATTCTGTGTGTGAAGATGTGCTTCCTGATTTCACTCCTGAACAGCCTGGCTCTCATTTTAAGATTATGTCCCTCCTTGTTCTGGATTCCTCCACCAGAGGAAATGGTTTCTCTGTATCTATGCAGGGTGCATAAATCTGTCGTATATTGTCTTGAAGTTAGAAGGTTGAAGGATGAGGGATAAAGGGATAAGAGACAGTAAATATGGAGAAACTGCCTTTCAGGTAGATGTAAAAGATCTCACAATCACAATTCGAAAAAGAGCAGTGGTGTTCTCCCCTAGGCGATATTTATCTCTCAACTATCACCTGAGAACAGATGATCTGGTCATTTCTTTCATTGCTGTTTGTATGATCTTGCTGTGTGCAGATTGGCTGCCATTTTTCTTACATTAGAAAAGTGACTACACTTCAAAAAATTACTTAATTGGCACTTTAGGACATATTGATGTTGTGAAAGGTACTAAATAAGTACAAGTATTATGCAGTAGATGGGACAGTGGTTTGTCAGACTCTCATTGAATGTAGTCTGACAGGGCGATAGATGGTGGGTGGATCATTATAAACCACCAAACTGCCCAACCCCAGTCACTAAGAATATGCTTGTCTCTCTCTTTCAGATTGCCCCACCAGGTGCTGTAGACGGTGGTGTTAGATTCTTGGTGCTTGGCTGCTCCCTGAATGACTCCTGAACAATTTCTGCAACCATGCTTGATGGAAGATTTTAATCTTGGGTTGGGAAGGATTGATTGTGGTGAGCTGGGATAACGTGAAGAATAATTTCCTTAAGGGAAGGTTTCTGAGAAGTGGGTGAGTTTACATTCTAAGCATAGCTGAAATGAAGTTGAACCTGCTCACCAACTATGGTTCTGAATAACACCCCAATTTGTTCTCTATTTTAATTCTGCGATTCTAATTGTTTCAGGATTTAATACATTCTCAGCACAATCATACTTTTTGTGTCAGTTTTCTCCTTGCCCTGCAGTACCTTATATGTCAGCTATATTTGAGTGTTGATGAGCTATTTGACTGTTCGTGCCCTCACTCTGGTCTGCTAATGTGCACTTTGCAGTCGGTGGCCACTGGACATTGGTCAGGAGTGGAACCCTGGATAATTTCCCCTGACTAATTTCCCCTGGCTGATTTTTCATTCCAACGTCATTCAGGCCCACCTCAGCTGTGATCAGCTAAGCTGCAAGTGGAACCTGGGGGCATTCTGATCTGTGCAGCTCAGTGCCACACAAGTGAGTGCATTTACCCATCATTGGATAGAGTAAGCTCGCAGATGCTTGTTAAAGGGGCATGGCTTTTGCAAAAATAGAAGTGGAAAATCTTTTTCCCTTTGTTTACAAACACATGGAACACTGATGGAGTTCACATTGTGAAGACAGGAACTCTGCTCAGGTTTCCAGCTGGAACTTCACCAGAGCACTGTGGAGCACCGGACCTCACTGATTGAATGCGCCAAAGAATATTCAGACTCACTGTGAGCCATTCCATGGGTGGTCCACTGGTAAAAGGTCTTCACTTAGCGCTGCTTGACTCTGAAGCACTGTTTACCACATAGTGTAATTCAACAAATTGTTGTAGATTTAGTATCTCAGCTGGTGAGTGCAGTTATTGTATGTTATCTGTAAATGCTGCAGCCTGAGGGGTGGTTATCTATCTATTAGCTAGATAGCACAAATGCAACATGGCCATTGATATCAGCTGAACTCCTTGCAAGCGTGGATGCAGGATCAGGGTTATATTGATATAACCCGATGTCTGATAGTGCTCTGTCTGGCAACGCTCTATGTCTGGAGCTGCTGAACTAATTAGTTTTTGGAACTCAAGGGGGATTCCATTTTCTCAATTGATAGGAATTTGGGTAAATTAATGATTTAGACGTGGAGATAGGAGGTATGATCAGTAAGTTCGCAGATGAAACGAAAATTGGTGGTGTCGTAAATAGTGAGGAGGAAAGCCTTATGTTACAGGATGATATAGATGGGCTGGTAAGATGGGCAGAGCAGTGGCAAATGGAATTTAATCCTGAGAAGTGTGAGGTGATGCATTTTGGGGGGACTAACAAGGCAAGGGAATATACAATGGCTGGTAGGACCCTAGGAAGTTCAGAGGGTCAGAGGGACCTTGGTGTACTTGTCCATAGATCACTGAAGGCAGCAGCACAGATAGATAAGGTGGTTAGGAAGGCATATGGGATACTTGCCTTTATTAGCCGAGGCATAGAATATAAGAGCAGGAAGGTTATGAAGGAGCTGTATAAAACGCTAGTTAGGCCACAGCTGGAATACTGTGTACAGTTCTGGTTGCCACAATATAGGAAGTAGAGGCCTGCTACCCGACCCGAACCCGACAGGACGCAATGACATGGGTTGGGTCAGGCCCACCTTCTGGGTATGGCTTTCGGGCTCAGGTCGGGTCGGGTCCAGGTGGGGTCGGGTCGGCTGGACACACATGGTAGGTGCTCTGCCGGTAAGTATTAAAATTAAAAAACTTAGCTGATGTGGGAGTCCAGGACGAAACTGAGTCTGCGCAGTGAGCGAGTGACGTCACTATGATGTCATCACACATGCGCTGCAGCTTCTTGCAGGTTCGGTGTCAGGAAGGTAAGTAAAGGGATGGTCAGGTCGGGTCAGACACGGGGCAAAATTGGAGGGACTCGGACCGGGTCGGGGTCGGGTCCGCTGTGATTCGGTCAGATTCTTTTTTCCCGACCTGAGCAGGCCTCCAATAGGAAGGATGTGATTACACTGGAGAGGGTGCACAGGAGCTTCACCAGGATGTTGCCTGGGTGGAGCATTTCAGCTATGAAGAGAGACAGGATAGGCTAGGGTTGTTTTCCTTGGAGCAGAGAAGGCTGAAGGGAGACCTGATTGAGGTATACAAAATTATGAGGGGCATAGATAGGGTAGATAGGAAGAAACTTTTTCCCTTAGCGTAGATGTCAATAACCAGGGGACATAGATTTAAGGTAAGGGCCAGGAGGTTTAGAGGGGATTTGAGGAAAAGTCTTTCCACCCAGAGGATGGTTGGAATCTGGAACAGATTGCCTGAAGGTGTGGTAGAGGCAAGAACCCTCACAACACTGAAAAAGTATATAGATGAGCACTTGAAACGCCATAGCATACAAGGCTATGGGCCAAGTGCTGGAAAATGGGATTTTAATAGACAGGTGCTTGATGGCCGGTGTGGACACAATGGGCCGAAGGGCCTGTTTCTGTATTGTATAACTATATGACTCTATGTTCAGGGAAGGCCATTAAACTGGGCAACATAAATAGGTCCAAGAGTCAATTGGATGTTGTTCTGCTGAGCAAAGGAGAGTGAATATAAACCAGATGGAACAATTTTAAAGGGGGTGCAGGAATCGAGAAATCTGGGTGTGTATGCACACAAATCATTGAAGGTGGTTTGATAAGTTGAGAAGGCTCTTAGAAAAGCATATGGGATCCTTGGCTCTATAAATAGCACAATAGAATACAAAAGCAAGGGAGTTATGCTAAACCTTTATAAAACGCTTGTTTGGCCCCAGCTGGAGTATTGTGTGCAGTTCTGGAAAGCACACCTTAGGAAGAATGTCAAGGCCTTAAAGAGGGTGGAGAAGAGATTTACTAGAATGGTACCAGGCATGAGGGGCATCCATTACATGGAGGGACTGCAGAAGCTGGGGTTATTTTCCTTAGAGCAGAGAAGGTTAAGGGGGGATTTAATAGAGGTGTTCAAAAATATTAGGGACTTTGATGGAATCAAATGGGAGAAACTGTTTCCACTGGCAGGTGGGTTGGTAACCAGAAGACACAGATTTAAGATACTTGGCAAAAGAACCAAAGGGGAAATTAGGACAATTTTTTTATACAGCGAGTTATGATGATCTGGAATGCTCTTCCTGAAAGGGTGGTGGAAGCAGATTCAATAATAATTTTCAAAAGGGAATTGGAAAAATTCTTGAAAGGAAAAATTTTCAGCGTTATTCGGGAAGAGCAGGGGAGTGGAACAAATTGGTTGGCTTTTTCAAAGAGTCGGAAGATACCTGATGGGCTGAATGGCCTCCTTCTATGTTGTATGAGTTTATGAATGAAGTTTAATTTATACCAGGTTCTTGGCCTTTGTTACTGCTCCAGAACAGGCTGCACTGTCTACAACTGACACCAGCCCTTCCTGTGGCTGAGCTTCTCTGCAGTGTAGGAAATGTGGTTGCTGGGAGACAGGTGAACTTGTACAACTTTGGGTGGGTCCTCAGAATAGAGCAGTTTGCTTAACACAACCACACCCAGAACAACATTATAACTGTGGCATGTTGATGATCCAGGAGGGCAGCATTAAACAGAAACTATCCCATTGATAATTACACACAGTTGCAAAGCTTTGTTTCAGTGTCACTCAAGCACTGTGAATTAATGAAACAAATTTCACCCCAAAGGCAGAAAGCTCTTTGAAAGGGTGGAGGATTCTCTGACGTACAAAGACACTCTAATGCTACAAAAGAAATACAGATTTGCACTTAGGCAGTGCCTATCACAATGTTAAGATTCCTCAAAGCATTTTAAAGGCCAATGGGATACTTTTGAAGTATAGTCACTGTTATATGTAGGGATCACAGCAGCCAATTTGCACACAGTAAGATCCCACAAATCCACAATTAAATAAATAAAAAGATCAAAAGCAAAATACTGCGGATGCTGGAAATCTGAAATAAAAACAAGAAATGCTGGAACCACTCAGCAGGTCTGGCAGCATCTGTGGAAAGAGAAGCAGAGTTAACGTTTTGGGTCAGTGACCCTTCATCGGAACTGAAAGATCGGAAATAAAAAGATCATCTATTTTAGGTATTGGCTGAGGGATAAACATTGGCACAGGACACTCTTTCACTCTTGTTTGAAATAGTGTCATGGGATCTTTGACGCCTACCTGAGAGGGAAGATGAGGCCTCAATCTGACATTTCATCTGTAAGATGACACTTCTGACAAGTGCAGAACTCCCTCAGTGCTGCACTAGCATGTCAGATGAGATTTTGTCTGTGGAGTGGGACTCAGATCCTTTTGACTCAGAGGAAAGCCTCTCCTATTGGCTGCACATTTTCAGAAGTCGCAGGGCAAGACACCTACGATTTCGGCATGACACCGGGGTCAAAAGGCCAGACTCTATGCAGTCAGCATAAATTCAAACACTCGCCCCTCTCCTCTCAAGTCTGGACAGTTGAATAATTAGCATAAGATACCAGCATAACCTTGAACTTGTGCTGTAAGTGGCTGCATGTGGGGGCAAATAATGCTTCAGCCTTTACAGAGATCAAAAAGGACTTCAAATATTTGTCAGCCTTTGCCAAGGATAGGTGGGGGAGGGGGATGGGGTGAAGAGCATATAAGACATAAATAGAGAGAATATAACCCAATGTTGAGACACAAAATGGAGTCTTGGGGCAAATAAAGCAGCAGCGCATCACCCAACCTTATTTGAATGTGCTGCTGTGTGAGGAGAGTGTGAAGAGAGTTGAGTGATGGGAGTGTGTGGAAGCATGGTGTGTGAGGGGAGTGTGGGGAAGGTTGGTGTGTGAGGGGAGTGTGGAAGGTTGGTGTGTGACGGGAGTGTGGGAAGGTTGGTGTGTGAGGGGAGTATGAGGAAGGTTGGGGTGTGAGGGGAGCATGGGGAAGCTTGATGTGTGGTGGGAGATTGAGGAAGGTTGGTGTGTGATGGGAGTGTGCAGAAGGTTGCTGGGTGAGGGGAGTGTTATGATCCTGTAGTTTTTTTTCAGGGAAGAATGCGGTGTGCCTTTAAGGCTGGAAAAAGAGCCGCACTGCTTTAAGGCAGTAAGCTCTAAAGGCTGAGTCAAAGAATGCATTCTTGTTACCTTTGGTATGACCGACCGCTCCAGTCAAAGCCCCCAATCAAAATATACACTTCTGATTGTGGTGAGAGAAACACACTGTTAATTCAATCCCGTCCCTCCACAGATCACCTAACATATCATTTTAAACTTTCCAAATTAAAGAAAGACCCAGCCAAATTGCACCATCTATTAATCTCCGAATGTGGCAAACCAAGCCAGGTGTCTTTAAATCAACAACTTAACTATTTAATTAGAGAAACTAAATTCTTAAACACTACTAAGATATAAGCAACATTTAAAATAGAAAAAAAGAGTCTTTGCAAATTTATGCTCCTGCTGGAGGTGAAAAGTCCAAGGTTGCTTGAAGTCCTCACAACTGTCCGATGGGGAAGAAAAAAGTTCTTCAACAGTAGAACAGTCCGTAGTCTAATTCCAGCAGTAAGTGATGCTTTCCTTCTCCAGTGATGAATTTCCACTATTAGCGGCTTGCAAACACTTTTAATAGAATCAATCTGACTTTAGAGTTTTTGAGGGATAAAAGATTGTCACAGTCTAACTTCCCTTCCTTTAGTTTAAATTATCAGAGATTTCTGTTTTGGCTTGACGTTTTTAGAATTTTGAGAGATAATAATAAATCATCAGACTAAATTCCCTTCCTTCAGTTGAAATGGGCTGAGAGCTCTTCTTTCAACTGCTAACACATAGCTGTCTGTCTGTGTTGTCTCCTGGAACAGTCTGTTTGCACTATAAGCCAGTTCAAAATTAAATTGTAACAAATGTATCACTTAATGCTGAGTCAAGTGACTGTTTCCAAGGTAACGAGAATGCACCCTTTGAATCGCAGTCTCTGAATGGCTTTATCCAAGGCAATGAGAATGCACCTTCTTGGTAACTCCTGAGGCCTGCTTGTTCTTAAAGCAGTACTGATCCTTTGCTGTCTGAAAGACGCACCACATATTTCCCAGAGAGAAAAAAAAGACAGGATCATGACACTTTGGATACAGCCACTCGGACTGAATGTCGAGGGAAACATTTGTTACAATTTAATTTTGAATTGGCTTATAGTGCATCAGCCTGTTCTAAGAGGCAACACAAACAGACAGCTGTGTGTTAGCACCTGAAAGAATAGCTCTCAGCCCATTTCAACTGAAGGAAGAGAATTTAGTCTGTTTATTTATTATTCTCTCTAAAAATTCTAAAAAGTTAATCCAAAACAGATATCTCTGATAATTTAAACTGAAGGAAGGGAAGTTAGACAGTGGCAATCTTTTATCCCTCAAAAATTCTAAAGCCAGATTAATTCTATTGAAAGTGGTTGCGAATTGTTGATCTACTGTGGTCATCACTGGAAGAAAGAGGAGTTTGAAACTTCGGGTGTTGGACTGTTTTCCTTTCCTCATCGGACCCTGGAAGATTGCGCGTGGACTTTAATGAGAGGATTGTTCATCGGGAAGTTCATCTGCAAGGACTCTAATTTTTTCTATTTTAAATATTGTTTATATCTTCGTAGTGTTTAAGACTTTAGTTTTTCTAATTAAACAGTGAATTTGTTAATTTAAAGACACCTGGTTTAGTTAGCCTCATTCAGGGGTTAATAGATGGTACAATTTAGCTGGGTCTTTCTTTAATTTGGAAAGTTTAAGGTGATATGTTAGGCGATCTGTGGAGGGACAGGATTGAATAAACAGTGTTTTTCTCCCACCGCAATCAGAAACATATATTTTGATTGGGGGTTTTGACTGGAGTGGTCGGTGTGTGAGGAAGATTGGTGTGCGAGGGGACTGTGAGGAAGGTTGAGGGGAGCGTAGGGAAGGTTGATGTGTGAGGGGTGTGTGAGGAGGGTTGTTGTGTGCAGGGAGTGTGGAGAAGGTTGGTGTGTGAGGAGAGTGTGGGGAAGGTTTATGTGTGAGGGGTATGTGGGGAAGGTTGGAGTGTGAGGGGAGTATGAGGAGGGTTGGTGTGTGAGGGGATTGTGGAGAAGGTTGTGTGCGGGGAGTGTGGGGAAGGTTGATGTGTGAGGGCAGTGTGAGGAGGGTTAACGTGAGTGTGGGGTAAGTTGATGTGTGAGGGGAGCATGGGGAAGGTTGATGTCTGAGGAGAGTGTGGGGAAGGTTGGTGAGTGAGGGGAGCGTGGGAAAGGTTGATGTCTGAGGAGAGTGTGGGGAAGGTTGGTGTGTGAGGGGAGCGTGGGGAATGTTGGTGTGTGATGGGAGCATGGGGAAGGTTGGTGTGTGAGGGGAGCGTGGGGAACGTTGATGTGTGAGGGGAGCGTGGGGAATGTTGGGTGTGAGGGGAGTGTGGGGAAGGTTGGGTGTGAGGGGAGTGTGGGGAAGGTTGGGTGTGAGGGGAGCGTGGGGAAGGTTGGGTGTGAGGGGAGTGTGGGGAAGGTTGGTGTGTGAGGGGAGCATGGGGAAGGTTGGTGTGTGAGGGGAGTGTGGGGAATGTTGGGTGTGAGGGGAGCATGGGGAAGGCTGGGTGTGAGGGGAGTGTGGGGAAGGTTGGGTTTGAGGGGAGTGTGGGGAAGGTTGATGTCTGACGGGAGTGTGAGGGGAGTGTGGGGAAGGTTGGGTGTGAGGGGTGCATGGGGAAGGTTGGTAGTGAGGGGAGTGTGGGCAAGGTTGGTAGTGAGGGGAGTGTGGGCAAGGTTGATGTGTGAGGGGAGCATGGGGAAGGTTGGGTGTGAGGGGAGCGTGGGGAAGGTTGGTGAGTGAGGGGAGCGTGGGGAAGGTTGGGTGTGAGGGGAGTGTAGGGAAGGTTGGGTGTGAGGGGAGTGTGGGGAAGGTTGGGGGTGAGGGGAGTGTGGGGAAGGTTGGGAGTGAGGGGAGTGTGGGGAAGGTTGGGTGTGAGGGGAGTGTGGGGAAGGTTGGGTGTGAGGGGAGCATGGGGAAGGTTGGGAGTGAGGGGAGTTTGGGGAAGTTTGGGCGTGAGGGGAGTGTGGGGAAGGTTGGGAGTGATGGGTGCGTGGGGAAGGTTGGTGTGTGAGGGGAGTGTGGGGAAGGCTGGGTGTGAGGGGAGTGTGGGGAAGGTTGGGAGTGAGGGGAGTGTGGGGAAGGTTGATGTGTGAGGGGAGTGTGGGGAAGGTTGGGTGTGAGGGGAGTGTGGGGAAGGTTGGGTGTGAGGGGAGCGTGGGGAAGGTTGGGTGTGAGGAGAGCATGGGGAAGGTTGGGTGTGAGGGGAGTGTTGGGAAGGTTGGTAGTGAGGGGAGTGTGGGGAAGGTTGATGTGTGAGGGGAGCATGGGGAAGGTTGAGTGTGAGGGGAGTGTGGGGAAGGTTGGGTGTGAGGGGAGCATGGGGAAGGTTGGTGTGTGAGGGGAGTGTGTGGAAGGTTGGTGGTGAGGGGAGTGTGTGGAAGGTTGGTGGTGAGGGGAGTGTGGGGAAGGTTGATGAGTGAGGGGAGTGTGGGGAAGGTTGGGTGTGAGGGGAGCGTGGGGAAGGTTGGGTGTGAGGGGAGTGTGGGGGTTTGGGCGTGAGGGGAGTGTGGGGAAGGTTGGGAGTGATGGGAGCATGGGGAAGGTTGGTGTGTGAGGGGAGTGCGGGGAAGGTTGGTGCGTGAGGGGAGTGCGGGGAAGGTTGGTGTGTGAGGGGAGTGTGGGGAAGGTTGGTAGTGAGGGGAGTGTGGGGAAGGTTGATGTGTGAGGGGAGCATGGGGAAGGTTGGTGTGTGAGGGGAGTGCGGGGAAGGTTGGTGTGTGAGGGGAGTGTGAGGAAGGTTAGTAGTGAGGGGAGTGTGGGGAAGGTTGGTGTGTGAGGGGAGTGTGGGGAAGGTTGGTGTGTGATGGGAGCATGGGGAAGGTTGGTGTGTGATGGGAGCGTGGGGAATGTTGGTGTGTGAGGGGAGTGTGGGGAAGGTTGGGTGTGAGGGGAGCGTGGGGAAGGTTGGGTGTGAGGGGAGCGTGGGGAAGGTTGGGTGTGAGGGGAGCATGGGGAAGGTTGGGTGTGAGGGGAGTGTGGGGAATGTTGGTGTGTGAGGGGAGCGTGGAGAATGTTGGTGTGTGAGGGGAGTGTGGGGAAGGTTGGTGTGTGAGGGGAGTGTGGGGAAGGTTGGGTGTGAGGGGAGCGTGGGGAAGGTTGGTGTGTGAGGGGAGTGTGGGGAATGTTGGGTGTGAGGGGAGCATGGGGAAGGCTGGGGGTGAGGGGAGTGTGGGGAAGGTTGGGTTTGAGGGGAGTGTGGGGAAGGTTGATGTGTGAGGGGAGTGTGGGGAAGGTTGATGTGTGAGGGGAGTGTGGGGAAGGTTGGGTGTGAGGGGAGCATGGGGAAGGTTGGTAGTGAGGGGAGTGTGGGGAAGGTTGGTAGTAAGGGGAGTGTGGGCAAGGTTGATGTGTGAGGGGAGCATGGGGAAGGTTGAGTGTGAGGGGAGCGTGGGGAAGATTGGTGAGTGAGGGGAGCGTGGGGAAGGTTGGGGGTGAGGGGAGTGTGGGGAAGGTTGGGGGTGAGGGGAGTGTGGGGAAGGTTGGGAGTGAGGGGAGTGTGGGGAAGGTTGGGTGTGAGGGGAGTGTGGGGAAGGTTGGGTGTGAGGGGAGCATGGGGAAGGTTGGGCGTGAGGGGAGTGTGGGGAAGTTTGGGCGTGAGGGGAGTGTGGGGAAGGTTGGGAGTGATGGGTGCGTGGGGAAGGTTGGTGTGTGAGGGGAGTGTGGGGAAGGCTGGGTGTGAGGGGAGTGTGGGGAAGGTTGGGAGTGAGGGGAGTGTGGGGAAGGTTGATTGGTGAGGGGCGTGTGGGGAAGGTTGGGTGTGAGGAGAGCATGGGGAAGGTTGGGTGTGAGGGGAGTGTTGGGAAGGTTGGTAGTGAGGGGAGTGTGGGGAAGGTTGATGTGTGAGGGGAGCATGGGGAAGGTTGAGTGTGAGGGGAGTGAGGGGAAGGTTGGGTGTGAGGGGAGTGTGGGGAAGGTTGGGAGTGAGGGGAGTGTGGGGAAGGTTGGTGTGTGAGGGGAGTGTGGGGAAGGTTGGTGTGTGAGGGGAGTGTGGGGAAGGTTGGTGTGTGAGGGGAGTGTGTGGAAGGTTGAGTGTGAGGGGAGTGTGGGGAAGGTTGGGTGTGAGGGGAGTGTGGGGAAGGTTGGGAGTGAGGGGAGTGTGGGGAAGGTTGGTGTGTGAGGGGAGTGTGGGGAAGGTTGGTGTGTGAGGGGAGTGTGTGGAAGGTTGGTGGTGAGGGGAGTGTGTGGAAGGTTGGTGGTGAGGGGAGTGTGGGGAAGATTGATGAGTGAGGGGAGTGTGGGGAAGGTTGGGTGTGAGGGGAGTGTGGGGAAGGTTGATGAGTGAGGGGAGTGTGGGGAAGATTGATGAGTGAGGGGAGTGTGGGGAATGTTGGGTGTCAGGGGAGCGTGGGGAATGTTGGGTGTGAGGGGAGCATGGGGAAGGTTGGGAGTGAGGGGAGTGTGGGGAAGGTTGATGTGTGAGGGGAGTGTGGGGAAGGTTGGGTGTGAGGGGAGTGTGGGGAAGGTTGGGTGTGAGGGGAGTGTGGGGAAGGTTGGGTGTGAGGGGAGCGTGGGGAAGGTTGGGTGTGAGGGGAGCGTGGGGAAGGTTATGTGTGAGGGGAGTGTGGGGAAGGTTGGGAGTGAGGGGAGTGTGGGGAAGGTTGGGTGTGAGGGGAGCATGGGGAAGGTTGGGTGTGAGGGGAGTGTGGGGAAGGTTGGGAGTGAGGGGAGTGTGGGGAAGGTTGGGAGTGATGGGAGCATGGGGAAGGTTGGTGGGTGAGGGGAGTGCGGGGAAGGTTGGTGGGTGAGGGGAGTGTGGGGAAGGTTGGTAGTGAGGGGAGTGTGGGGAAGGTTGGTAGTGAGGGGAGTGTGGGGAAGGTTGATGTGTGAGGGGAGCATGGGAAAGGTTGGTGTGTGAGGGGAGTGCGGGGAAGGTTGGTGTGTGAGGGGAGTGTGGGGAAGGTTAGTAGTGAGGGGAGTGTGGGGAAGGTTGATGTGTGAGGGGAGCATGGGGAAGGTTGGGTGTGAGGGGAGTGTGGGGAAGGTTGGGTGTGAGGGGAGTGTGGGGAAGGTTGGTGTGTGATGGGAGCATGGGGAAGGTTGGTGTGTGATGGGAGCGTGGGGAATGTTGGTGTGTGAGGGGAGTGTGGGGAAGGTTGAAGAGTGAGGGGAGTGTGGGGAAGGTTGAAGAGTGAGGGGAGCGTGGGGAAGGTTGGGTGTGAGGGGAGCATGGGGAAGGTTGGGTGTGAGGGGAGCGTGGGGAAGGTTCAGTGTGAGGGGAGCATGGGGAATGTTGGTGTGTGAGGGGAGTGTGGGGAAGGTTGGTGTGTGAGGGGAGCGTGGGGAAGGTTGGGTGTGAGGGGAGCGTGGGGAAGGTTGGGTGTGAGGGGAGTGTGGGGAAGTTTGGGAGTGAGGGGAGTGTGGGGAAGGTTGGGAGTGATGGGAGCGTGGGGAAGGTTGAAGAGTGAGGGGAGCGTGGGGAAGGTTGGGTGTGAGGGGAGCATGGGGAAGGTTGGGTGTGAGGGGAGCGTGGGGAAGGTTCAGTGTGAGGGGAGCATGGGGAATGTTGGTGTGTGAGGGGAGTGTGGGGAAGGTTGGTGTGTGAGGGGAGCGTGGGGAAGGTTGGGTGTGAGGGGAGCGTGGGGAAGGTTGGGTGTGAGGGGAGCGTGGGGAAGGTTGGGTGTGAGGGGAGTGTGGGGAAGTTTGGGCGTGAGGGGAGTGTGGGGAAGGTTGGGAGTGATGGGAGCGTGGGGAAGGTCGGTGAGTGAGGGGAGTGTGGGGAAGGTTGGGTGTGAGGGGAGCATGGGGAAGGTTGGTGGGTGAAGGGAGTGTGGGGAAGGTTGGGTGTGAGGGGAGCATGGGGAAGGTTGGTGTGTGAAGGGAGTGTGGGGAAGGTTGGTGAGTGAGGGGAGCGTGGGGAAGGTTGGGTGTGAGGGGAGCATGGGAAGGTTGGTGAGTGAGGGGAGCGTGGGGAAGGTTGGGTGTGAGGGGAGCGTGGGGAAGGTTGGGTGTGAAGGGAGGTGAGTATGGTGAAGGCTGCTCCATTTGGCACTACTTCCCTGCGTCCATCTGTCACAAAGTTCAGCAAGTCCAGCACTTGGAGACCCCAGACCTTTCCTGCACCTCCATCAATCTCGTTATTGCCAAACTACAAGAGGTCCCTCAGGCTGAATGAGTCTTCTGCTCTCTCCACAGCTTTGCTCCACCCTGCCTGAGGAATCTATCCTCCCACACCCTTTGTTATATCATGTATGCCTATCTTCCGCAGTGACAGTGCCCTGAATTCTGGAACTCCCTCAAAATTACTTTGTCTCAATACTACTCCATACCTCCTGAAAACCCTGTCCTTTAGCACCCCTTTTTTGCCTGCTTAGCGCCCATCCTTTTACCCCCTTGTTTAAGCCTGTTGGTTGCAGGCTGGTGTTGTTCATCCTGCAGCAGATACAGGGAGAGCCTCCACAAGACATAAGCACACTGCCAACATCCAATGACAGTAATGGGTATCTGACAAGCATTGATCTTCGTCTTAGGAGGTTCTTCACCAGGAGAAAGCCTCTGCAGAAGAGGCACTCATCAGGGTGAGACAAAACCAGTTTCTGCCCTTCCTGGAACCAGTTTGCTATTGCTGCTTTTAATCTGCTGCCCTTTCTTGGTTTGCTATGCTGTCACCATAGCGACTATCACAATATTGCCATTGAGTCGGTGCACACCCTCGGAATCCTTTGGTATTTACCAGATATACTGATCTTGTTTTGATGGAGTGTTACCTTCTCCTCCCAGACCTAGGGCTGCCAACACTCTAGAATCATCCCAGAATCTCCAGGAATTGAAGATATATCACCAGCATATTACAGGGAGCAGCTTGGGGGAAAAATAAATAAAACATTTCTTTTAACACTTTTGTTTATTAGTTATATTGGCGATGAGAAAGAACAGGATGTTTGCCCAGCAGTCCACAGTCATCCGATTGGGAAATAAAGATTCTGTTTGCTTTTTGATTGGCCTGGCAAGATGGGGCGTTGAGAAAATGGACATGTTGAGTGACTATTGGGGGACAGGGCAGTTGGAAGGAGGAAGTCATGTGTTCACCTTTCCACAGTCCACACAGTTGTACCACTGGGCTCCACCGTACAATATGGAAACACGGGGGATCCGCCTTTACTGAAAGGCACATTCCCAGACCCACATTATCCTGGGTCTATGATGGTGTTGATTTTTCCAACTCTGCTTACACTGTGGATTGACACAGGGGCTTGAACCCAGGGGCCTGTATACATCCTGGGCACAAACGAATATGGGGCCCCTGGTAAATAGACCATAGCACAGAAAGATTGCATAAAACTTACTGGATCAAAATAGTCCAGAGTTTGAAATGTTGCCATGATTTGCTTTATTATTAGGGCAGTGTGTAAACATTCTGGGGGCCTACATCTGAATGCATCTTACTGCAGGTTTGTGCTTTAATGGATTAGGTGGAGGTTTAGTTTAGTTTAGAGATACAGCACTGAAACAGGCCCTTCGGCCCACCGAGTCTGTGCCGACCATCAACCACCCATTTATACTAATCCTGCTGACGATGCTGCTTTAACATCTCACACTGAAGAGTGCCTGCAGAGTCTCATCGACAGGTTTGCGGCTGCCTGCAATGAATTTGGCCTAACCATCAGCCTCAAGAAAACAAACATCATGGGGCAGGATGTCAGAAATGCTCCATCCATCAATATTGGCGACCACGCTCTGGAAGTGGTTCAAGAGTTCACCTACCTAGGCTCAACTATCATCAGTAACCTGTCTCTAGATGCAGAAATCAACAAGCGCATGGGAAAGGCTTCCACTGCTATGTCCAGACTGGCCAAGAGAGTGTGGGAAAATGGCGCACTGACACGGAACACAAAAGTCCGAGTGTATCAGGCCTGTGTCCTCAGTACCTTGCTCTATGGCAGCGAGGCCTGGACAACGTATGTCAGCCAAGAGCGACGTCTCAATTCATTCCATCTTCGCTGCCTCCGGAGAATACTTGGCATCAGGTGGCAGGATCGTATCTCCAACACAGAAGTCCTCGAGGCGGCCAACATCCCCAGCTTGTACACACTACTGAGTCAGCGGCGCTTGAGATGGCTTGGCCATGTGAGCTGCATGGAAGATGGCAGGATCCCCAAAGACACATTGTACAGCGAGCTCGCCACTGGTATCAGACCCACCGGCCGTCCATGTCTCCGTTATAAAGACATCTGCAAACGCGACATGAAATCCTGTGACATTGATCACAAGTCGTGGGAGTCAGTTGCCAGCGTTCGCCAGAGCTGGCGGGCAGCCATAAAGACGGGGCTAAAATGTGGCGAGTCAAAGAGACTTAGTAGTTGGCAGGAAAAAAGACAGAAGCGCAAGGGGAGAGCCAACTGTGCAACAGCCCCGACAAACAAATTTCTCTGCAGCACCTGTGGAAAAGCCTGTCACTCTAGAATTGGCCTTTATAGCCACTCCAGGCGCTGCTCCACACACCACTGACCACCTCCAGGCGCGTATCCATTGTCTCTCAAGATAAGGAGGCCCAAAAGAAACACTAATTCCATATTCCTACCACATCCCCACCTGTCCCTATATTTCCCTACCACCTACCTATACTAGGGGCAATTGCTAATGGCCAATTTACCTATCAACCTGCAAGTCTTTGTCTTGTGGGAGGAAACCGGAGCACCCGGAGAAAACCCACGCAGACACAGGGAGAACTTGCAAACTCCACACAGGCAGTACCCAGAATTGAACCCAGGTCGCTGGACTTTTGAGGCTCCGGTGCTAACCACTGCGCCACTGTGCAGGTGGTGGGTGATTATTCAAGGGGTTGTGGAGGAGTTGTGAATGTTCTTGGTGTCCATGGCCTGCAAAGGATTTAGTTGTGATGGAACATGGCAGACAAAGGGAGAATTGCACAATTGCAGCATAAACGTGCCAAAGGTCCTGCACTGCATTGCTGGGTTGAGAACAGGGTGCAAGAAATACGGTGATCTTCAAAGGATACCTGACCTCCCTTAAAGGGTTAAAGGGGACCTATATTTTGCAGTAATATCCTGCAATTCTTAAAAGTGGAAAGAGAAAATATTTGTGTATTTACTCTGGCCACTTGGAGACTGCACAGTGATATAAACAAAGATCAACTGGTGTCACCGTGCCTGGTGATTCCATCTATTTGTGTACTAGAGACAGTATAAATATTAATTGTGCAATTATTGAAGTCATTTCCTATGCAATAATTTTTTCATTCTGCTTGCTTATACTAACTTCTGCCAAGTCTCATTCACTCATCACCCCTTCGCATGCTGAACTACACTGGGTCTCAGTTAAGCAACGCCTCGCATTTAAAATTCTCATCCTTGCTTACAAATCCATCCATGGCCTCGCCCCTCCCTATCTCTGTAATCTCCTCCAGCCCCACAACCTGCTGAGCTCTCTGTGCTCCTTCTGATGTATTACAAATCCCTGATTTTAAATGCTCCCACCATTGGCTGCTGTGCCTAGGAATTCCCTCCCTAAACGTCTCCACCTTTCTACCTCTCTTTTCTCCTTTAAGACACTTTTTAAAACCTACCTTTTTGACCAAGCTTTTGGCACCTGTCCTCTGTCTCTCTTGGCATTTCTTCACGGACCAAGATTTTGGGAAGGTTTTACTCATCAGTTGCAGGCCCGCTGGTGGCGAGTCAGGCCTATCTGTGACCGGCAGATTCTCCCACAGCGGGTACAAGTGAAGATGGTTGCTGCTGGGGGCAATTGGATCTATCCTTCTCTTTTCCTCTTTCATGCTGGTTCTTCACTCAGTCTCAAATATGTCTGTAGCTCTCCTGATGTAGCATCTCCAGGCATCACAATCTATTGCCTACGCTTCCCACTGGCGATGGTCGACGTGGCACACAGAGAGGGAATTCTTCAGGGACTTTGCATGGGGCCCCACTGCTCCTTGTACCCGTGGTCAGCTCTCCTTTCAACACGATCTTGGGCAAGCGACTGTTGTCCATCCGGGCAACGTGACCAACCTAACGCAGTTGGCTTTGCAGGAGGATGGCCTCGGTGCTGGTGATGTTGGCTATTTCCAGGACTTCAATGTTTGTGATGCGGTCCTGCCAGCGGATCTTGAGGATGCTGCGGAGGCAGCGTTGGTAGAAGCGCTGTAGAACGATGGCAATATAGGACCCATGACTCAGTGCCATACAGAAAGGTGGTGAGGACTACAGCTTTGTACGCTTTGAGTTTGGTGTGTTCTCTGTGAGGCCTTAGACTCCTGACTTGTGCCTTGTAGATGGTGGACAGGCCTTGGGGAGTCAGGAGGTGAGTTACTCGCCGCAAGATTCCTAGCCTTTGACCTGCTCTTGTAGCCACGGTATTTATATGGCTACTCCAGTTCAGTTTCTGGTCAATAGTGACCTCAAAGATGTTGATAGTGAGGGATTCAGCGATGGTAATGCCGTTGAATGTCCTGGGGAGATGGTTAGATTCTCTCTTGTTTGAGATGATCATTGCCTGGCACTTGTGTGGCACGAATGTTACTTGCCACTTATCAGCCCAAGCCTGGATATTGTCCAGGTCTTGCTGCACTTCTAAACGGACTGCTCCAGTATCTGAGGAGTCGTGAATAGTGCTGAACATTGTGCAATCATCAGCGAACATCCCCACTTCTGACCTTATGATTGAAGGAAGGTCATTGATGAAACAGTTGAAGATGGTTGGGCATTGGACACTACCCTGAGGAACTCCTGCAGTGATGTCCTGGAGCTGAGATAATTGACCTCCAACAACCACAACCATCTTCCTTTGCACTAGTTATGTCTACAACCAGCAGAGAGTTTTCCCCCTGATTCCCATTGATTCCAATTTTGCTGGGGCTCCTTGATGCCATACTTGGTCAAATGCTGCCTTGATGTCAAGGGCAGTCACTCTCACCTCACCTCTTGAGTTCAGCTCTTTTGTCCATGTTTGAACCATGTGTTATGACCAAGTGAGAAAGAGGTTTAGGGTTCCCTTTCAGCCTTCACCTGGATTTACCGTAACAGGGTTTAATTTTAAACACACTGTGTTTTTAGCTCTCCCTTGGTGAATCCTTGTGCATCGCTTTCCAATTATAAGGCAAAGAAGCCAGCACAAACAGGTTTTCTTAGGTTTAAAGAAGAAAGATTGAAATTTATTAAACTTAAACTCTAATTCGGTTGATGCCTATGGATACATAATGTGCCCACAATAGCATGCATATGCAATACACACATGCAAATAGAGACCGAAAAGAGCAGAAGAAAAAATAAATTGAAAAGTTTGAGGCAATATCTGAAGAGTTTTTGTTACGGTTCTTCGAGCTGACTGTAGAGTCCTTGATTGTAGGTAGTTCTTGCTTTTCGTTGGGGCCCAGTATTCTTCTTAAACCTTTTTCGATGTAAGAGACTTTTCTCTCTTGGGGTTCATGTGTGGATTCAGAGGCTTATGAGAAAGAGATGAGAGCAGACAGGAGAGATCTTCTCAGTCCAGGAGCAAACAGTCTTTTTCAGAGTTCAAACTACCTGTGGCCAGTTCAAAAGAAAACCCTGGAACAACCAGTTAGCCATGTGACCAGCTGTTCTAACCAGTCCTGGCCCTTGTAGATTGTATCCTCCTTAACAGGCCCTGGAATGTGCTTCCTCACCTTGGATGTCTGTTAGTTTGTAAATGTTTATTTCCAGCCATGGCTGAACTGTTTAAGAAGTCATTTCCTTGCTGCAACAACAGTTACAAATCAATGATCATGACAAAATTGATGTGCATCATTCTTGGCAGGTGGGGGCCTAGCATGACACAAGGCTGTAATGAGGTCAGGAGCTGAGTGGCCCTGGTGGAACCCAAACTGAGCAGGTTATTGCTAAGCAGGTGCTGCTTGATAGCACTGTTGACGACACCTTCCATCACTTTACTGATGATCGAGAGTAGGCTGATGGGGCGGTAATTGGCTGTGTTGGATTTGTCCTACTTTTTTGTGGACAGGACATACCTGGGCAATTCTCCACATTGCCGGGTAGATGCCAGTGTTGTAGCTGTACTGGAAAAGCTTGGCTAGGGGCGCGGCAAGTTCTGGAGCACAGGTGGCCAGAATGTTTTCAGGGCCCATAGCCTTTGCAGTATCCAGTGCCTTCAGTTGTTTCTTGATATCACGTGGAGTGAATCGAATTGGCTGAGGACTGGCATCTGTGATGCTGGGGACTTCAGGAGGAGGCCGAGATGGATCATCCACTCAGAATTTCTGGCTGAAGATTGTTCCAGGGTCCCTGGAGCTGTGAGGCTGCAGTGCTAACCACTGTGCCACTGTGCCACCCAATCTTCTGATTAACTTCCTTTAACCATTATCTTTCAATCCGAGCACCTTTCCCTGTCTCTTGTCGATAACCTGCTGTAATGTAGCCACCAGAGGTTTCACTGGGTCTTCTACTCGCTCTTTCTCAGCCTCTTCCCCGTGGTTTCAACCCTGAGGGACTCCCACTTCCTGGTTTCCCTCCTTTTGGAGACTTACACTCCCTACTCCAGTATCCCGTTTTCCCACAATTGAAATATGCCTGGGATCTGTCCACATTACCCTCTTCTTGCTTCCACTCCTTTCCACCACTCACTCTTCCCTTTATTTCGAATACCTTTCCCTTTTGTTTGTTCTCCTCCCCCCGGTCAGATTTAAAAACCAGAGTCAGTTTCCTCAACACACCTGCCTCTGTATTTGTCTCATCCTCGGGGTCAAATCATGATTCTGCCCTTGCCCTGATAAATGGCAAGCTGTTAGCTACTGAGGTCCTCAACCAATGATTCCTGGGAGCCCCTATCAGCTGCACTTGGATTGGATTTCCCCCAGTAGCTTTCACATATATGGGCCATGACCTATCCGCAAACACCTCCGGTGCCTCGCCTGCTAGCTGTTTGGTCTGCTCAACCTGCAAAAATGGACTGCCCTGATTATGTCCCAGTGCCATGAAGATTTCATCCTTCAATCCGTCTGTGGTTCCTCCTCCCAACTTAGTAGTTGTCGACAGACTCTGATACAGCTTCCCATCTTGGGAGAACAGGATCTGTTTTTTCATTTCCTCTTCATCACAGTTATTAATTCCCCCTATCTGCTCTATGCTCGCAAAATGGACAGAGGCCTCCCCTCCATGCTTCAGTTATGGCACACTGGCCAGCATTTCCCACAACTGAAGGGTCATATAGGGGAGCACATAATCGCTCTACAACGGCGCTGGGCCATTGGACTACCGGGGGTGGACTGTACTTTTGCTGTCGCAGGGGGCACATTGGTTTCTGTGGTCCCAGTGCCTCAGGAGCCAGCTCACACTCTCTATACTGGGTTCCATCATCGGACACACTTCTCTCCACATCCCAGTCCACCTCAACTTCCCCTGGTGCCATAAGACAAGCCATGCCCCTGGCGCTGGATAATGCTCGGGTCAGCTTTCGAATTTTCTCGTTACATGGCCCGTGATCAACCTCTTCATGCATCCAACTCTGAGCTACCCTGTATGCCACCTTGATCTCCTTCAATTGCCCCTCAGCCTTGTCAGCTCTCTCCAAGTTCCTGGCACTTACCTCGCGCTGAGCCAGACCCTCTCTTTTACTCAAACAAAAACAAGAAATGCTGGAATCACTCAGCAGGTCTGGCAGCATCTGTGGAAAGAGAAGCAGAGTTAACGTTTCGGGTCAGTGACCCTTCTTCGGAACCCGGGTTCCGAAGAAGGGTCACTGACCCGAAACGTTAACTCTGCTTCTCTTTCCACAGATGCTGCCAGACCTGCTGAGTGATTCCAGCATTTCTTGTTTTTGTTTCAGATTTCCAGCATCCGCAGTATTTTGCCTCTCTTTTACTCTCTGTGACCTGGCATTGTAGGTACTCTATTGTATTCCTGGACGTTTCTTCCTGTGCCATCCTCTCCTGCCTTTCCTTACTTAGATCTTCCATTAGCCGATTCACTACAGCCTCTCTGTCACTTGCCTTGTTCTATGATTCCCTTTTCTCCTGTTTTAACTGTTTAACCCTTTCTGTGAGACCTGAATTTGTTTCTGCATAGACAGTAACCAAATTGCTTTTCCTTTTGATTTCTCGTACTTGCTACTGCCTGTCCACTCTGCTACCCTCTCCTGGAGATTGTCAGAATGCATCATTTCCAGCACCCATAGGCTGAATTTTACCTTGGGCGGACGGGAATTCGCCACTGACGTGAAAGTCGGTGGCGAACCCTCTTCCGCCTAGCCTGGGAATCCGTCCTGTATTTTATGGGTCCCTGGGCTTTAATTGTCCCGAGGCGGGACTTCCACCTACTTGAGGGCGGAGGTCCCGCCTCAGTGAGCTGCCGGCAGCTCTTAGTCCCAGCAGTGCCACCGGGAGCAGTAGCCACTGCTGGGACTGCAGCCCAGCCGACACCATGGACCCTGGAGAGTGTGTGAGTTGGGCATGCCTCACCGGGGGATCGTTCCTTCCTTGGTGAGGCCGGGGTGGTAGTTTGGGGGGAGGGGAGGGGTGTCTTGGGTCCCGAGGGTGGGTTGGGAGGCGGGGGCGGCCCTCAGTCGGGCACCCTGTGCCTGACTGTCATGCACCCACCCCCGTCAGGGCGCGGAAAGGCCGCCAGCTATTGCTGGGCGGCCTTTCACGTCCTCAGCACGCCCACTTGCCACGGGTAAAATACCCGTGGAGGCGGGCGAGGGCCCTTAAGTGGCTGTTAAGTGGCCACTTAAGGGCCTTGATTGGGCGGCACAGTGGCGCAGTGGTTAGCACCACAGCCTCATAGCTCCAGCGACGCGGGTTCAGTTCTGGGTACTGCCTGTGTGGAGTTTGCAAGTTCTCCCTGTGACCATGTGGGTTTCCGCCTGGTGCTCCGGTTTCCTCCCACAGCCAAAGACTTGCAGGTTGATAGGTAAATTGACCATTGTAAATTGTCCCTAGTGTAGGTAGGTGGTAGGAGAATGGAGGAAAGGTGGGGATGTGGTAGGGAATATGGGATTAATGTAGGATTAGTATAAATGGGTGGTTGATGGTTGGCACGGACTCGGTGGGCTGAAGAGCCTGTTTCAGTGCTGTATCTCTCCATGACTATGACTCTATGATTGGCCTCGGGCGGGTGGGCCATTTTCCCCACCCACGCCCGATTGCTGTAAAGTCAACCGGGGGCAGGTAGGCCTCCCGTTCAATTTTACGCCGCCCCCATGCCACCAACTGACCCGCTGGGGCGGCGTAAAATTCAGCCCCATGGCTCAGAAAGGTTTAACTTGCCACACACATACTGAGATACCCTATCCTCCATTAAGGGTTTCTTGCCTATGACCCTGTCCATAATTTTAATTTTGTTCTTAACCTAAAGTCCTGCAATGGTTGCCAATTCTGTAAGAGGTTCTGTTCCTGTATCTCCTTAATACAGTTATTGGACTTTAGGATCACAAGAGCAAAATTGCACACAGCACTGGGTTTGGCTTAATCATGAATTGTTGTTTTATTGAATCCAATAATATCCCTAATACAGACACCTCTATGGTTAGTTGAAACAGAAATAAAACAAAACTGTCCTCAGTACAAAGCCTCCTGCTATAACTTAAAATAGATACCCCAATTCCCAGCTGAATCCTTCAGCGATTTGACCACTGTTCCCAGTTACCCAAAACAAAGTCACTACGACTTTGCTCAAACTTACAAATCTCAGGCAAAAAACGCTATGCTTTTGTCCCAAACCCCTCAGACCAAGATCACTACGATTTGGCTGAAAGCACTTACAGTCACCCACACGGCCGGTCGGCCCCGGTGTTGATTGTAGGTCCTGAATCAAGATCTTCAACTTTGACTCTTCTTCCGACTGCAGCCCCCACAGTACAAACACCTTCAAGATTTGACTGAAAAACTTACTGTCACCCACACGGCTGGTCATTCCCAATGTTGATTGTAGGCCTGGACCTGAGGTGACCAGTCATAGAGTCATAGAGTTATATAGCACAGAAACAGGCCCTTCAGCCCATCGTGTCTGTGCCGGCCATACAGCACCCAACTATTCTAATCCTTCTTCACATAACTGCAGTGCCAACCCTTCAATCTTGTCCTTTTTATGATGATCCTTATCAAAATATCATGAACACATCTTCTGAAGCAATCCTGCTGGATGATCAGCACTTAGCACCTTTTAATCTCTTTCCTCTGTTATCTGCCTGGTCCAGACAGATCCATTTAGTACTGATGTTATTTTCATGACTGAGAAATATGAACTTCACTAAGGTGAGCTAGCCCAGGCTCCAGAGCTGATATACACGTCAAAGGTTTCTCTCCTGTCTTGACAGGCATGAATGCTGTGATCTGGGGCTGGTTAGTTGTAACAATGGCCTCCCCAATTACTTAACATGATGGCAGTTGTCCTGTGTCACTGTTATGATAATGTCCCAAATTCTAGTCCTTTAACAGTATCAGTTCTGTGGTGATGTTGGAATGTTTGAAATTGACCCATGCAGCCTGCGTCTGTGTGCTTTGTGTTGAGGTTTGGCTCTTATTCACAGTACTGTTGTCCATGGGGTTGAGGTTCCGACCCCATACTCCACAAAGTCCAGTTTTGAAGTCCAGTTGGGGTGGGGGGGGGGGGGGGGGGGTGTGGGGGGTGGTGGGGGAGGAATTCTGATCCTACAATTAATAAGTGGCAAGTAACATTCGCGCCACACAAGTGCCAGGCAATGAACATCTCAAACAAGGTAGAATCTAATCATTTCTCCTTGTCATTCAACAGCATTGCCATCGCTGAATCCCCCACTATCAACATACTGGGGGTTACCGTTGAACAGAAACTGAACTGGAGCAGCCACATAAATACTGTGGCTACAAGAGCAGGTCAGAGGCTGGGAATTCTGTGGCGGGTAACCCATTTCCTGACTTCCCAAGACTTGTCCAACCTCTACAAGGCACAAGTCAGGAGTATGATGGAATTCTCTCCACTCACCTGGATGAGTGCTGCTCCAACAACACTCAGGAAGCTCAACACCATCCAGGACAAAGCAGCCTGCTTGATTGGTACCCCATCCACAACCTTTAACATTCACTCCCTTCACCACTGATGTACAGTGGCAGCAGTGTGTACCATCTACAAGATGCACTGCAGCAACTCACCATACCTCCTTTGACGCCTTCTAAACCCATGACCTCTTCCACCTGGAAGGGCAGGAGACATGTGGGAGAACCATCACCTGCAAGTTCCCCTCCAAGCCACATACCATCCTGACTTGGAAATATATCACCGTTCCTTCACTGTCATTGGATCAAACTCCTGGTATGCCCTCCCAACAGCACTGTGGGAGTACCCGCACCAGATGGACTGCAGCAGTTCTAGAAGGCAGCTCACCACCACCTTCTCAAGGGCAATTAAGGATGGGCATTAAATACTGGCCTTACCAGCGATGCCCACATCCCATGAAACAAATCATAAAACTGTCAGAGGTACTGTCCTTTGCATGAGTTGTTAAACTAATGCCTGGTCCACCCTCTCAGATGAACATCAAAGATCCCATGGCACTATTTTGAAGAAGAAGTTCTCCCTGGTGTCTTGGTCAATATTTACCCTTCAACCAACCTCACTAAAACAGATTATTATATTGGTCATTATTATATTGCTGTTTGTGGGAACTTACTTTATGCAAATTGCTTGTTGTGTTTCCAACATTACAACAGTGACTACACTTCAAGAGTGCTACATTGGCTGTAAAAGGCTTTGGGACATTCAGAGATCATGAAAGGTGCTATAGAAATGGGAGTTGTTTCTTTCCTACACCAGCTGGTTCAAGGACCTGTAGGAACAGTTTGGTGCCCCTTTAAAGGGTTTGGTTTCTGCAGTCAGCTTTTTTTATTTGTTCATGGGATGTGGGCAGCACTAGCTCGGCCAGCATTTATTGCCTATCCCTAATTGCCCTTGAGAAGGTGGTGGTGACCAGCCTTCTTGAACCGCTGCAGTCCTTGGGGTGTAGGTACACCCACAGTGCTGTTCGGAAGGCAGTTCCAGGATTTTGACCCAGCGACAGTGAAGGAACGGCAATATAGTTCCAAGTCAGGAAGGTGTGTGGCTTGGAGGGGAACTTGCAGGTGGTGGTGTTTCCCATGCATATGCTGCCCTTGTCCTTCTAGGTGGTAGAGGTCGTGGGTTTGAAGGTGCTGTTGAAGGAGCCTTGGTGAGTTGCTGCAGTGCATCTTGTATATGGTACACACTGCTGCCACTGTAGATGTTTGTTTTATGCAGATTGCCCTGTTGGTCTTTTATGAGTTGTTTGCTGAGGGTGGAAGGCGGTGGGGTGAGGGGAGAGTGGGGGTGCAGGAGTGGGGGATTCCTTTATTTCCCTGCTGCACAATTAAATACACTCCTTCTTGTGCAGTCTACTTGAAAATCAGTCTTTACATGGAATGAGGTAGGTGAAAGCTGCTCCCATTTGAAGTTGATTGCCAAACAGAAGAACATAAGAAATAGAAGCAGGAGTAGACCACACAGCTCATGGAGCCTGCCCTGCCATTCAGTATGATCATGGCTGATCTTTCGCTTCAACCCCACTTTCCCGCTCCCTCCCCATATCCCTTGATTCGCTGAGAGACGAAAGATCTGTCTATTCCAGTCTTAAATATATTCAATGATGGACCATCCACTACCCTCATAGGTGGAGAATTCCGAAGATTCACAACCCTTTGAGTGAAGACATTTCTCCTCATCTCAGTCCTAAATGATCAGCCCCTTATCCTGAGACTGTGCCCCTGTGTTTTAGATTCCCCAGCCAGCGGAAACAACCTCTCGGTGTCTATCCTGTTAAGCTGCTTCAGAATCTTTTAAGTTTCAATGAGATCACCTCTCATTCTTCTAACCTCCAGAGAATATAGGCCCAATTTACTCAACCTTTCTGTTGTGGTTCAAGTGGTAATGCAAACATTAGGAATATCCACCAAGATGAGACTCAGAAGCCTGCCAGAACCCATAGCAAGAGTCACCTCCTTCAGAACTGTCCAGACGTGTCAACTGTGGCACTTCCTTGCATTTCCTTGATAACCCCATGCTGTCTGCTCTACCCCTCTGCCATCCCCATAGCCCTTTCACCAACACATGACCCCTCAAGTTGCTCATTACACATGATGGCATAAAGTCCTGTTACTTAAAGCAACTTTTCTTATTGTTTCCTACAATTCATAACCTCAGGACTCCCCAAAGTGCTTTACAGCCAATGAATTACATTTTAAAGTGTAGTCATTATTGCAATGTCGGAAACACATTACCAATTTACACACATCAAAATTCCACAAACAGCAATGTGATAATGAACAGATAATCTATGTTAGTGGTTTTGAATGAGGGATAAATGTTGGCCAGGACACTGGGGAGAACTGCTCTGCTCTTCTTCGAAATAGTGCCATGGGATCTTTTAAGTTCACCTAAGAAGGTAGACGGGGACTTGGTTTAGCATCTCATCCAATAGTCAGCACCTCTGACAGTGCAGCTCTCCCTCAGTACTGCACTAGAGTGTCAGCCTCAATTTTCTGTACAAGTCCCTGGAGTGGAATTTGAACCCTCAACCTGCTGACTCAGAGGAGAGTACCACCTTCTGAGCCACAGTTGACACGTCTGGACAGTTCTGAAGGAGGTGACTCGTGCTATGGGTTCTGGCAGTCTTCTGAGTCTCATCTTGGTGGATATTCCTAATGTTTGAGACTACACAGTGACTATTTCAGAATACTACAGTCGAGCCTGATCATCTTCTCACCAAACCTTCTCTATTGCTAGGAGGCACATTAGGCAGTGAGCAGGAACACTGGCTGATATTCCTCTCTCTGACCGCTGCTGTTTCCTGGCTGAAATCACCTAACTGAGATTAAACTCAAACCTTCTTGGGCCGTATTGACTCAGTATCACACTGGGTGATGCATGTACTATTGCTGTCTTTTGGTTAAGTTGTTAAACTGAGGAATCAGGGAGCTGATTAAATGCTTTCTGTGTGAATTAAAGTAGGGGAGGGCAATAATGCTTCTTTCTAACCAAATATCCAGTGACTGATGAAGGGTCACTGACCTAAAACGTTAACTCTGCTTCTCTCTTCACAGATGCTGCCAGACCTGCTGAGAATTTCCAGCATTTCTTGTTTTTAACCCAGTGATTGTACTTGTGTGAACTTGTTGGGACTTCTGTTTTGGTGCCTTTGTTCATGCCGTGAATTCACTAATTCACTATTTAACTATTTAATCAAGACTGGTTGTGAACTGACCTAATTTTGTTACCAAGTGGTTCAAGTGGAAAGTTCCTACCTGCTGTACTGAACTGTGTGACCGAGATTTGCAATGGTCACAGATAGAATGATCCATATTTTTTTTTATTCGTTCATGGGATGTGGGCGTCACTGGCTAGGTCAGCATTTATTGCTCATCCCTAATTGTCCTTGAGAAGGTGGTGGTGAAATGCCTTCTTGAACCGCTGCAGCCCTTGGGGTGTAGGTATACCTACAGTGCTGTTACAAATGGATCTCCATGATTTTGACCCAGCGACAGTGATGGATCAGCGATATAGTTCCAAGTCAGGAAGGTGTGTGGCTTGGAGGGGAACTTGCAGCCGGTGGTGTTCCCATGCATCTGCTATCCTTGACCTTCTAGGTGGTAGAGGTCGTGGGTTTGGAAGATGCTGTCTGAGGAGCCTTGGTGCATTGTTGCAGTGCATCTTGTAGATAATACATACTGCTGCCACTGTGCGTCAGTGGTGAAGAGAGTGAATGTTGAAGGTGGTGGACGGAGTACCAATCAAGCGGGCTGCTTTATCCTGTATGGTGTGAGCTTCTTGAGTTTTGTTGGAGCTACATCCATCCAGGCAAGTGGAGAGTATTCCATCACATTCCTGACTTGTGCCTTGTGGTGGACAGGCAGTGGGGAGTCAGGAGGTGAGTTACTTGCTGCAGAATTCCTAGCGTCTGACCTGCTCTATGTGCCTAGTCCATTTCAGTTGCTGGTCAATGGTAACCACTGGAATATTGATCGTGGGGGATTCAGCGATTGTTATGCCATTGAACATCAAGTGGAGATGTTTCGATTTTCTCTTGTTTGAGATGGTCATTGCCTGGTTTAAATTTCAAACAAAGCTTGGCAGTTAACTGCCAGTCACTATAAACTGGTGCATTCTCCATGGCAACGCCTCTACCAATCAGAGTTCACATGCCAACCAATCAGCACTCTCTTCTCATGCAGTATAAGTTGTTGCTTTCCCTTACATTGGTTATTCTTGCATATTGTCCTGATGAGTACAAGACAAAAAGCTTCGACAACATGTTTCTATTTTCAGCAGTTCTCAAGTTCTGTACCACCAAATGACTATTTGCAAACCAGGTATCTTTAGATATCAACAGATTAACTGTTTATTAAAAAAAAATCTAAAAAAATCTTAAACACTGAGATAAACCAATATCTTATAACTTCTTATTTTAAAAAATCTAATTCCCGCATTCGCATACATATACTCAAACTAACAGTAGTTTGGTTTTTAATTAGCTGCCTGAAAAAATGAAAAAACAATAAAGTCTTTACAGATTACATCCCTGATGAATGGTCTTCTAATACAACACAGTCAAAGTTCACTTGCAGTCTTCCAAGGTCCGATGAATCTGAAGATCCTTCCAAAGATAGGACTTCAGCAGTTCAGTTCAGCAGTTGTAGTATTAAACTCTTTTTTTCCAGTGATGAACACAGCAGATAGCAATAGTTTGTTGTGAAAGAAAAAAAACCTTTATTTCTTATTTATTTAAGGAATTTATTTGGCTTGAAGCTTTATAGAATTTTGAGAGAGTAACTACACAGGGTTTAAATTGACTTAGAGGGCTCTCCTTCCTTCACGTGCTGGAACAGTCTGTCAACTGACAACCAGTTTTGTTGCCAGCCAGTTTTCAAAGTCAAAACGGATACATTGAATTTCTGTTCTCTCTCTCTGTATGGTTGTTGCCTGGCAACCAGAATGCACTTTGGCTCACCATCTCCGGAGCTTGCTGCCTTAAAAAAGTACTGATCTTTTACAGCATTAAAGGCGCACCGCAATATTTCCTGAGGAGAGAATAAAAAATAAAACACAGGACCGTGACACTCTCTTCAACTGGAACCCTGAGCTCGACGTCCAATATGGCACATCCTCCTGGGCTCATGGCTAACTTGAGCACGTCCTCAAACAAAGCAAGGGAATACACAATAAATGGGAGGATATTGAGAGGGGTAGGAGAAGTGAGAGATCTTGGAGTGCATGTCCACAGGTCCCTGATAATGGTAGGACAGGTAGGGTGGTGAAGAAGGCATATGGAATGCTTTCTTTTATTGGCCAAGGTATAGAATACAAAAGCAGGGATGCAATGCTGAAACTGTATAAAATGCTGGTTAAGCTACAGCTGGAGTAATGCATAAATGTCTGGTCACCACATATCAGGAAGGATATAATTGCTCTGGAGAGATTACAGAGGAGATTTACAAGAATGTTGCCAGGGCTTGAAAGTTCCAGCTATGAGGAAAGATTGAATAGGCTGGGTTTGTTTTTCTTTGAAAAGAGGAGGCTGAGGGGTGACTTAATTGAGGTGTGCAAAATTATGAGGGGCCTAAATAGAGTAGACAGGAGGGACCTGTTTCCCCTAGCGGAGAGGTCAGTTACCAGGGGCCACAGATTTAAGGTGATTGGTAGAAGGATTAGAGGGGACATGAGTAAAAGATTTTTCACCCAGAGGGTGGTGGGTGTCTGGAATTCACTGCCAGGAATTGTGGTGGAGGCAGAAACCCTCAACTCTTTTAAAAGGTACCTGGACCTGCACCTGAATTGCTGTAACCTGCAAGGCTATGGACTAGGTGCTGGAAGTTGGGATTAGATTGGGCGGCTAGTTTTTTCGGCTGGTGGAGACACGATGGGCTGAATGGCCACCTTCTGTGCTGTAATTTTTCTATGGTGCTATGGTTCTTCGGTGGGAGACAGATGCCACAGTTTGGGAACCTCACCACCGGTCCTGGCCACCTTCCTGCTGTTGAGGGCCCTCTTCTCCTGAAACATCAAGGATGCAGTTATTGTTAAGTTCCAAACGTCTGTACATCACATCAATGTTAACATGGGTTCCACTTCTGCACCTGGGGATGTCGCTGTTCTCATATTGACTGTATCTGTCATGAATCTCAATTGGGCTAAGATATAAACGAGGGAGACTGATTTCACTTATACACTCAGTCATCTGCTATCATTACGTTATGACCTTCTTATCATTGGAATAACTGTGTCAACAGTGTGTTTTTCCGCTTGTGGGCAAGCTGATCGCAGCAAGGTATGTGCAACCATGCAACTTACCTTGGGTGAACTTAGGAGGTCATTGACACTCTTTCTGCACTGCATCCAGTTACGACAGGTGGACTCTGTGGCTACTAACCTTCACTGTGATCACTGTCCAGGTTTGCTTGGTCAGGCGGGAGGACCTCTTTTTGCCATCACTGGGGAAGAGGACCTGCCATCTTTCCCTTGCAGCCTAGAGGAGAATCAGCAGGGAAGCATTACTGAACTGTGGAACTACCCTTGCTCTGATATCTGATGTTGTCAGAATGGTGTGCGGGGGGATGCTTGCTGAGTTGCAAAGTTATGGCAAACCACTGAAATGTTGCTGCAGTAAGCTGCTATTCAATGCAAGGAGAGTAAATGCAGGGCTGCCAGCCTTTTAAAGATGGCACCAACACCTGATTTAACATCAGGTGACGTCATTAATGGCGTCACCAATGCCGCCCCCGCAACATGATTGGGGGTGACGGCCGCTGTTGTTATGCTAAATGGCCACCTGCCACGTAATTGCAGCGGTGCAGCTGCAAATATCACAGACTGGATGCTGCTATTTTGTGCACCTGCTACCAGATAATAAAATCCAGCCCATGTGGGCTTCTGACTCCCATTTGAGCCTGACAGCAGGGTTCAGATGCCTGCCGCAAAATTCTGCCCCAAATTGGGTTGCATAGTTTGTAGAAAGGAGGACTGTGACAAAATATAGGCGATGTTAACAAAATGAGCATGTAATTGGCACACGAATTTCAATATAGACAAGTGTGAGGTGGTGCATTTTGGTAGGATGAATAAGGAGAAACATAGGAACATAGGAGCAGGAACAGGCCATTCAACCCATCTAGCCTGATCCGCCATTCAATTAGATCATGCCTGATCATTTACCTCAGTGCCACTTACCCACGCTCTCCCCATATCCGTTGATGTCATTTGTATCCAGAAATCCATTGATTTCTGTCTTGAACATGCTCAATGATTGAGCTTCCTCATCCCTCTGGGGTAGACAATTCCAAAGATTTGCCACCCTTTGAGTGAAGAAATTCCTCCTGATCTCAGTCATAAATGGCCTACCCCTTATTCTGAGACTATGCCCCCTGGTTCTAGACTCACCAGCCAGGGGAAACATCCTATCTACATCCACCGTGTCATGTCCTGTAAGAATTTTGCAAGTTTCAATAATATCATCTCTCATTCTTTGAAACTCTAGAGAATACAGACCCAGTTTCCTCAATCTGTCCTCATAATGCTACACAATGCTTGGAAAATAAGAGTCTAAATGTTGTGGAGAAGCAAAGGGATCTAAGGTTACACACTCACAAATAATTAAAAGTTGCGATGCAGGTTAACAAGTTATAAAAATGCAAACAAAACACAAGGGGTTAGACCACACTTGGAGTACAGTGAACAGTTTTGGTCTCCATATTATAAAAAGGATATAGAGGCACTGGAGAAGGTGCAAAATAAATTACAAGGTTAATACCAGAACTGAGAGGTCATAGTTACCATGAAAGACTGAGCAGGCTGGGTCTTTAATCTCTAGAAAAGAGAAGGCTGAGGGGTGACCTGATAGAGGTCTTTAAAATTATGAAGGGGTTTGATAGGACAAATGTAGAGAAGATGTTTCCACTGTGGGAGAGACCAAAACTAGGGGCCATAAATATAAGATAGTCACTAATAAATCCAATAAGAAATTCAGGAGAAACTTCTTTATTCAGAGACTGATAAGAACATGGAACTTGTTACAACTTGGAGTAGTTGAACAACTAGCATAGATGCATTTAAGGGGAAGCTAGATAAACACACGATGGAGAAAGGAATGGAAGGATATGCTGATTGAGTGAGATGTCGAGGGGTGGGAGGAGGCTTGAATGGAACACAAACACCAGAATAGACCTGTTGGACTGAATGACCTGTTTCTGTGCTGTAAATTCTATGTAATTCAATATATTTAAGATATGTTATCGCAAAGGTAGTGTCCTACGCCCAACCATCTTCAGCTGCTTCATCAATGACCTTCCTTCAATCATAAGGTCAGAAGTGGGGATGTTCGCTGATGATTGCACAATGTTCAGCACCATTCATGACTCCTCAGATACTGAAGCAGTCTGTGTAGAAATGCAGCAAGACCTGGACAATATCCAGGCTATGCTGATATGTGGCAAGTAACATTCGCGCCACACAAGTGCCAGGAAATGACCATCTCCAACAGAATCTAACCATCTCCCCTTGACATTCAACGGCATTACCATCACTGAATCCCCCACTATCAACATCCTAGGGGCTACCATTGACCAGAAACTGAACTGGAGTAGCCATATAAATACCATGGCTACAAGAGCAGGTCAAAGGCTAGGAATCCTGAGGCCAGTAACTCACTTCCTGACTCCCCAAAGCCTCTCCACCATCTACAAGGCACAAGTCAAGAGTGTGATGGAATACTCTCCACTTGCCTGGATGGGTGCAGCTCCAACAACACTCAAGAAGCTCGACACCATCCAGGACAAAGCAGCCCGCTTGATTGGCACCCCATCTACAAACATTCACTCCCTCCACCACCGACGCACAGTGGCAGCAGTGTGTACCATCTACAAGATGCACTGCAGCAATGCACCAAGGCTCCTTAAACAGCACCTTCCAAACCCACGACCTCTACCAACTAGAAGGACAAGGGCAGCAAATGCATGGGAACACCACCACGTGCAAGTTCCCGTCCAAGTTACACACCATCCTGACTTGGAACTATATCGCCGTTCCTTCACTGTCGCTGGGTCAAAATCCTGGAACTCCCTTCCTAACAGCACTGTGGGTATACCTACCCCAAATGGACTGCAGCGGTTCAAGAAGGCAGCTCACCACCACCTTCTCAAGGGCAATTAGGGTTGGGTAATAAATGCTGGCCTAGCCAGCGATGTCCACATCCCTGAATGAATTAAAAAAAAAACATCAGGCCATGTGACAGTGCATATGTGTATTTGTTATGTGTGCGTATATAATATATATCAATATGTGTGTGTGTGCGGTTGTGTCTATATATGTGTGTGTGTTTTTAAAAAGCCTTTAAATGCTTTCCTTCTCATTCAGGTCCTGTTATGTTGTATTGATATGACCATGCCTCAGTACGAAACCTTGGATGATCATAGCTCATCAGCGAGTGACTGCGTACAGCCAGGTACAGTCTGAATCCATTCAATTCTACAGCTGTCTAAGTGACAAGTCCCAGAGTTAGATTTCATTACGAATCCATGCTGTACAACCTTACACCCAGTAACCAATAAAATATTGAAATTCCCAAACGTAAAACTTTCTGCCATCCCCTGAGGTCCTTACCTAATAAAAGTCTCTTGATCTCAGCCTGTAAATTTTCAATTGATTCCCAGCACCCACACTTTTTTTAGGGAGAGAGTTTCAGATTTCCACTACCCTTTGCATGCAAAGTACTTTCTGATTTCACTCCTGAATGGCCTAGCTCTCATTTTAAGATTGTGCCCTTTGTTCTGGATTCCCCCAACAAGGAAATAGATTCTCTGTATCTACCCTATCAAATTAATTTATTATTTTAAAGACCATGATTCGATCACCCTCAACTTTTTAATCTCAAGGCAAATCAAAAAACAAGTATATGCAACCTAGCCTCATGATTTAACCCTTTCAACTCTGCTATCAATATCATGCCAGTGAAAACTTTCAGTGTGAAGGACTTCCACATTTAAATAAAGTTTTAGGACTCCTGACTCATAGCAGCTCCTACATCCATTCCATCTTTCAAACATTAGATGCCAAATTCTGGTTTTCCTTCTCTCTGACATTATCGCAGGTCAGTAATTGCCTGCAAAGTGTGCCAGGCTCCTCAAAACCTATGTCAAGGTGTGCCAGGCTTCTCCAAATCTGTGTCAAAGTGTGCCAGGCTACTCCAAACCTGTGTCAAAATGTGCCAGGCTGCTCCAAACTGGTGTCAAAGTGTGCCAGGCTACTTCAAACACACGTCAAGATGTGCCAGGCTACTCCAAACACACGTCAAGGTGTGCCAGGCTGCTCCAAACCTGTGACAAGGTCTGTCAGGCTGCTTCAAACCCGCGTCGGAGTGGGCCAGGCTGCTCTAAACCTGCGTCAAAAGTTTTTTTTATTCATTCCTGTGATATGGGCATCACTGGCAAGGTCAGCATTTGTTGCCCATCCCTGTTTGCCCTTGAGAAGGAGGTGGTGAGCCTCCTTCTTGACTGCTGCTGTCCATGTGGTATAGGTAGTCCAACGGTGCTGTTGGGGAGGGAGCTCCTGGATTTTGACCTAGTGACAATGAAGGACCAGCAATATAGTTCCAAGTCAGGATGGAGTGTGACTTGGAGTGGAAGTTGCAGGTGGCGGTGTTTCCATGTCTGCTGCCCTTGTCCTTCTTGGTGGTCGTGGTCGTGGTCATGGGTTTGGAAGGTGCTGTAAAAGGAGTCTTGGTGAATTGCTGCAGTGCATCTTGTGTATGGTACACACCGCTGCCACTGTGTGTCGGCGGTGGAAGAGTGAATGTTTAAGGTGAATGGGGTGCCAATCAAGAGGGCTGCTTTGTCCTGGATGGTGTTGAGCTCCTTGAGTGTTGTTGGAGCTGCACTCATCCAGGGAATTGGAGAGTATCCCATCACTTATCTGACTTGTGCCTTGTAGATGGTTTTGGGGAGTCAGGAGGTGAGATACTCACTGCAGAATTTCTAGCCTCTGATCTGCTCTTATAGCCACATATTTATATGGCTGCTCCAATTACGTTTCTGGTGAATGGTAATCTCCAGGATGGTGGAGGAATTCAGCAATAGTAATGCCATTGAACGTCAAGGTGAGATGGTTAGACTCTCTTTTGTTGTAGATGGTCATTGCCTGGTGCTTGTGTGGTGTGAATGTTACTTGCCACTTATCAGCCCAAGCCTGAATGTTGTCCTGCTTCAGTATCTGAGGAGTTGCAAAGTGTACTAAACATTAGCAATCATTAGCGAACATCCCCCCTTCTGACCTTATGATGGAGGGAAGGTCATTGATTTCACAGCTGAAGATGGTTTGGCTTAGGACACTGCCCTGTGTCCGTGTGCCAGGCCAGCTCCAAAACTGTGTCAAAGTGTTCCACGCTGCTCTGAATGCATTGTTGGCAGTTGACTGAAGACCACCTGGGGACACCTGGGAAACAGGTGTTGTCTAATTCATGAAAATTAAAATTTATATTTAACCGCCCTCATATATTACTGACAGGCCCTGAGAAAGTCTAAACTCCCTGGGCCAACCACTTTTATTTGGTCTCAGATTGTGCCCTGTGACACTATAACAAACACAGATATTCCAACAATGAGGCTTATCAAACATCAGGAATAGATTCATCACTGAGATCTGTGGGAAGGGCTGGAATCAGTGCTGTGTCTCCAGTACTCCCTTGCAATCTACTGTTTCCAGCTCACTGCGTGGAGAGAAGATGGCACAACGCTTTGTGTCTCACTACACAGCCTGACATTTACATCTTGCCATAGCACAGCGAAATAGGAAGGTGAGGAAGGGTAGAGCAGCCGTACAAAAAAACTTAACGGGGCCACGCACTTAAATAAATTACCCTCCACTCCAAAAGAAATTAGCGGGAATGTTGGTGAGGACCCATTTAAATGCTGCTGGATATGTCCGCCTCTTGGTTTGTACCATTTCTGGTTTGCGGGTGGCTAACAGACTGGTGGTAACAACGCAGCCATGGATTAGCTGGGGGTTTTGAACATAGATAGGACCAAATCCTGGTCATGGCTATGCAATGACTGGAATATAGCCAGGTGTGTCTTTGGCTGGGTGAGCGATTTTCATCTTCCTACTGCCCGTTTTGCCTAATGGGACTAAGACTAGACTCACTATTGGGTGAACCCCTTTCCCATTTTCAGATGGACCTATAGGTGAGTGCAGCCAGAAAAAGGCAGGGCCCAATTAGGTTTGCTAACTCTGGTGATGGATTCTTGGAGGTTTCATCACATGACCTCCCACCTCCAGCCACCCGACCCAGTCAAACAAGCCTTTTCCCCATCTCCAATATTTTAAAAAAAGAAAAGCTTGCATTGATATAGCGCTTTTCACTACCACCTCACATCCCAAAGCACTTTACAGCCAGTGAAGTGTTTCTGAAATGTAGTCACTGTTGGAATGTAGGAAATTAGGGATGGGCAATAAACGCTGGCATAGCCAGTGACGCCCACATCCCATGAATGAATTAAAAAAAAATGTGGCAGCCAATTTGCACACAGCAAAATTCCACAATCTGCAATGTGATAATGACCAGATAATCTATTTGTGTGATGTTGATTGAGGGATAAATTTGGCCTGGACACCAGGGATAACATCCCTGATCTTCTTTGAAATAGTGCCTTGGGATATTCTACATCCATGCATCCAGGCAGACGGGGCCTCGGTTTAATGTCTCATCCGAAAGATGACATCTCCGACAGTGTAGCACTCCTTCAGTATTGCACCAGAGTGTCAGCTTAGATTTTTGTGCTCGATCCCTGGAATGGAACTTGAACCCAGAAACATCTGACTCAGAAGTGAGAGTGCTACAAACTGAGCCCCAGCTGATACAATAAACAAGAAGCAAAAATGTTCAAAGAAAATGAAAAACACAATTTTAAAAAAATATCCTATGATGTGCTCACAGCAATGTCCAGGTAATTCATCTAGAATTTCTGAAGACTCCGAGACAATTCTGGAAGGTTGGTAACCCTAGGCCCTAACGAGTATCTGACAGTGGGGGCAGATGACCTTGTCAGGATCCCCAGTGCCTTTTTGATCTCCACCTGCAATGATACCACCAGTTCCTAATTCCTTCCACAAACTATAAATGGTACAAATCAAGAGGCGGAGATTTCCAGCAGTATTTTAAAGAGGTCCTCACCAATGTTCCTTCTAATGTATGTTTTTGGAGTGTGTGGATCACTTATTTAAGTGCGTGGCTGCTTTAATTCTTTTATGTGGCTGTGCACGCACAGTAACTTAAAGTAACTGTCTTCTGCGCGAGAACTTTCGTGTTGCTGAGCAGCTCCACAGCTTGCAGGGTACATTAGTCCCCACCTGTTCTCAGCTAAAACTCTAGAAGATTTGAGAAATATTGTGCTTGTATTACATTGTGGTCTTTTTCTACTATACCATTTCAATATATTTGCAACAACTGTAGAATAAACTGAACTCTTTTGACAACCCACTATTTTCTTCATAGTGTGAGTCATGGCTCAGTGGGTAGCATTCTCACCTCTGAGTCCAAAGGCTGTTGGAGAAAATCTCACTCCAGAGACTTGAGCACAAAATCCAGGTTGATGCTCCCACTACAGTACTGAGGGAGTGCTGTATTATACTCCAGAAAGCCAGCTGGTGGATAGTACTGGAGCTACTCTTTAAACAAGCTAACATTTATTTACAGAGTGAAACTTTATAAGCAAACACCTTCTAACTGAACCTCACACAGTTTCAGTAAGTGTCTCTATATGTGGTCAAATAAAACCCAATTAATGTCCTCCACCTGTATATAATTAAACACAAATAATATACAATAAACAGATTCCCCATCCACTAGGACCCCTAAAAATGTCTTCATACATGCAGTTCTTTTTGTAAAACAATCAGACGGTCGATGACTTGCATCTACCCATTTAATTTTAGAGATTTCCTTTCTCCCAGTATTTGTTTCAAGTCAGAAAGATTAATCTGTAGCCTTTTCTCACTCTCACTTTTTGTAGAGTGTACATTATCCCACAAGGAGCATTTATCTATAAATATCCAATGTTCAATGGATACACTATCTTCAGTATTCCCCTTGTACAGAATCTCAATTAAAATATTTGACAAGTAGAATCCCCTATCCACTGCCTCCGCAAGAGCCAGTGTTTCTGCAGCTAATGTACTTTTAACAACCCTTTTTATTTGCTTAGCTTCCCAAGCTAAAGGACAATGTTTCCCATTTTTACCCATCAGAAATATTATGAAACCAGCTGCTCTCAAATACCCATCAGAAAGATTAGCATGTGAAGCATTGCTAAAATTATGGGTTTTATGTTCTTGGATCACCTAAGGATGGGAACTTAAATATGCATTTCTCCAGATTTAATTTGTTCACTGTTTTATTTGCCCTTAAAACATTCTTGACTTTAGGTTGTTCCGTCGTAGTATTTAACTCCAACATATCAAAACGACCAGTTCAACTGACCAATCAAGCTTTGCAATTACTTTATCTCTTCTTTAGATATAACATCATCTTTCTGTGATGACTAAGCACAATTAACCAGGATGGATGTAACAGGCTTTAAATAGGTTTTGTTATTGATTTAATTTTAATGCAGACCTACTCTGCTTGATATCTAAACCAATATATTTAAAAGCCCCACAAGCCTGACTCCCAATCTTAAATTCTACTCTAATCTTAAGAATACATTTCTCACATTCTGCAGTTTCACCCCATAAGAAATCATCAACATGCTTCATGAAGATGTCTGAAAGTTTTCCTTTATGGTATCAATATAACATTGCAGGATCTGCTTTTTGTTGAACAAAACCTATTTTCAGCAAAACAGATCTCACCAAAAAAGACCACATCCTGGAAGCATCATAGAGGCCATAGATACATATGTTTAGTTTTCATAGTGTCCCTTCTGCATCTGTTGCCTGTTTGGGCAGTTTCAGAAACACTTCTCTCTGAAAAGTATCACCCTGCAGAAATGCAGCATTTATGTCGATTGATCTACGCTCCCATGAATATGTGGCCAAAAGAGCTAAAAAGATTTTCAAGATTACTTTTCCAGCTGTGGGAGAGTTCGGCCTAACACTCGTATCACCCAGTCGCTCTTCAAAACCCCTAGCAACTAGGGGTTGCCTTATATGTCCCATCAGGAAGGACTTTTTCTGTACAAATCCATGTATGTGACAAGGCTGGCTGCCTATTATTTAGTACCTCAGAATGATCTCCAAACTCTCTCCAGCTATCCAATTTCTTTTGTTTTTTTATTTTATTTATTTATTTAGAGATACAGCGCTGAAACAGGCCCTTCGGCCCACTGAGTCTGTGCCGACCAACAACCACCCATTTTTCTACTAACCCTACAGTAATCCCATATTCCCTACCACCTACCTACACTAGGGGCAATTTACAACAGCCAATTTACCTATCAACCTGCAAGTCCTTGGCGGTGGGAGGAAACCGGAGCACCCGGCGAAAACCCACGCGGTCACAGGGAGAACTTGCAAACTCCACACAGGCAGTACCCAGAATCGAACCCGGGTCCCTGGAGCTGTGAGGCTGCAGTGCTATCCACTGCACCACTGTTTTGCCTCTCTTATTAGTTTACCTTCAAGTTTATTGGCAGCCACCAAAACTTCACGGTCATGAAGACTTTTGTTGATAGTTCTGTTCTGGGACTATTCTGTGGCCATCATTTAATTGTGTAATTTATTCAAGCTATGACCTCAACTTACACTTATCTATCTTTTAGGACTACTATGGTGAGATCGCCCTCTTGCACTATTGGAGGCTCTTTCTCCAGTATGTGATCATTTTCTGACACAAGAGTCGCTTCCAGATCCACTATCAGAACTTGGACTGCGCTTTCTTGCTCTCCACTCTTACACCCCTTTCTGCCAGTCCATGGACCTTGCTTCTTGGCCATCATCCTGAACATTCAACCAATATTTAAACTTGGCAGTAAATTTTCCTGCACATCCCACAGTTGTTGCATCCCTCCATTCATGAGAACCCTCTGGAATATATGTCACCCGAGTACCCACTCTGGGCAATTGGCCTTTGGATCTGATAGCTCTGTCCTGTGCATCATGATCACTCACAGTACCACTATCCAGCCTTTGATCGACCGTATCCTGTTCCTCTGAATCGTCATCACAAAACGCATGAACATTTGAGGTACAAGGTGCCTCGTTTCCTTATATCAGCTGCTCAGATTCTGAGATTTTGTAATTAATCCCCATTAATCATGAAGAATGAACCGTAACAGTTTGATTGCCATGTTTGCTAAGTACTGTCTTACCATCATGACCGATTACATTACCAGGGCCTTTCAATTCCCTATGGCCCGTTCTTTTGTTATACACCAAATCTTCTGAATTAGATTCTGTCTCGGACGGTCTTACATGATGCCTCAGAGTTCTCTGAATTTTCTCCAAGACATCAGCCTTAATGAAAACCCATCTCTCTGCATTTAAAGCATTCTAATGTGCAGAAAAAATGGAATTAGGGCTCGCAGTGTAGCGCATTTGCGCGTACTGGAAGCTAGATATATTAATACACAGGGCCCTGTTCTTTGCAGACAGAAAGAACATGTACACACATTGCGCCTGTTTAAGCTGAACAAAATAAGTGACAGCCATTCGCTGGTTCATTCCTCAGGGCAATGCCTTGACCAATCAGAACCAAACTGCCTGTTTTAAATTTCAAACAAAGCTTGGCAGTTAACTGTCAGTTACTGTAAACTGGTGTATTCTCCATGGCAATGCCTCTACCAATCAGAGTTCACTTGCCAACCAATCAGCACTCTCTTCTCATGCAGTATAAGTTGTTGTTTTCCCTTACATTGATTGTTCTTGCATATTGTCCTGATGAGTGCAAGACAAAAAGCTTCAACAACATTTCTCTATTTTCAGCAATTCTCAACTAATCGTAGTACCTTCTAGAGTAGAAGGACTATCACACATCACAGAAGGCAACTTGAGATTTCACCCATAAACTAATTGATAGGGACAATACTCTTCAATTCTTTGGATGAATCCTCTAAGCCAGGGCGGTTGTTAACTTGCAGTTTGGTTGATCAGCTAAAATTTTATGCAGCATTTCATCGATCACTACATCATTCCTTTCACAGAGTCCATTGCTGAAAGGACTTTTAGCTGCGGTATTCATGACCTTGATATTCATCTTTTTACACATATCTCTGAACTTGTCATTGGTAAATTTCCTTTCCATTATCAGTCAGAAACTTAGCTGGTGTCCGACGTCTGGTTGCGATCCATTTCTCCATGATTTTGTCTAGAATAACCCTTTTGTCCTTACTAAGTAATATTGTAGAAAGATTAAATCTGGTTGCCAGGTCTACAAAATGTAGAATGATATGTTTAGTTTAGTTTAGAGATACAGCACTGAAACAGGCCCTTCGGCCCACCGAGTCTGTGCCGACCATCTACCACCCATTTATACTAATCCTACACGAATCCCATATTGCAATAACATCCCCACCGGTCCCTATATATTTCTTTACCACCTTCCTACCTGTACTCTTTCTCTTTTGGGCCTCCTTATCTCGAGAGACAATGGATACGCGCCTGGAGGTGGTCAGTGCTTTGTGAAGCAGCGCCTGGAGTGGCTATAAAGGCCAATTCTGGAGTGACAGGCTCTTCCACAGGTGCTGCAGAGAAATTTGTTTGTTGGGGCTGTTGCACAGTTGTCTCTCCCCTTGCGCCTCTGTCTTTTTTCCTGCCAACTACTAAGTCTCTTCGACTCGCCACAATTTAGCCCTGTCTTTATGGCTGCCCGCCAGCTCTGGCGAATGCTGGCAACTGACTCCGACGACTTGTGATCAATGTCACACGATTTCATGTCGCGTTTGCAGACGTCTTTATAACGGAGACATGGACGGCCGGTGGGTCTGATACCAGTGGCGAGCTCGCTGTACAATGTGTCTTTGGGGATCCTGCCATCTTCCATGCGGCTCACATGGCCAAGCCATCTCAAGCGCCGCTGACTCAGTAGTGTGTATAAGCTGGGGGTGTTGGCCGCTTCAAGGACTTCTGTGTTGGAGATATAGTCCTGCCACCTGATGCCAATTATTCTCCGAAGGCAGCGAAGATGGAATGAATTGAGACGTCGCTCTTGGCTGGCATACGTTGTCCAGGCCTCGCTGCCGTAGAGCAAGGTACTGAGGACACAGGCCTGATACACTCGGACTTTTGTGTTCCGTGTCAGTGCGCCATTTTCCCACACTCTCTTGGCCAGTCTGGACATAGCAGTGGAAGCCTTACCCATGCGCTTGTTGATTTCTGCATCTAGAGACAGGTTACTGGTGATAGTTGAGCCTAGGTAGGTGAACTCTTGAACCACTTCCAGAGCGTGGTCGCCAATATTGATGGATGGAGCATTTCTGACATCCTGCCCCATGATGTTCGTTTTCTTGAGGCTGATGGTTAGGCCAAATTCATTGCAGGCAGACGCAAACCTGTCGATGAGACTCTGCAGGCATTCTTCAGTGTGAGATGTTAAAGCAGCATCGTCAGCAAAGAGGAGTTCTCTGATGAGGACTTTCCGTACTTTGGACTTCGCTCTTAGACGGGCAAGGTTGAACAACCTGCCCCCTGATCTTGTGTGGAGGAAAATTCCTTCTTCAGAGGATTTGAACGCATGTGAAAGCAGCAGGGAGAAGAAAATCCCAAAAAGTGTGGGTGCGAGAACACAGCCCTGTTTCACACCACTCAGGATAGGAAAGGGCTCTGATGAGGAGCCACCATGTTGAATTGTGCCTTTCATATTGTCATGGAATGAGGTGATGATACTTAGTAGCTTTGGTGGACATCCGATCTTTTCTAGTAGTCTGAAGAGACCACGTCTGCTGACGAGGTCAAAGGCTTTGGTGAGATCAATGAAAGCAATGTAGAGGGGCATCTGTTGTTCACGGCATTTCTCCTGTATCTGACGAAGGGAGAACAGCATGTCAATAGTCGATCTCTCTGCACGAAAGCCACACTGTGCCTCAGGGTAGACGCGCTCGGCCAGCTTCTGGAGCCTGTTCAGAGCGACTCGAGCAAAGACTTTCCCCACTATGCTGAGCAGGGAGATTCCACGGTAGTTGTTGCAGTCACCGCGGTCACCTTTGTTTTTATAGAGGGTGATGATGTTGGCATCGCACATGTCCTGGGGTACTGCTCCCTCGTCCCAGCACAGGCATAGCAGTTCATGTAGTGCTGAGAGTATAGCAGGCTTGGCACTCTTGATTATTTCAGGGGTAATGCTGTCCTTCCCAGGGGCTTTTCCGCTGGCTAGGGAATCAATGGCATCACTGAGTTCCGATTTGGTTGGCTGTATGTCCAGCTCATCCATGACTGGTAGAGGCTGGGCTGCATTGAGGGCAGTCTCAGTGACAGCATTCTCCCTGGAGTACAGTTCTAGGTAGTGCTCAACCCAGCGGTCCATCTGTTTGCGTTGGTCAGTGATTATGTCCCCCGATTTAGATTTGAGGGGGGTGATCTTCTTGATGGTTGGCCCAAGAGCTGTACTAGGGGCAATTTATAATGGCCAATTAACCTATCAACCTGCAAGTCTTTGGCATGTGGGAGGAAACCGGAGCACCCGGAGGAAACCCACGCAGACACAGGGAGAACTTGCAAACTCCGCACAGGCAGTACCCAGAATTGAACCCGGGTCGCTGGAGCTGTGAGGCTGTGGTGCTAACCACTGCGCCACTGTGCCGCCCCTGCGGGTTTGACGGGTAAATAATGCCAGAAGACTAGGGATAACTCCCTGCTCTTCTTCAAAATAATGCCATGTGATCTTTTATGACTACCTGGGAGGAGCAGGCAGGGCCTTGGCTTAACACTTCATCCAAAAGATGGCACCTCTGACAGTGCAGCACCCCCTCAGTACTGCACTGGAGTGTCAGCGTAGATTTTGCACTCAAGTCTCTGGAGTGGGACTTGAACGCACAACCTTCTGACTCAGAATAGGTATGTAATAAATCAGTCAAGAACACTGAGGGGAGGCAACAGTATAAATAGGCGTGTGTTATGGATGTACTGGGAAGGAATAAGACTTCAATGCTGCAGAGAACTAATGATCTGTAGTGCATGGAATGTCCAGAGTGTAAAAAACAACTCGTGACATTGAAAGCTTACACAAAAAACGGTAGCAGCTGGATCTTTGTCCCAGACCTTTAGATCCATGCTATCTTGTTAAAATCATGTGCCAATGGAAGGCTTCCAATAGGATGTGGCAGGGTCCTCCAATACTTTTTACAGATTTCACACTTCTCACTAATCTCTTCTGTTAGCTTGTATATTCTTCATCAACTACACCTGCATCCTTTAGCAGGATTTTTAAATCTTTGACAAGTAGTGTCTGAAAATTGTCTATGTAACTTTAAGACAATTTACATTGTTTCTTTCTGACTCTTATCACCTGATGCCATTAATGCTTATGTAACACTCTGATGAGAAACATCAGATTTTGTTAAGAGGATACAATAATGTCCTGATTGGGTAAACTGCAGATCCATTGACTTTCCAAAGACAATTGCCTTATCATGCTCCATGTCAAGTTTCATTTGTGACTTTTTCATAGAAGGTTTACTCAACAGAAAAGTTATCTCACTCGAGACTACATCACTGCTGCTAAAGTGACTTACTCCAGCTATTTTACATGGAATTATAACTCTCTTTATAGTGACCTCAATGTGTTGTCATTACCAAACCTAAAGCTAGTAGTACTTTTATAGTCCTTAACCTTGCATTGATCCTCTCTACTGAGTGAAACTAAATAACATTTCAACCAATCTGTTCCACATACTGTCCAAGTGCAAGCACAGCACAGCTGAATGAATCTGTGGCTAACACGTTCATCATAGGACTAAAACTCCTTGTGACTAGCACAATTCCTTCAGATTCATTTTAATTTTCATCTTTTGCCTCAGAATTCAAGGACCCTGCCTCTCCACTTTGGGCAGTTCATTGCATAATGATACTTTGCGTCACACCTGAGGCACTTATTAACTGTTACTTGGGCATTCCTGGGATTCATTCACCTATTATTGCTGTTTCAATTCTGTCATCTGGTGTAATAGGCAAACCTGCTAAAGGTGCTTTCATCCTCATTCTGCCTGTCTGTAACTCTCCCATTGTACTGATGCATGTGTCCAGTATCTGGACCATTTCAAAATCTGGCAATCATCAAGTCCTCTATTCTTTGTGTCACCTTGAAATAACTCGTTTGTTCCACCGAGCCCACAGGAAATGACTGTTTCCCAGGAATTCTTTCAAGGCAGCAGAAATCTGATTCAACAAAGAGTCTCCCTCCGAGAACTGAACATCAGTTAGAATCAGGAGCCTGTCCCGCGTGTAACATCCTAGCACAATCCAGTAATTTAAATGCTAGCACTGAACCAGGGATCTCTAAATTGAATTTCCTCAATCTTCTTTTACAGTCTGTTAAATTCCATGATATATTCCTCCTGTGAATTACCATCTGTTTTCCAAAATCTATCAAAATCTGACCATGTTTCATAGGTTTTAATAGATCATCTTTCTTGTAAATTTCATCCAAGAACTCTAATAGAAGATCCAAACCTTCATCAGTATCCAACTGACTAGGCACTCTATGGTCAACTGCAGAGATGCCATGTGTCAGAACCCCTCAAAAATTGGGAGTGTACTGCTCCACAATCTCCAACATGTTTTGGAAACTCACTGGCCAGGAGTGCCATGCATTGATCAACTGGTGGTGCACAGAAAGCATATTTTTTTAAAAAGTTCATCCCTTGAAGTCTTTGTCAATGTTTTGTTCTGCAGAGCTAGGAATGTGCTGGCCCTCATGTGAGCTGTTTCCTAGTCTGTCCTTTCATACTCCACCTGTTCCTGTTTTACTGTGCTTGTAAGGGTCAAAGCAAGTGGCAGTACATCTTTGGGAGGGTTCTCCCTCTTCATCTGTGTGGCTGGAATGCCAGTCATTTGATGGACCTAGAAACATGAAAAGAGGAACAGGGGTTAACATATAATGGCAAGGGTAATCAGTAGCAGATGAGTAACAATGCTATACTCCACCAGATTATCATGTTGAAATTAGGCCACAGTGACTGTTCTGAATCCTGAGCAGCATGTGTATGTGCCTTCTCTGCTTATCGCAATCCAGTTTGGCCGAGAGAGCCTAGAATCTGTTTTAGGTAGCCGCCTAGACTGCTGATAAATGTCCCGATGAACTATCAGGTCATTTGTCTTTCGATGTCCTTGGAGTGCAGGAAGTTGACCCATGATATTGGCCCTCATTGGCTCAATTTCAATATTCAATTTATCTCCCAATGAGTTTGTAGTAAACGTGGGGTGGAGCGGAAGGAGGTGGAATAGAAAGAGAACACGGAGACACAGAGGAGGAGTTAATAATAAGAAAATTGGAGGAAAGGATGTGGAAAAATAGAAGGGTGAAAGGGTCTAAGGGTATCACTTAGACAGGGTAGAAGCATCTACATAAAAATATAAAAAGTATTAGAAACAAGACTGAGAAATTGTCTCCTCTTGGCAGCATTACATAGAATTACATAGAATTTACAGCACAGAAACAGGCCATTCAGCCCAACTGGTCCATGCTGGTTTACACTCCACACGAGCCTCTCCCCACCCTATTTTATCCAGTGCTATCAGCATGTCCTTCTATTCCTTTCTCCCTCATGCATGCTTCTCCTTAAATGCAGCTGTGCTAATCATCTCAATTACTCCATATGGTATCAAGTTCCATATTTTAACCACTCTCTGGGTAAAGAACATTCTCCTGAATTACATATTGGATTATTAGTGACTGTTTTATTTTTGACCCCTACTTTTAGACACCCCTACAAGTGGAAACATCTTCTCTACGTTTATCCTATCAAATCCTTTCATAAGTTTAAAGACATCTATCAAGTCATCTCTTAGCCTTTGCTTTTCTAGAGAAACGAACCCCAAATATGCCATAGCTTTCATTGCTTCTTGGCTTCAGCTGAGGAAGAGCTGAGAGCTAAACCATGCTGAACATAACAGTATTAGTAGAGGTAAATAAAGAGGGAGGATGCATTGCATTACCAATTCATCATTGGACAGATGGTATGTTATTCAGTATAATGGTCAGACTTTGTTCAAAAAGGGGTGTGAAGATAAATCCAGCATCTACAGGCCAGTCAGTTTAATATTGATGATAGGAAGACTTTTAGAAATGATAATCCGGGCCAAAGTTAACAGTCACTTGGACAAGGATGGATTAATTAAGGAAAGCTAGTACGTATTTGTCAAAGGAAAATTGTGTTGAACTAACCTGATTGAATTTTTTGATGAGGTAAAAGTGAGTTGTTGAGGTTAATGCAGTTTATGTGGTGTATATGGATTTTCAAAAGGTGTTTGATAAAGTGCCACTTAATAGACTTGTCAGCAAAGTGGAAGTCCATGAAATAAAAGAGGCAATTGCTGTATGACTATGAAGTTGGTTGAGTGATGGGAAACAGAGAGTAGTGTTGAATGGTTGTTTTTTGGACTGGAGGAAGGTAAACGGTGGAGTTCCCTAGGTATCAGTACTAGATCACTGCTTTTCTTGATATATATACAGCACATTTTCAAAATCTGCGGATGACACAAAACCTGGAAATATTGTGAATTGTGAGGAGGATAGTGATAAACTTCAAGAGAACATAAACAGGCTGGTGGAATGGGCAGACATGTGGCAGATGAAATTTAATGCAGAGAAATGTAAAGTGCCACATTTTAGTAGGAAGAACGAGGAGAGGCAATATAAACTAATATGGTACAATTCTAAGGATGGTGTAGAAACAGAGGATCTGGGGTTTTTGTGTACAAATCGTTGAAGGTGGCACTGCAGGTTGAGACTGAGGTTAAGAAGGCCTGCAAGATCCTGGGTTTTATTAATAGAGGCATAGAGTACAAAAGCAAGGAAGTTATGAAGAACATTTATAAAACACTGGTTCGGCCTCAATTGGAGTAATGTGTCAAATTCAGGGCACTACACTTTAGGAAGAATGTGAAGACTAGAGAGGATGCAGAAAGGATTTTTGAGACTGGTTCCAGGGATGAGTGACTTCAGCTACGTGGATAGATTGAAGAAGCTTGGGCTGTTCTCTTTAGAGAATTAAAGGTGGAGAGAAATTTTGATAGAGGTGTTCAAAACTGGACAGAGTGGATAGGGAGAAACTGTTCCCTTTGGCAGAAGGACACCTGAGGACACTGATTTAAGGTGAATGGTAAAAGGAACAAAGGTGACATGAGAAAAAAAAAACATTTTACACTGTGAATGTTTAGGATCTGGAATGCGTTGCTTGACACGTGGTGGAGGCAGAATCAACTATGGCTTTCAAAAGGGAATTGGATAAGCACATGAAGATAAAAAACAATTGGAGGTACAGGGGAAAGGGCGGGGAGTGGGATGAGCTGAATTGCTCTTGCAAAGAGCAGGCGTGGATTCGATGGCCGAATGGGCTTCATCCATGCTGTAACTATTCTATGATTCTGTGATTTGTGTGATAGTGTGAAATAGCTGTTAGTGAGTTGGCAGTTCGTTTTATATCTCTTTTGGCTTTTACTTCCATTGGATTAGGAAATTGGAGCACGAGTAGGCCATTCAGCCCCTCGAGACTGCTATGCCATTCAACTAGATCATGGCTGATCTTCTACCTCAATGCCATTTTCCTGCACTATCCCCATATCCCTTGATATCTTTAATATCTAGAAATCTATTGATCTCTGTCTCGAACAGACTCAATGACTGAACCTCCACAGCCCTCTGAGGTAGAGAATTCCACAGATTCACCACCCTCTGAGTGAAGAAACTCCTCCTCATCTCAGTCCTAAATGGCCTGCCTCTTATTCTGAAACTGTGTCCCCTGGTTCTAGACTCACCAGCCAGGGGAAGCATCCTTCCTGCATTAACTCTGTCAAGCTCTGTAAGAATTTTGTATGCTTCAATGAGATCACCTCTCATTCTTCTAAACTTTGGAGAATACAGGCCCAGTCTCCTCAATCTCTCCTCATAGGACAATCCCGCTATCGCAGGAGTCAGTATGGTGAACCTTTGTTGCACTCCCTCGATGGCAAGTATATCCTTCCTTAGGTAAGGAGACCAAAACGGTACACAATATTCCAGATGCAGTCTTGCCAAGGCTCTATACTTCTTTACTCATGTACTCAAATCCTCTTGCAATAAAGGCCAACATACCATTTGGCTTCCGAATTGCTTGCTGCACCTGCATATTAACTTTCAGTGACTTATGAACAAGGACACCCGGGTCCCTTTGGACATCAACCCTTCCCAATCTCTCATCATTTAAGAAATACTCTGCATTTCTGTTTTTCTGACCAAAGTGGATAACTTCACATCCCATCTGTCATGTTCTTGTCCACTCACTTATCCTGTCGAAATCCCCTTGAATCCTCTTTGCATCCTCCTCACAACTCACATTCCCACCTTGTTTTGTGTCATGAGCAAACTTGAAAATATTGCATTTGGTCCCCACATCCAAAAATAAATAAAATTATTTTAAAATAGGGAGTAGGCTGATAAGGCAGCAATTGGGTAGTTAGGATTTCTTCTGCATTAGGAGCACGGCTACTTCTGGAACTCAGGTCTTCAGAATTACAGCCGGGAGGTTATCGGGACCTGTAGTCTTTGCTGTGCCCAGGCATTTCTTGATGTCAAGTGGAGTGAATCGAGTTGGATGAAGACTGCCATCTGTGATGGTGTGAACCTCAAGGGCAAGCCTCAAAGGATGGTTAAAGATGTTTGCAAACACTTCAGCCTTGTCTTTTGCACTCCCCTGCTGGGTTCTACCATCATTGAGGATGGGGATAATCATGGAGCCTCCTCCTCTCATTAGTTGTTCAATTGTCCACCGCTATTTGCGATTTGATGTGGCAGGCCTACAGAGCTTTGACCTGATTCCTTTGTTTGTAATTATGTGCATACATGTTAATAAAATATGAGACAAACAGGTCTCATCCACTTAGGATATCAGACAGGAGACAGTTGGTAGATTGTTCAGGTGATCTGTAAGAACAGGGACAGGTGAAGAAAACAGAGCTTCAAAATTGGCTAGAAAACATAGCCGGCCATTAGGCATTTTAAAGGAGCACAGCCAGGTCATCGTGTACCCTGGGCAATTGTTCAGCGACTGTAACATTTTCATGAAACAATTCAATAAAGAAACAGCATCTGCTTTCTGTCAGACCATTATACGGTAAATCAGAACCCGAGCATGCTGACCTGCACTGAAAAAAAACACACACACGCTCACTCACTCACTCTCCTCGCTCTCACTCACTGACTCCCTCACTCACACACACGCACACTCACTCACATACTATACCCGTATTCAGACACTGCAGATAATCTACCTAATCTCTGCCAACTTGTGCCCTGGCTCAGTACCTGAGTTAGGTTGGGGACATTAGTTACTGTAAGAGTTCATTATCTTGAGAGGCTTTTGTTAATTTGCTTGGCCAACACCCAAGAGATGAGAATACGTTTTATTGAGTGACACAAATGCCTTGGAGAAGACTCATTCTAAAACTGTTTAAGAATCCACAGTGACTGGTTCACTGGAACGCACCCTCAATAACCTGTAGAAATGCCAATCAAATCGCTCTGTGCCCGAGGGGATTGGCTAATACCATAGGAATATTCCTGAAGTCACTCAACAAAAGGTTTCCTACCCAGCTGATCGCTTTTTGTGGATCCTGAGATTTTACAGCTCGATATGTTAGCTCATGTATGGAAATCTCTTTCAACTCTATTAAATGATTCCTTGTGCTTCAAGCTCAAGTGTATTGTCCAAATGCAAGTTTATTGTATAATAATCATTACATTATATAATAGACTCATACAACCTGGTTTCCTGCAGAACCAAGATGATCAAGCTTGGCTTCCGTAGGTATTGGATTTCCAAATGTTCAGTGAGCTCTGATTATAAGATGGCTGCAACCTGTTCTTATGTATCCATCTTTATCCATCTATCACATGTTCAAAGAGCCACTATGCATCCTTAGAGGAGTTTCCCTTTTATTTTATTTTTTTAATTTTTATTTATTTAGAGATACAGCACTGAAACAGGCCCTTCGGCCCACCGAGTCTGTGCCGACCATCAACCACCCATTTATACTAATCCTACACTAATCCCATATTCCTACCACATCCCCACCTTCCCTATATTCCCCTACCACCTACCTACACTAGGGGCAATTTATAATGGACAATTTACCTATCAACCTGCAAGTCTTTGGCTGTGGAAGGAAACTGGAGCACCCGGCGAAAACCCACGCGGTCACAGGGAGAACTTGCAAACTCCGCACAGGCAGTACCCAGAATTGAACCCGGGTCACTGGAGCTGTGAGGCTGCGGTGCTAACTACTGCGCCACTGTGCCGCCCTTTTAATGTGAGTCACATGACATGATGCCCAGAATGTATATTGAAGGAAGTTTCCTTCTCAGCAAATCGCCAGACCTTGACGTAATGGCCATCTTCACAGAATAATAGAATGGCTACAGCACACAAAGGGTTCATTTGGTACATCATGCCCATGCCGGCTCTCTGAAAGAGTAACTCAGCTAGTCCCTTTCCTCTATTCTTTCCCTGTAGTCCTGCAAATGTTTTCTACCACATAGAAGAAGGGCACCTGGCGCATGGGAACACTGCCTTCTGCAGATTGCCCTCCAAGTAACACATCATCCTGATTTGGAACTATATGGCTGTTCCTTCACTGTTTCTGGGCCAAAATTCTGGAACTTCGTCCCTAACAGCACAGTGGGTGTAACTACACCACAAGGACTGCAGTGGTTCAAGAAGGCGGCTCACCACCACCTTCTCAAGGGCAATTAGGGATGGGCAATAAATGCTGATTTTGCCAGTGAGACCCACATCCTACACGTCCTCACCCGAAAGATATGATCACATCTTGGTGTAGCACAGGGTTGTCCAACATATGCTTGGTGAGCCAGGATCTGGCCTGCCAAAGGTTTCCATCTGGCCCATGGATGTAAATTGTTCTGGACCGTTCCTCATCCCGGGGTCAGCAACGTGTCCGTACATGGACACCAGTGTCCGTGGTAAAACATTTTGAGTTCCCTGACTGGTAATTTCAGAGATGAGAAATTTCCCTTTGGCTTTTTCTTCCAGACCAGCTTTTAAAAAAAAATCACAATGTCAGTTTCACAGCTGACAGGTGCTTGGAGCGGGAACAGCGGTTTCTGAACTTTGGATCGATTCAGGGTTTTCCGGTGGGTTTCGACTTTTATTTTAAAAGCTCGATGGAAAACCCCAAATCTGCCTGCAGTTCAGAAACCGCTGTTCCACTTTCCCAAAAAAACTGACTAACCACAAAGCTGTTCTGCTGAATGTTCCTGCTCTCTGTAGCTGTCAGAGACAGAGAGAGAGAGAGAGGGACCGAGAGAGGGGCGACAGAGAGTGAGAGGGAGACAGACAGAGAGAGAGGGGGTCAGAGAGAGGGGAGACAGAGAGAGAGAAAGAGGGGGAAGACATGGGGGACAGAAAGAGAGGGGACAGAGAGTGAAAGGGGGACAGGGAGAGAGAGAGAGAGGGGACAGAGAGTGAGAGGGAAGAGAGAGAGAGAAAGAGAGGGGGGGACAGAGAGAGGGGGCAGAGAGAGATGGGATAGAGAGAGAGGGAAAAGGGAGAGAGAGTGGGAGACAGAGAGAGAGAGAGGGGGACAGAGAGAGAGAGGGGATGGGGGAGCAACACAGAGACGGGAGAACACAAAGAGGGGAAACGGAGAGAGAAGAGGGAGAGACAAGAGGGAGAGAGAGTGCTCAAGCTCACTCCTGACAGATAGGCATCTATCCAGAATACTCTACATCGCTACAACAAGTATGCAGGCAAACACTGACTGCTTGTGCAAGCAAATAAATGGCAAGTATCTCACTAAATCAGTGTCCAACATAGTGACAAAAAAGTAAGTTAATAAATTAGTCTTCTCATTTAAAGCTTCTTCATAAAAATGAACATTTGTTGTTGTTTTGATTGATAGTACGATAAATTTTTCATGCCTTTATCTTTCGGAAATTGTCTCACCGGCTCCCTATGTAAGACAAAAATTGTAATGTGGCCCCCCCACCACGCGAAAAGCTTGGCTACCCCTGATGTAGCACACGTAGTGTGAGAGGCTTTATGATTAATGGACTCTCTCAATAGCCTTTCCAGTAGTCTGGGGCAGCAGATACTTGCTGCCCCCTTAGCTTCTTACGGCTGTCTGCTTTACAAGGGCAACAATCTCCAGCAAATCATTGAGTTTCTGACAATCTATGCCAGAAAAGATATATATATATATATATATATATATATATATAAAATAGCATCTTTCACAATCTCAGAATGTCTCAATTTGCACATATCAAGATCCCACAAACAGCAATATGACAATAACCAGATAATCTGTTTTAGATGCTAGTGGAGAGAATGGCCAGAACACTGGAGAGAATTCTCCTGCTTTTCTTTAAAATAGCGCCTCAAGATCTTTTACATTCACTTGAGAGGGCAGACGGGCCTTGGTAAAGGCAACACCAATGATGGTGTCGGGGTAACCTTGGTACTGCACTAGAGTGTTAGTCTAGATTATGTGCTTAAGATTTTGGAGTGGAACTTGAGCCCAGTGGCATTGCACATTCCCTCTTCTTTCTTTCTCTTTGGTGCTCCAAAACTATCCCAATGCAGATTTTCTGGTCCATGCAGCCAATCCCTCAAAGTTGAAAAAGCGTCAGTTAGTGGGCACACATTGAGAGTTATTTTCAGACATGACATCTGCTGTTGTAGGACCAATTCATGTCCGTGCAAAAATGGTAAAGGGACTGAGAAACAGCTCCTTCCCATTGTCAAGGACTTAGGTGCAGCATAAAGTTAAGATCTAGTAGATGCACATCACAATGGTCACCAAAGGATGGCACCATGTTTATCATTAGTTTCACAGCCATGTCAATAAATCAGGGACATTTTATTTTGCCTTTTACTAGAGAGTTTCCTTGAGTAAATTCGTATTAGGGTAACAGATAGAAGGATGGACAAGCAAGGTAGGATAGCTGTCAAGAATGACATGGGGTTTATTAGGCGTCTTCACCAGTTAGGCAAGATGTTTGTTTGGGTGCTGTATTTAGCATCTAATTTAAATAGTTCCCAACTAGTGATGGGTGCACAATTCCTTCCTGCTATATGTCATCTTTCCATGTTTATTCTCCCTCTTCCTCCTCATTCCCCATAGCCACTGGTTAACCATGGGCCTACTCTTTTCCAAGCTACACAGTGTCTCCTATTTGTACATCAGCATTATGTAACATTCAGCAAGTTATTTTGGATGTCTCAGCAGGGCTCTCACCAACCATCCCCTCCCCACTTTCTGCCGCCAGTCCAAACAGCAAAATCCTTGCTCAAACATCCTTAAAGTTGTGCTGAACCCCAGTTGCATTTCAAGCATGTGCCTCACTGTATTTGCATTAAGCTGATGTTCTGGGGCCTCTTCAGTGGCAGTGGGGCGGTCAACACTGAAAAGGACAAGTTTGGCCTCCCAGCAGCCATTCTCTCTCTGGCCCGTCTGCTCAAGACCTTTGACCTGCTCCTAACCACTATGGTCCCTCTCTCCTTCTTGCCCAGTGCCTTGTGAAGAGCCCTAAAATATCTGTCTTGTACATGAAGAGCATTGTAGAAAGGCAAATTAATGTAGATGGATTTCCTGAGGTGAGAATCTAAATGCTAGGATGACCTGAAGAGTTGCAGGACAGTTGATAGTGTGCTGAACATGTGCGTGCAACTCTACATTCTCTTTATTGAATTGGCTACTTTCAGATCTATTTTGTTACAGTAACTACATTTTGAAGAGAGCAGCCTGTTCCGTAATCGGATTAGCCATGATGGGGTAGGCTGGTACCTAAGGCCAATCTCTGATAACAGATAACAAAAAGTGCTGGAAATACTCAGCAGGTCTGGCAGCATCAGTGGAGAGAGAAGCAAAGTTAACGGTTCAGGTCTGTGACCTTTCATCAGAATTGGCAAAGGTTAGAAAAGAATTAGATTTTAAGCAAGTGAAGGGGAGGGGAGTGGGGGAGAGAACGAAAGGGAAGGTGTTTGATAGGCAGAGGGAGATTAAATAACAAAGCTGTCCTGAGACAAAGGCAAAGCGTGTGTTAATGCTTGTGGTCTGCATTAGTACAGAGAGAGTGTTAATAGTGGAATAATGAGCAGCTCTGACAACGTGAAAAACAGGTACATGGTTAAAAAATAAGATATTAAAAAAAGGCCATTTATGCTCTGAAGTTATTGAACTCAATGTTCAGTCTGCAAGGCTGAAGAGTGCCTAATATAAAGATCAGGTGCTGCTCTTCGAGCTTGCGTTGATGTTCACTGGAACACTGGAGCAGACCAAAGATGGAACTGTTGGCATGAGAGCAGGGGGGGAGTGTTGAAATGGAAGCTCGGGGTCATGCTTTCAGACTGAGTGGAGGTGTTCTGCAAAATGATCACCCAATCTGTGTATGTTCTCCCCACTGTAGAGGAGACCGCATTGTGAGCAGCTAATACAGTATACTAAATTGAAAGAAGTACAAGTAAATTGCTGTTTCACCTGAAAGGAGTGTTTGGGGCCTTGGATAGTGAGGAGAGAGGAGGTAAAAGGGCAGATATTACACCTCCTGCGATTGCATGGGAAGGTGCCGTGGGAAGGGGACAAGGTGGTGGGGGTAATGGAGGAGTGGACCAGGGTGTCACGGAGGGAATGATCCCTTCGGAATACTGACATGGGAGGGGAGGGGAAGATGTGTTTGGTGGTGGAAAAGGCAGAGGATGATCCTCTGGATGTGGAGTCTGGTGGGGTGGAAAGTGACGACAAGGGGAACCCTGTCGTGGTTCTGGGAGGAAGGGGAAGGTGTGAGGGCAGAAGTGCGGGAAATGGGCCGGACACGGTTGAAGGTCCTGTCAACCATAGTGGGGGGGGAATCCTCGGTTGAGGAAAAAGGAAGACATATCAGAGGCGCTGTTGTGGAAGGCTACATCATCAGAACAGCTGCGTCGAAGATGGAGGAACTGGGAGAATGGAATGGAGTCCTTACAGGAGGCAGGGTGTGAAGAAGTGTAGTCAAGGTAGCTTTGGCAGCCAGTGGGCTTATAGTGAATAATAGTAGACAGTCTATCCCCAGAGATGGAGACAAAGAAGTTGAGGAAGGGAAGTGTCAGAGATGGACTATGTAAAGGTGAGAGAAGGGTGGAAATTGGAAGCAAAGTTGATAAAGTTTTCCAGTTAGGGGTGGGAGCAGGAAACGGTACTGATATAGTCATCAATGTACCGGAAAAAGAGTTGGGGAGGGGGCTTGAGTAGGACTGGAACAAGGAATGTTTGACATAGCCCACAAAAAGACAGGCATAACTAGGACCCATGCGGGTACCCATAACAACACCTTTTACTTGAGGAAGTGCGTGGAGTTGAAGGAGAAACTGTTGTTCAATGTGAGAACAAGTGCAGCCAGATGGAGGAGGGTGGTGGTGGATGGGGACTGGTTAGGCCTCTGTTCAAGGAAGAAGATGAGAGCCCACAAACCGTCCTGGTGGGGGATGGAGGTGTAGAGAGATTGGACGTCCGTGGTTAAGAGGTGGTGGTTAGGGCCAGGAAACTGGAAATTGTCAAAATGACGTAGGGCATCAGAAGAGCCACGGATGTAGGTGGGAAGAGACTGGACCAGCGGAGAAAAGATAGAGTCAAGATAGGAAGAAATAAGTTCAGTGGGGCAGGAACAGGCTGAAATGATGGGTCTGCCAGGACAGTCCTGATCGTGGATTTTAGGAAGGAGGTAGAAGTGGGCTGTGCGGGGTTGTGGGACTATGAGGTTGGAAGCTGTAGAGGGAAGATCTCCGGAGGAGATGAGGTCAGTGACAGTCCTGTGGACAGGAGCTTGATGTTTGGTGGTGGGGTCATGGTCCAGGGGGAGGTAGGAAGAATTGTCTGAGAGTTGGCACTCAGCCTCTGCAAGGTAGAGGTTTGTACCCCAGACAACAACAGCATCACCCTTGTCTGCAGGTTTGATCACAATGTCGTGGTTAGACCTGAGAGAACCGAGTGCAGCATGTTCAGAGGGAGACAGGTTAGAGTGAGTGAGGGGAGCAGAGAAATTGGGACAGCTGATGTCTCACCGACAGTTCTCAATGAAAAGATCAAGAGTGGGTAAGAGGCCAGAGGGAGGGGTCCAGGTGGAGGGAGAATGCTGGAGGTGGGTGAATGGGCCTGCTGTTCGGAGAGAGGACTGCTGGTCAAAGAAGTGAGCACGGAGGCAAAGGCGATGGAAGAAGAGCTCAAAGTCATGCCGAGTGCAAAATTCATTCAGGTGGGGGTGTTAGGGGATAAAACTGAGTCCTTTACTGAGTACAGAACGTTCAGCGTAAGAGAGGGGAAGGTCAGAGTGTATGGTGAATATACGGCCAGGGGTCAGATAAGAAGGGATGGGGTCAGAGGGAAGTGAAGTGGAAGAAGGATCTGGAGGGGCATTAGTTCTCATCAGCTGCTGGAACTTGCCTTCCTTAACACCTGAAAGGAAGAAAAAAAGGTTTTTGTTAATGTGTCAGATAAGACGAAGGATGCAATGAAACTGTAGGGGAGAACAGCTTTGAGATAAAGTGAGGCAGTGCTTCTGGAGAGAAAGGTCCAGTGTGTACATGTGGTGGCACATGGCATTGAGTGTGAATGTCAGGATGCGACGAGAGCAGCAGTCCAAGGAACGTTGTATTTCTCGGAGATACCTGTAATCCTGGGTGGAGTCAAGACATGAAGGATGAAACTTCAATGCAGTCTCCTCTACAGCAGGGAGACCAAACGCAGATTGGGTGACCACTTTGCTGAATACCTCCGCTCAGTCCGAAAGCATGACCCCGAGCTTCCGTTGCTTGCCTTTTCAACAGTTCCCCCTGTTCTCATGCCAACATTTCTGTCTTTGGCCTCCTCCAGTGTTCCAGTGAACATCAACGCAAGCTTGAGGAACAGCACCTGATCTTTCGATTCGACACTCTACAGCCTTGCAGACTGAACATTGAGTTCAATAACTTCAGAGCATGAATGGCCTTTTTGTAATATTTAATTTTTTAACCATGTTATCTGTTATCAGAGATTTCTAGCATCTGCAGCATTTTGCTTTTATTACTCTGATAATAGATGATTGATGCACTGGAGAGCATGAGTTATACCCAGCTATGATTTATATAAACTATTAGCGACCAAAGAGAGGGGAGGACAGAGGTTTGAGACAGCGAATGTACTCTGTGCCCTTGGAATCTTAGCAGTGAAAGCAAGAAGATAAATCAACAACAACAACTTCCATTTAAATAGTGTCTTTAACATAGTAAAACCTTCCAAGGCACTTCACAAGGACATTATCGGACAAAATTTGACACTGAGTAACAAGAGATATTAGGACAGATAATCAAAAGCTTGGTCAAAGAGGTGTTTTAAAGAGCATCTTAAAGGTGGAGAGGTGACAAGGCAGAGAGATTTAGGTAGGACATAAGAACATAGGAACAGGAGTTTGGCTAATCTGCAACCTTGTGTGACTTATTTGCATTTTTATGGCTCTGTTAACCTGCATTTGTGCATTAATAATTTGCGAGCCATGATCCCTTTGCTCCACAACCCCGTTTAGACTATCATTTCCCATGGAGTTGTTGGCCTCCTCATTCCTATGGTGGCAAATGGGGTAAGGAGGGGCAAGGCCATGGAGGGTTTGAAAAGGATGTGAATTTTAAAATCAGTTCCTTTTAACGGGTTAAAGGTTAAAGCCTCCATTAATGCAGATGGTAATGTGCTAAGCATATTTTGTGCACAGAACAGCGCACATAAAAATACAAGAAAATGTCGAAGGGAAAATGACATTAAAGTGCAATGAACCAGATACACTGGCACTGTCATTGACAGTCCCTGACTCATTTAAAGTGGAAGGAAGCTTAGTGGATATTTTTCTGACAAAAGCCGTGTTTCAAACTGAAAATAAGTAATTTATAAATATTAGGAAAGTTTAGTGAGGCCATGCACTTGGCCGCTGAACATCAGGAAACCATAAACAGAATGCATATGATCTTCTGATCCATGCTGAGAGGCTTTGCAACCTTTACCCTAACATTCGGATTTTCCAAATCCTTCATAAGGGGAGGTGGTGGCGTAGTGGTAATGTCACTGGACCAGTAATCCAGAGCCCAGGCTAATGATCTGGGGACAAGGCAGATGATGAAATTTGAATTCAATTAATAAATCCCGAATTACAAGCTAGTCTAATGGTGACCATGAAGCTATTGTCGATTATTGTAAAAACCCATCTGGTTCACTAATGTCCTGTAAGAGAAGTAAATCTGCAGTCCTTACTTGGTCTGGCCGACATGTGACTCCAGACCCACAGCAGTGTGGTTGACTCTTAAAATGCCCTCTGAAATGGCCTAGCCAGTCAGTTCAAGGGCAATTAGGGATGGGCAATAAATGCCAGCCTTACCAGTGACGCCCACATCCCACAAACGAATAAAAAAATCATGCTGTGACCACGGAGGCGATTATAACTGGATCTTAGAACAGGAGGGAACCCCCTACAGAGAGTTCATGCCGAGGCCTGGGCCTCACTTAACTCCTCCACCACATTAGGGCCTTGGCAGCTGAAGGCACAGCCGTCAATGGTGCAACAATTACATTCGGGGATGTGCAAGAGTCCAGAATTAGAGAAGTGCAGATATCCTGGCGAGTTGTGGGGCAGTCCCTCGGGAACGAGGATGACTTTCTTCCACTCCAGGGTTGTGGGTTCTTAGGTGACTGAATAGTCCAATTCTGGATACGTACAATCTGGCACAGGTGGGGCAGATGGTGTTTGGTGAGGCGAGTGAATGGGCTGCACGAATTTCCGAACACTCCTTCTGCTGTTTGCACTTGGTCGCTTCCTGGGCATGTTGATGTTGTTCGAACTGGCTGGCACCTTCACGGATGCTTCTTCTCCATTTTGGGCGGTCTCGGGCAAGAGATTCGCACGAATCAGTGGAGATATCACATTTTTTCAGGAGGCTTTAAGGGCATCCTTGCCGCAACACCACCTTCAGGATCCTCCCCAAATTACACACCATCCTGACTTGGAACTATATCGCGTTCCTTCACTGACACTGGATCAAAATCCTGGAACTCGCTCCCTAGCAGCAGAAGGGCAATTAGGGATGGGCAATAAATGCCCACATCCCATGAATGAATAAAAAAAATAGACTGAGTGGGTTAAGCATATATTTCCTGGAATTTAGAAGAATGAGAGGTGATTGAATTGAAACATATAAAATTCTTAAGGGACTAGACAGGGTATATGTAGGGAGATGTTTCCCCTGATCTTATTGAATGGTGGAGCAGGCTCCAAGGGCTGAATCATCTACTTCTGTTCCTATTTCTTATGTTCTTATATGAGAGGGTCAGCGTGGTTGAGAAGCTGAGTTGGCAGGAGAGGGTTAATGTCATAAACCCGAGCTGATGCTGGAGAGTGGCTTGTGCTGTGCTCCAGGATGATCTCCATCTCTGAATAGAAAAATTACCTTTTTCTCACAAATGATTTTTTTTAGAAGATGTACAACAATTTTTTTTTGATGAGCTTGTTTGAAAAGCAGCGGAGTTGATTTATGAAGCATGTTTGTGAATGATTACACGTGTGCTCAGCCTGACTTGGCAAATGGCAGCATCGGAAAGCTGTTCATCTATGCACAGTTCCTCATTATCAGAAAGAAAACAATAAAAAAAAGAAACATTACACGGTGCTTTCAAATTACACATTTCTCACCACTCAAGCTTTAAACACGTTTATTGACAGCTGACAGGCTGTTTCTCAGCCCTATAAGAATAGCTTATCCTGTGTTAGTTTTTGATACTGTAGTTCTGGAGGATCAAGTGTTGGATAGAAAGAAAAAAAGACTTGCAGTTATACAGTGCCTTTTATGGCCTTAGGATACTGTTGTAATGTAGAGAAACAGTAGCTAATTTGCACATAGCAAGCTCTCACAAACAGCAAGGAGATAAATGATCAGATTATCTCTTTGTTAGTATTTTTGGCTGATAAGTATTAGCCAGGATACTGGGAGAACTCCCCTGCTCTTCTTTAAAATAGTGTCATGGGATCTTTTACACCTTTGAGAGGCCACACAAGGCCTCGTTTAAATATCTCATCTGAAAGATGGCACCTCCAGCAGTGCAGCATTTCCTCAGTACTGCACTGGAGTGTCAGCCTAGCTTATGTGCTGAAGTCTCTAGTGTGAAACTTGAACTCACAATCTTCCGAATTAGAGCCGGAATGATATCAACTGAGTCACAACTGACAAGGCAATTGTGCATTGTGTACATGATACATACCACAGAGCTCAATCGAAGGCACCAAACCCATCTCAGGAGGACTTAAAACACTGGCCTCCACAAGCAAAGGTCATCCCTGGCACTCGAAGTCAGTCCAGCCTCTTTATTCTGGCATGGACAGCTCAGCAGGCCGATCTCATCACTGTTGGCATGACGATATCGCCACAGCCATAATGATACAATCACAAACAGAAGTTTGTATATATCAGTGTGCACAGTTGTTGTGGCACCGCCAGTCTCAGCTCACAGTTTGAAGGCAATAAATTTGTTTAAAGGCTCGTGGGTTCAAGTCCCACTTCAGAGACTTGGATACAAAATCCAGGCTGATACCCCAATGCAGTTCTGAGGGAGTGCTACACTGTCAGAAGTGCCATCTTTCAGATGAGATGCTGTGATTGCCTTTAAGAGTGATATGCCTTTAAGATCTTAGTATGCTAATGAGCTGAGTACCAGGATGCAGTCATGTGACTACATGCCAGTCTCACTCTGTAACTGTAACACCAAGAGGCAGCTTCTGTAAATAGCTAGCTCTGCACTGTATATAATAGTTTAGCTGTTTAATAAACCTGTTTGAGATCTTCAACAGTCTGAACTCCACGCATCTCATTTATGTTGCATCAGACAACATAAATAGCTTTTTATTACACCGTCTACCTATTCAGGTAGATTTCAAACACAGCTCCAGGACTACAAGTAATCAATCATTGAAAGGATACTGAAGAAAGCAACCAGAATGATTGAAGGGATGGACCAATTATGTAAATTGTGCATGTTATCACTGGATAAAAGGTTGAGACGTGATATGGTTGCTGTTTTTAGGATTTTAAAGGACTAAGTAATGTTGACCATGACAAGTTATTTCACCTTGTCTGGAACAGTGGAACAGAGGACATAGCCTCTGCTTGAAGGGGGGAACTTCAAAACTAATCTGCAAAAAAATATTTCAGTGAGCGATTGGTCACTTGATGGAACAGGTTGCCTAGGGAGACGGTGGAAGCAATTCATATTAATTCATTCAACTGCACAGTAGACAGATTTCTTTTAGGAGGAACATTTTGGAATGCTGTACATGAGTAATTTCAGACATGACGTGTGGTGAGTGCTTGGGAAGGACAGGTGACTTTGAGGTTCTCAAAGCTCTCCACCACTGGGGTTTTTACTCGCCTCACGTCTGGCTCTGCTGTAGACTCATTGATAGAGATTGATTGCTAGAATTAGTCAACAACTCAATTATCGTATTGTGCGACTACCAGGATGGTAGAAGGCAACTTTGATGGATGTTGGTCTTTTTTTGTTTGGTGAGTCCTATATTCCGGTCAAGCGCAACACACTCCATCCTTTCTTATAGCGTCAAGAGTAAACCATTCATAAGATATTTAAGAAATGGGAAATGACCTTGGCCCAACAAGCCTATTCCTTTCTGATTGATCTCAATCCCACCTTCTTCCTACATCCTTCAGTTCTGTACAAACATATCTGCCTGTCTCAATTTTTTTATTTGTGCATGAGATGTGGGTGTCGCTGGCCAGGCCAGCATTTATTGCCCACCCGTAATTGCCCTTGAGAAGGTGGTGGTGAGCTGCATTCTTGAACCACTGCAGTCCATGTGGTGTAGGTGCACCCACAGTGCTGTTAGGGAGGGAGTTCCAGGATCTTGACCCAGCAACAGTGAAGGAACAGTGATATAGTTCAAAGTCAGGATGGTGTGTGACTTGGAGGGGAACTTGCAGGTGGTGGTGCTGAGCCCATTTATATCAGCCCCTCAACCAACACCTAATAAAAACAGATGATCTGGTCATTTATTTCATTGTTGTTTGTGCAAGCTTGCTGTTTACAGATTGGCTGCTCTGTTTCCTACATTATAACAGTGATGACATTTCAAAAGTATTCATTGGCTGTATAGTGCTTTGGGATGTGCTGAGATTGTGAAAAGTGCTATATAAATGCAAGTCTTTTTATCTAATGTTTTTCATTTGTAATTATTCCACAGAATGTGACTATTGGTGTCCCACAAGGATCTGTGTTGGGGCCTCAACTATTCACTATATTTATTAATAACTTAGATGATGGAATGGAAAGCCACATATCCAAATTTGCTGATGACATACAGATAGGCAGCATTGTAAGCAGTGTAGATGGAAGCTTTTTATTTATTCGTTCATGGGATGTGGACATCACTGGCTAGACCAGCATTTATTGCCCATCCCTAATTGCCCTTGAGAAGGTGGTGGTGAGCTGCCTTCTTGAACCGCTGCAGACATTTGGGTGTAGGTACACCAACAGTGCTGTTCGGAAGGGAGTTCCAGGATTTTGCCCCAGCGATAGTGAAGCAACGGCAATATAGTTCCAAGTTAGGATGGTGTGTGGCTTGGAGGCGAGCTTGCAGGGGTGGTATTCCCATCCATCTGCTGCCCTTGTCCTTCTAGTTGGTAGCGGTCGCGGGTTTGGAAGGTGCTGTCTAAGGAGCCTTGGTGAGATGCTGCAGTGCAACTTGTAGATGGTACACATTGCTGCCACTGTACGTCGGTGGTGAAGAGAGTGACTGTTGAAAGTGGTGGTGCCAATCAAGTGGGCTGCTTTGCCCTGGATGGTGTCGAGCTTCTTGAGTGTTGTTGGAGCTGCACCCATCCAGGCAAGTGTACAGTATTCCATCACATCCTGACTTGTGACAGGAGGTGAGTTACTCACTGCAGAATTCCCAACGTCTGACCTGCTCTTATAGCCACAGTATTTATATGGCTGGTCCATTTCAGTTTCTGGTCAATGGTAACCCCCAGGATGTTGATAGTGGGGGTTTCAGCGATCATAATGCAATTGAACATCAACGGGAGATGGTTAGATTCTGTCTTGTTTGAGATGGTCATTGCCTGGCACTTGTGTGGCGTGAAGGTTACTTGCCACTTATCAGCACAAGCCTGGATGTTGTCCAGGTCTTGCTACAGCTGGGCATGGGCTGCTTCAGTATCTGAGAAATTGCAAATGGTACTGAACATTGTGCAATCATCAGTGAACATCCCCACTTCTGACCTTATGATGGAGGGAAGGCCATTGATGAAGCAGCTGAAGATGGTTGGGCCTAGGACACTACCCTGAGAAACTTCTGCTGTGATGTCCTGGGACTGACATGATTGATCTCCAACACCACAACCATCTTCCTTTGCGCGAGGTATGACTCCAACCAGCAGAGAGTTTCCCCCCGGATTCTCATTGACTCCAGTTTTGCTAGGGCTCCTTGATGCCATACTTGGTCAAATCACAGAATCGTTACAGCACAGAAGGAGGCCATTTGGCCCATTGTGTCCACACCAGTTCTCTGAAAGAGCAACTTACTCAGTTTCATTCTCCTGCCTTCTCCCCTTAACCCTGCACATTCTTCCTTTTCATATAACTGTCTAATTCCCTTTTGAATGCTTCAATTGAATCTGCCTCCACCACATTCTCAGGCAGCGCATTCCAGACCTTAACCACTCGCTGCGTGAAAAAGTTTTTCCTCATGTCACTTTTGCTTCACTTACCAAATACTTTAAATCTGTGCCCTTTCATTCCCAATCCTTTCAGGAGTGGGAACAGTTTCTCCCTATCTACTCTGTCCAGATCCCTCATGATTTTGAATGTCTCTATCAAATCACCTCTCAGCCTTCTCTTCTCCAAGGAAAACAGTCTTAACTTCTCCAATCTATCTTCATAACTGAAATTCCTCATCCCTTGAACCATTCTCGCGAATCTTGTCTGTTCTCTCTCCAATGCCCTCATGTCTTTCCTAAAGTGCGGCGCCCTGAATTGGACGCAATACTCCAGCTGAGGCTGAACTAGGGTCTTATACAAGTTCAACATAACTTCCTTGCTCATGTACTCTATGCCCCTATTAATAAAGCCCAGGATATTGCATACTTTATTAACCACTCTCTCAACCTGTCCTGCCACCTTCAATGACTTATGCACATATACACGTAGGTCCCTCTGCTCCTGCAGCCCCTTTAGAATTGTACCCTTTATTCCATATTGTCTCTCCATGTTCTTCCTACCAAAATGAATCACTTCACATTTCACCATGCTGCCTTGATGTCAAGGGCCGTCACTCTCACCTCACCTCTTGAACAGAGAACATAGAACAGTATAGCACAGTACAGGCCCTTCGGCCCACGATGTTGTGCCGAACCTTTAACCTACTCGAAGATCAAACTAACTACCTACCCTTCATTCTACTATCATCCATGTACTATCCAAGAGTCGCTTAAATGCCCCTAACGTATCTGCTTCTACTACCACCGCTGGCAGCGCATTCCACGCACCCACCAATCTCTGTGTAAAGAACCTACCTCTGACATCTCCCCGAAATCTTCCTCCAATCACCTTAAAATTATGTCCCCTGGTGATAGCCCTTTCCACCCTGGGAAAAAGTCTCTGACTATCCACTCTATCTACGCCTCTCATCATCTTGTACCCCTCTATCAAGTCACCTCTCATCCTTCTTCGCTCCAATGAGAAAAGCCCTAGCTCCCTCAATCTTTCTTTGTAGGACATGCCCTCCAGTCCAGGCAGCATCCTGGTAAATCTCCTCTGCACCCTCTCTAAAGCTTGCACATCCTTCCTATAATGAGGCGATCAGAACTGAACACAATATTCCAAGTGTGGTCGAACCAGGGCCTTATAGAGCTGCAGCATAACCTCGCAGCTCTTAAACTCAATCCCCCTGTTAATGAAAGCCAACACACCATACGCCTTCTTAACAACCCTATCAACTTGGGTGGCAACTTTGAGGGATCTATGGACATGGACCCCAAGATCCCTCTGTTCCTCCACACTACCAAGAATCCTGTCTTTAAGCTTGTATTCCGCATTCAAATTCGACCTTCCAAAATGAATCACTTCACACTTTTCCAGGTTGAGCTCCATCTGCCACTTCTCAGCCCAGCTCTGCATCCTGTCAATGTCCCATTGCAACCGACAACAGCCTTCCACACTATCCACAACTCCAGCAACCTTCGTGTCATCGGCAAACTTGCTAACCCAGCCTTCCACTTCCTCATCTAAGTCATTTATAAAAATCACAAAAAGCAGAGCTCCCAGAACAGATCCTTGTGGAACACCACTGGTCACCGAGCTCCATGCTGAATACTTTCCATCTACTACCACCCTCTGACTTCTATAGGCCAGCCAATTTTGTATCCAGCCAGCCAACTTTCCCTTAATCCCATGCCTCCTTACTTTCTGAATGAGCCTACCACGGAGAACCTTATCAAACGCCTTGCTAAAATCCATATACATCACATCCACTGCTCTTCCTTCATCAATGTGTTTTGTCACATCTTCAAAGAATTCATTAAGGCTTGTGAGGCATGACCTGCCCCTCACAAAGCCATGCTGACTGTCTCTAATCAAACCATGCTTTTCCAAATAATCATAAATCCTGTCTCTCAGAATCCTCTCCAATAATTTGCCCACTACCGACGTAAGACTGACTGGTCTATAATTCCCAGGGTTATCCCTATTCCCTTTCTTGAACAAGGGAACAACATTTGCCACCCTCCAATCATCCGGTACTACTCCAGTGGACAGTGAAGATGCAAAGATCATCGCCAAAGGCGCAGCAATCTCTTCCCTCACTTCCCGTAATATCCTTGGGTCTATCCCGTCTGGCCCCGGGGACTTATCTGTCCTCATATCATTCAAAATTTCCAGCACATCCTCCCTCTTAACCTCAACCTGTTCAAGCATATCAGCCTGTTCCATGCTGTCCTCACAAACGACCAGGTCCCTCTCACTAGTGAATACTGAAGCAAAGTATTCATTTAGGACCTCCCCTACTTCCTCCGACTCCAGGCACATGTTCCCGCCACTATCCCTGATCAGCCCTACCCTCACTCTGGCCATCCTCTTGTTCCTCACATAAGTGTAGAACGCCTTGTGGTTTTCCTTAATCCTACCCGCCAAGACTTTTTCATGTCCCCTTCTAGCTCTCCTAAGTCCATTCTTCAGTTCCTTCCTGGCTACCTTGTAACCCTCTAGAGCCCTGTCTGATCCTTGCTTCCTCAACCTTAAGTAAGCTTCCTTCTTCCTCTTGACTAGCTGTTCCACATCACTTGTCATCCAAGGTTCCTTCATCCTCCTATCCCTTCCCTGCCTCATCGGGACAAACCTATCCAGCAGTCGCAGCAAGTGCTCCCTAAGCAACCTCCACATTTCTGTCGTGCATTTCCCTGAGAACATCTGTTCCCAATTTATGCTCCCCAGTTCCTGCCTATTAGCATTGTAATTCCCCCTCCCCCAATTAAATATTTTCCCATCCCGTCTGCTCCTGTCCCTCTCCATGACTATAGTAAAGGTCAGGGAGTTGTGATCACTATCACCGAAATGCTCTCCCACCGAGAGATCTGCCACCTGGCCTGGTTCGTTGCCAAGCACCAAGTCCAACATAGTCTCCCCTCTAGTCGGCCTATCTACATATTGAGTCAGGAAACCTTCTTGGACACACCTGACAAAAACTGCTCCATCCAAACTATTTGCACTAAGGAGGTTCCAATCAATATTAGGGAAGTTGAAGTCACCCATGACAACAACCCTGTTACTTCTGCACCTTTCCAAAATCTGCCTCCCAATCTGTTCCTCCATGTCTCTGTTGCTATTGGGGGGTCTATAGAAAACTCCCAACAAAGTGACTGCTCCTTTCCTGTTTCTGACTTCCACCCATAATGACTCAGTCGACAAACCCTCCTCGACGACCTCCCTTTCTGCAGCTGTGATACTATCCCTGATTAACAATGCCACTCCCCTACCTCTTTTACCTCCCTCCCTATTCCTTTTGAAACATCTAAACCCCGGAACATCTAACATCCATTCCTGCCCCTGAGATATCCACGTCTCCGTAATGGCCACAACATCGTAGCTCCAAGTACTGATCCATGCTCTAAGTTCATCACCCTTATTCCTGACACTTCTTGTGTTAAAATAGACACACTTCAACCCATCATACTGGCTGCAACTTTGCCCTGTCAACTGTCTAACCTTCCTCACAGACTCTCTACACTCGGTATCTGCCTGTTCAACAGCTACCCTATCCACTGATCCGTAGCTCAGGTTCCCATCCCCCTGCCAAACTAGTTTAAACCCTCCCGAAGAGCTCTAGCAAACCTCCCGCCCAGGATATTGGTGCCCCTCCAGTTCAGATGCAACCCGTCCTTCTTGTACAGGTCCCACCTTCCCCAGAAGGTATCCCAATGATCCACATATCTGAATCCCTCCCTCCTACACCAGTTCTGTAGCCACGTGTTCAGCTGCACTCGCTCCCTGTTTCTAGCCTCACTAGCACGTGGCACTGGTAACAATCCTGGGATTACTACTCTGCTCGTCCTGCCTTTCAGCTTCCAACCTAACTCCCTATATTCGCTTTTCAGGTCCTCATCCCTTTTCCTAGCTATGTCATTGGTACCGATATGTACCACGACCTCTGGCTGCTCCCCCTCCCCCTTAAGAATCCTGTGGACTCGATCCGAGACATCCCTGACCCTGGCACCCGGGAGGCAACATACCATCTGGGAGTCTCATTCGCGACCACAGAATCTCCTGTTTGTTCCTCTAACCATTGAATCTCCTATCACTATCGCTCTTCTATTCTCCCCCCTTCCCTTCTGAGCCACTGAGCCAGGCTCAGTGCCAGAGACCTGGCCACTGTGGCGTTCCTCTGGTAGGTCGTCCCGCCCAACCGTTTCCAAAACAGTATACGTATTATTGAGTTCAGTTCTTTTGTCCATGTTTGGAGCAAGGCTGTAATGAGGTCAGGAGCTGAGTTGGCTTGGTGGAACCCAAACTGAGCAGGTTATTGCTGAGCAAGTACTGCTTGATAGCACTGTCAATGACCCCTTCCATCACTTTGCTGATGATCGAGTATAGACTGATGGGCAGTAATTGGCCAGGTTGGATTTGCCTGCTTTTTGCTGTACTGGAACAGCTTGGCTACGGGCATGGTAAGTCCTGGGCCATAAGTCTTCAGTACTATTGCTGGAATGTTGTCAGGGCCCATAGCCTTTGCAGTATCCAGTGCTTTCAGCTGTTTCTTGATATCACGTAGGGTGAATTGGATTGGCTGAAGATAGGCATCTGTGATGCTCGGGACCTCAGGGGGAGGCTGAGGTTCATCATCTATTCGGCACTTTTGGTTGAAGATGGATACAAATGCTTCAGCCTTGTCTTTTGCACACATGTGCTGGGCTCCCACATAGTTGAGGATGGTGATATTTGAGGAAGGTGGAGCCTTCTCCTCCTGTTAGTTGTTTAATTGTCCACCACCATTCAAAACTGGATGTGGCAGGAATGCAGAGCTTAGATCTGATCCATTAGTTGTGGGATCGCTTAGCTCTGTCTATTGCATCTTATTCTTCTGTTTGACATGCAAGTATTCCTGTGTTGTAGCTTCACCAGACTGACAGCTCATTTTTAGGTATGCCTGGTGCTGCTCCTGCTATGCCCTCCTGCACTCTTCAGTGAACCAGATTTGGTCCCCTGGCTTGATGGTAATGTTAGAGTGGTCCATCTGATTTCATTCCCTTTTGATTTGTAGCAGTTTGATACAACCGAGTGATTTCCTAGGCCATTTAAGAGTCAGCCACATTGCTGTGGGTCTGGAGTCACCAGACCAGGTAAGGACAGCAGATCTCCTACTCTAAAGGACACTTGTGAACCAGATTTTTACAACAATTGACAATGGTTTCATGGTCACCATCAGACTAGCTTTTAAATCAAGATTTATTAATTTAAAAAAATATTCTTTCATGGGATGTGGGCGTCGCAGGCCAGGCCAGCATTTATTGCCCATCCCTAATTGCCCTTGAACTGAATGGCTTGCTAGGCCATTTGGAGGGTACATAAGAGTCAACCACATTGCTGTGGGTCTGGAATCACATGTAGGCCAGACCAGGTAAGGACAGCAGATTTCCTTCCCTGAAGGAAGGAATGTCCCTAAAGGACATTAGTGAACCAGATGGGTTTTTACAACAATCGACAATGGTTTCATGGCCATCATTAGACTAGCTTTAAATTCAAGATTTATTAATTGAATTCAAATTCCACTTTCTGCTGTGGTGGGATTCGAACCCATGTCCCCAGAGCAATACCTGGGTCTCTGGGTTACTAGTCCAGTGACAATACCAGTATGCCACCAACTCCCCTAATTGAATTCTGCTGTGGTGGAATTTGAACCCCTGTCCCCTGATCATTACCCTGGGCCTGTGAATTACTAGTCCAGTGACATTACCACTACGCCACCACCTCCCCATAAAATTACAAAGAGATATTGATAGATTAAGTGAATGGGAAAAATTGTGGTCAATGGATTTCAGTGAAGACAAATGTGAGATCATCACTTGGAGCTAAAAAGAATGGAACAGGATACTTTCTAAATGATGAAAAGCTAGAAGCAGTGGAGGTCCGAAGAGACTTGGGGGTCCAGGTACAGAACATAATCAAAAAAGCTATTGGAATGCTGGCCTTTATATCCAGAGGACTGGATTGCAAGGGGGTAGAAGTCATGCTTCAGCTATACAAAGCCCTGGTTAGACCACGTCTGGAGAACTGTGAGCAGTTCTGGGCACCACACCTTAGGAAGGATATATTGGATTTGGAGGGAGTGCAGTGTAGATTTACCACATTGCTACCTGAAATCCAAGTGTTCAATTATGAGGAGGGACAGAAATTTAGGGGCAGAAGCTTCAGGAGTGCAATTAGGAAACACTCTATACATAAAGTATTGTAGATGTTTGGAACTCTCTACCTCAAATGGCTCAAAAATCTGGAACTCCCTTCTTCACAGTACTGCCGGTGTGCCTACACCATACGGCCTCTAGGGGTTCAAGAAGACGGCTCACCACCACCTTCTCAAGGGCAATTAGGGATGGGCAACAAATGCTGGCCTTGCCAGCAATGCTCACATTCACAGAATCACAGAATTGTTACAGTGCAGAAGGAGGCCATTTGGCCCATCGTGTCCGCACTGGCTCTCTAAAAGAGCAATTCCCTCAGTTCCATTCCCCTGCCTTCTCCCCGTAACCCTGCACATTCTTCCTTTTCATATAACTGTCTAATTCCCTTTTGAATGCTTCAATTGAACTTGCCTGCAGCACGTTCTTTGGCAGCACATTCCAGACCTTAACCACTCGCTGCGTGAAAAAGTTTTTCCTCATGTCACTTTTGCTTCTCTTGCAACATACTTTAAATCTGTGCCCTCTCGTTCTCGATCCTTTCACGAATGGGAACAGTTTCTCTTTATCTACTCTGTCCATGATTTTGAACACCTCTATCAAATCACCTCTCAGCCTTCTCTTCTCCAAGGAAAACAGTCCTAATTTCTCTAATCTATCTTCATAATTGAAATTCCTCATCCCTGGAACCATTCTCATAAATCTTTTCTGTACTCTCTCCAATGCCCTCAAATAAGAACCAATAAAAAAAAGTGATACTAGATCAATTATTAATTTTAAAACTGAAACTGATATATTTTTGATAAACAAAGGTATTAAGGGATACGGGGAAATGGTGGCTATACGGAGTTAAGTTGAAAGTCAGCCATGATCTCATGGAATGGTGGAACAGGCTCGAGGGGCTAAATGGCCTATCCCTGTTCCTATGTTCCTCTGTTCCACAACTCGATTAGCCTTTGGGTAAAAGACATCTTACTCCTAATTTCTTCCCTTTGGATTTCATCCTGTCACCACAGGGGACAATTATTTGAATCAATTTGATCAATTCCTTTCATAATCCAGACAATTTGAGTTTCAGTTTGGTTGTCGTGAGTGAAAAATTCCTAACATTCCCTTATAATTTTGGGAGTGCTAGGATGAAAATACTCCCCTTAGATTTCCAAGTCTGGGATCATCCTGATCATTCTTAGCAATATATTCTAAATGCTGATAATATTGTCTCGTGATATCATTGACTCACTCACTAACAGGACTCTACACACTGTAATATCTCGCTGCCCTAAAACCCTTCAGTGACTTTGTGTCTCTTGTTTCAGCTTCAAAGCTGGAATCGCCCAAAGTGAGTGGACGAGCCTGGGGCAGACTGCTGGTAAGTCTGGATTTCTTGCTGTGGTTGAGAGTGGTCTGCTGGTGAGCTGGGTTTTTTGCTGTGGGTGAGAGTGGGCTGCTGGTGAACTGCTGGTGAACTGGGTTTCTTGCTATTGATGAGAGTGGGCTGCTAGTGAGCTGCTGATAAGCTGGGTTTCTTGCTATGGATGAGAGTGGGCTGCTGGTGAGCTGCTGGTGAGCTGGGTTTCTTGCTGTGGGTGGGGTGGGCAGCTGGTGAGCTGGGTTTCCTGCTGTAAGTGGGGTGAGCTGCTGGTGAGCTGGGTTTCTTGCTGCCCTTACTGTCTTGTATAACTAGACTCTGTAGATGAGGTTGAATGTAGTAATGTAAATGGGATTGTTGTAAATTTGATATTCACCTTAATGGATGATTTACTGTAACCGGGAGATTTCATTGTAAACAGGGCTTCACTATAAGAGGGAGACTTCACTTTAACAATCTGTAATTGTTTACTTTTCCAAGCTACCCCTCCTGAAGGACCTTACTGTTATTACAGTCCAATACCATGCTCAGGGGACACTTCCAAACACATGGCCATTCTTCTTCATGTGTGAGTCCAGCCAGTGAGCGTTAACAGATGATTTGACCATGGAAACCCTCACAGCTGAACCCAATCCTGCCTTCATGCAACATTCATACACTGGATGCTGATCAGGAGCAGGGACACTGGGTAATGTTCCCCACCAGAGTGCAGAGGATAGTGAGGCTATATGTGACACCTCTACTGGAGTCACAACTGACACTCAGTCTTGGATTTGAGTGAGGCTGAGATCAACTTGGGCTATGATATCCTAGCACAATTCAACACTCATTGTCTAGGCTGACATGGGATGAATCTAGTGTGGTACCAGAGGTCACCTGCTAACAACCAATCTCCACTGCAGTCAGTCTTCAGGATAGTAAAGGAGAAAATTGGGAAAGGAAAGTGAAAGATTAAGGTTCCGGTTTAGGGATGGTCTTCATCCAAACTTTTCTGAGTGTTGGCTCCAAACTCTGATTTAATTGTTGAATTTTTTTTTTCAGAAACTCTTCGACTTGTCTAATGCTGCTGTCTTTATTGTAATCACTGAGTTCTTTGAAAAGCTTGCTTACTATGGGGTACGAGGTAAAGGAACATTTTCATAAATATCCTGGGGTTAAGGGTCATTCCCTACATATGCTGGGGTCATAGATTGTTCCCGAAGTGTCCTGGGGTCTTCTTTAAATAGCATGGAGTCAAAGGCTCGTTCCTTAAATATCCCAGGGTAAGAGGGTTTCACTATCCAGGGGAAGAAAGGCTTTTGAATAAATATCCAGAACTTGATGGGTCATTCCTTAAATATCATATCTTATAGCCAATGTCCCAGACTCCTCCACCGCCATCCCTGGACATGCCCTGTCCCACTGGCTGGACAGACTCACCAGAGGTGGGGGCACAGTGGTATACAGTCAGGAGGGAGAGACCCTGGGAGTCCTCTTATCTTTGGACACCATGAGGTCTCAATGCATCAGGTCAAATATGGACAAAGAAACCTCCAGCTGATTACCATCTACTGCCCTCCGTCAGCTGATGAATCAGAACTCCTCCATGTTGAACACCACTTGGAAGAAGCACTGAGGGTTGCAAGGGCACAGAATGTACTCTGGATGGGGGACTACAATATCCATCACCAAGAGAGGCTCGGTAGCACCATTACTGACTGAGCTGGCTGAGACCTGAAGGACATAGCTGCCAGATTGGACCTGCGGCAGGTGGTGAGAGAACTAATAAGAGGGAAAAACCTACTTGACCTTATCCTCACCAATCTAGCAGTCTCAGATGCATCTGTCCATGTCAGTATTGGTCAGAGTGACCACTGCGCAGTCCTTGTGCAGCCAAAGTCTGTCTACACTGATAACACCCTCTATCCTGTCGTGTGGCACTACCACCCTGCTAAATGGGATTGACTCACAATAGATCTAGTAAAACTGGGCATCCATGAGGCGCTGTGAGACATCAGCAGCAGAATTGTATTCAACAACAATCTGTAACCTCATGACCTGGCATATTCCACACTCTACAATTACCATTAAGCCAGGGGACCAACCCTGGTTCAATCCAGAGTGTAGGAGAGCATGCTAGGAGCAGCACCAGGCATATCTTAAAATGAGGAGCTAACCTGGTGAAGCTACAGCATAGGACTACATGCACGCTAAACAGCAGAAGCAGCATGTTATAGACAGAGCTGAGTGATTCCACAACCAATGGATCAGATCAAAGCTCTGCAGTCCTGCCACATCCGGTCATGAATAGTGGTGGACAATTAAGCAACTAATGAGGGAAGGAGGCTCTACAAACATCCCCATCCTCATTGATGGTGGAGCCCTGCGTGTCAGTGCAAAAGACAAGGCTGAAGCATTTACAACCATCTTAGCCAGAAGTGCAGAGTGTATGATCCATCTTGGCCTCCTCCTGAGGTCCCAGCATCACAGATGCCTGTCTTCAGCCAATTCGCTTCACTCCATGTGATATCAAGAAACAGCTAAAGGCACTAGATACAGCAAAGGCTATGGGTCCTGACAACATTCTGGCTGTCATGCTAAAGACTTGTGCTCCAGAACTAGCTGCACCCCCACCAAGCTGTTCCAGTACAACTACAACATTGACATCTACTCAACAGTAGGGAAAATTGCTCAGGTATGTCCGATTCACAAAAAGCAGGACAAATCCAACCCAGCCAATTACCATCCCATCAGTTTACTCTCAATCATCAGCAAAGTGATGGAAGGTGTTGTCGAAAGTGCTATCCAATGGCACTTACTCAGCAACAACCTGCTCATTGATGTTCAGTTTGGGTTAAGTCAGGGCCACTCACCTCCAGACCTCATTGCAGCCTTGGTCCAAACATGGACAAAAGAGCTGAATTCCAGAGGTGAGGTAAAAGTGACTGCACTTGACATCGAGGCAGCAATTGACTGAATATGGCATCAAGGAGTCCTAGTAAATTTGTAGTCAGTGGGATTCAGTAGTGAAACTGTCCACTGTTTGGAGTCATACCTAGCACAAAGGAAGATATTGGAAGTTATTAGAGGCTAATCATCTCAATCCCAGGACATTACTGCAGGAGTTCCTCAGGGCAGTGTCCTCGACCCAACCATCTTGAGCTGCTTCATCAATGATCTTCCCTCCATCATAAGGTCAGCTGGGGATGTTCCCAGATGATTGCAGTGTTTAGTACCATTTTCAACTCCTCAGATACTGAAGCAGTCTGTGTCCGCATGCAGCAAATGTGTAGGCAAATTTCTGACAAATGCAAAAACAATAACGCAGTAATAGCGGGGATCTCAATTACCCTAATATGAACTGGGATACAGTCAGTGTAAAGGTACAGAGAGCACAGAATTCATAAAATGCATTCAGGAGAACTTTTTTAGGCAGTTTGTGGCAAGCCCAATAAGAGGGCGGGTGGGGGGGGAGGGACAATTCTGGATTTAGTTTTAGGAAATGAAGCTGGGCAGGTAGAAGGAGCATCAGTACGAGCACTTTTGTGGTACTGATCATAATTCAGTTAGACTTAACATAGTTGTGAAAAAGGAGAAAGATAACATAGGAATAAAGGTTCTAAATTGTGGGAATACCAATTTAACGAAAGTAGACTGGAAACAGCTACTTGAAAGTAAACTGATGTCCGAGCAATGGGAGGCATTCAAGAAGGAAATTCAAGGTGTTCAGGATAAACATGTTCCCACAAAGAAAAAGGGTGGGACAGCTAAATCTAGAGCTCCCTGGATAACAAGGTGCATAGAGGGTAAGATAAGGCAAAAAGGGGAAGCTTATGTTAGACACCGAGAGCTTAATACACAGAAAGCCGAGAAGAGTATATAAAGTGTAGGGGTGAAATTAAAAGGAAAATTAGGAAAGCAAAGAGAGGGCATGGAAAAGTACTGGCAAATAAAAACAAGGAAAATCCAAAGATGTTTTACAGGTACATAAAGAGCAAGAGGATAACTAAGGAAAGAGTAGGGCCTATTAGGGTCCAAAAAGGTAACCTATGTGTGGAGATGGAGGATGTGGGTAAGGTTCTCAATGAATACTTTGCATCTGTCTTCACAAAGAGAGGGGGCTGATGATGACATCATAGTTAAGGAGGAAGAGTGTGAAATATTGGATGGGATAAACATTGTAAGAGAGGAAGTATTAAAGAGTTTGACATCTTTGAAAGTAGATAAATCACTAGGCCCGGATGAAATATATTCCAGATTGTTTAAGGAAGCAAGGGAGGAAATTGCGGAGGCTCTGATCATATTTAAATCCTCCCTATTACAGGAGTGGTGCCAGAGGGTTGGAGGACTGCCAACATTGTACCGTCGTTTAAAAAGGGAGGAAGAGATAATCAGAGTAATTATAGGTCAAATAGCTTAACTTTGGTTGTGGGCAAATTATTGGAATCACTTCTGAGGGACAGCATAAACCTTCATTTAGAAAGGCATAGATTAATGAAGGAAAATCGCCATGGGTTTGTTAAGGGAAGGTCATATCTGACTGACTTGACTGAATTTTTTGAGGAGGTGACAGATAGGATTGATGAGGGCAGTGCAGTGGATGTGGTCTACCTGGATTTTAGCAAGGCTTTTGACAAAGTCCCACATGGCAGTCTGGTCAAAAAAGTAAAAACCCATGGGATCCAAGAGAGAGTGGCAAATTGGATCCAAAAGTGGCTTAATGGTAGGAAACAAAGGGCAATTGTTGAGGGTGTTCTTGCAATTGGGAGGTGCAACAAGGCAAGGGAATACACAATAAACAGAAAGATGCTGAGTAGTATGGAGGAACAGAGGGACCTTGGAGTGTATTTCCACAGATCCTTAAAAGGTAGCAGGACAGGTCGATAAGGTGGTTAAGAAGGAATATGGCATGCTTTCCTTTATTAGCCGAGGCATAAAATATAGGAACAGGGAGGTTATACTAGAACTGTAATCTGCACTAGTTAGAACAGAATATTGTGTACAGTTCTTGCCACCACATTTCAGGGAAGATGTGATTGCACTAGAGAGGGTGCAGAGGAGATTTACGAGGATGTTGCCAGGACTGGAAAATGTTTGCTATGAGGAAAGATGGATAGGCTGGGGTTGTTTTTCTTGGAACAGAGGAGGCTGAGAGGTGAATTATTTGCAGTATATAAATTATGAGCAGCCTAGATAGAGTGAATAGGAATGACCTATTTACCCTCGCAGAGGGCTCAAAACCAGGGGGCGTAGATTCAAAGTAATTGGTAGAAGGATTAGAGGGGAGATGAGGAAAAATGTTTTCACCCTCAAGTGTGATAGGGCCCTGGAACTCACTGCCTGAAAGAGTGGTAAAGGGTGGTAAAGGCAGAAACTCGCACTACATTTAAAATGTATTTGGTGTCTACTTGAAGAGACGTGACTTGCAGGTCTACGGACCTCGTGCAGGAAGGTGGGATTAGGCTGGATATCCCTTTGTCAACTGGAGTGGATATGATGGGCCACATGATCTCCTTCTGTGTCATAAATTTTCTATGATTTCTATGAAGATCTAAGCAACAAACAGGCTTGGGCTGATAAGTGGCAAGTAACATTCATGCCATGCAAGTGTCAGGCAAAGGCCATCTCCAACCAGTGAGAACCTAAACATCCCTCCCTTGATGTTCAATGGCATTACCATCACTGAATCCCCCACCATCAACACCCTCGGTGTTATCATTGAGCAGAAATTTAACTGGACCAATCATATAAATACTATGGCTACAAGAACAGGTCAGAGGCTGCAAAGTCTATGGTAAGTAACTCACCTCCTGACTCCCCAAAGCCTGTCCACCATCTACAAGGCACAAGTCAGGATTGTGATGGAATACACTCCACTTGCCTGGATAAGTGCAGCTCCAACAACATTCAAGACACTCGACACCATAGAGGACAAAGCTGCGCGCTTGATCTGCACCCCTTCCACACCTTAAACATTTGCTCCCTCCACCACCGACACAGTAGCAGTAGCGTGTACCATCTACAAGAAGCACTGCAGCAACTCACCAATGCTTGTTCGACAGCACCTTCCAAATACATGGCCTTTAACACCTAGAAGAACAAGGGTAACCCTCTCAAGGGAACACCACCAACTGTAAGTGCCTCTTCAAGTCACACACCATCCTGACCATCCTATATCCTTCACAGTTGCTGGGTCAACCTGCTGGAACTCTCTCCCTAACAGCACTGTGGGTGTACCTACACCACATGGACTGCAGTGGGTCAAGGGCAATTAGGAATGGCAACAAGTGCTGGCCATACCAGCAATGCTCACAACCCTTGAATGAATCGAAGAAAAATCATGGGATCCGAAGGTCATTCATTGAATTTAATTGAGTCAGGGTTTCATTACTTTAATGCCCTTGGGTCCAAGAGCCAGTGGTTGACTATCGTGAGATCACAAGGTCATTTATTGAATATCCTGCAATCAGAGTGTTATTTATTGAATATTCTGGGGTAAGAAGATCATTTACTGTACTCTGGGGTCAAAACATTATTTACTGAATATTTCAGGTTGAGAAGGTCATTCATTGAATATGTCATGTTTAGGTTTCTGGAGTGGGTATTAAACCTACAATCTTCTGCCTTGAGATAAGAGTGCTGCCAACTGAGCCACAGCTGAAGAGTAATGGTTAAGTACCACAAGGCACTCACACTTAGTTGATTTGTCCAAGACAATTTTGTTCAGACAGGTCGGTATTCAGTATCCATGAATCATCATTGCCACTTCTATGTTTTGTTCCAGCTATCCTCGTGTTGTATTTCACTAAGGTACTCCTGCTCACTGAGAGCAAGGCCACATCCCTCTTTCATGTCTTCATCTTCCTTAGCACATCCTTCACCATCCTGGGAGCCTTTCTCTCGGACTTCTGCCTCGGGCGATACAGGTATGAACCAACCAATGCTTAACAATGAACTGAACAACTTCCTGTCTAGAACTAAGACTGGTTGGATGTTCTTTCACTGTTTAGTTTAGTTTAGAGATACAGCACTGAAACAGGCCCTTCGGCCCACCGAGTCTGTGCCGACCATCAACCACCCATTTATACTAATCGTACACTAATCCCATATCCCCACCTGTCCCTATATTTCCCTACCACCTTCCGATACTAGGGGCAATTTATAATGGCCAATTAACCTATCAACCTGCAAGTCTTTGGCATGTGGGAGGAAACCGGAGCACCCGGAGGAAACCCACGCAGACACAGGGAGAACTTGCAAACTCCACACAGGCAGTACCCAGAATTGAACCCGGGTCGCTGGAGCTGTGAGGCTGCGGTGCTAACCACTGCGCCGCCCCTCTTATAGAAGATTGTCTCTTATAGAAGATTGAGGATGGTCTAATTGAGGTTTTGAAGATGATTAAAGGAGTTGATAGGGTAGATCGAGAGAAACTATTTCCTATGGTGGGAGGACATCAAAACAAAGGATATTACCTTAAAATTAAAGCAGGGCCATTCTGTGTTGATGTCAGGAAGAACTTCTTCACACAAAGGGCAGTGGAAATCTGGAACTCTCTCCCCCAAAAAGATGGGCAGGTGGAAGGAGTGGCAGTGGGAGAGCCTTTTGGTGGTAGTAATCATAATTCAATCAGTTTTAATATAATTATGGAAAAAAAACAAGGATAGAACAGGAGTTAGAGTTCTCAGTTGGGGAAAGGCCAATTTTACTAAACTGAGGAGTGATTTAGTGGAGGTAGACTGGAAACAGCTACTTGAAGGTAAATCAGTGTCAAAGCAGTGAGAGCCATTCAAAGGGGGGATTCATGGGAATATTGGCAAGCAAAATCAAGGTGAACCCAAAGATGTTTTATCAATGCATTAAGAGCAAGGAGATGACTAAGGAAAGAGTAGGGCTCATAGAAGACCAAAAAGGTAACCTATATGTAGGGGCGGAAGATGTTGGTATGGTTCTTAATGAATACTTCGCATCTGTCTTCACAAAAGAGGGAGATAATGCAGATATTGTAGTTAAGGAGGAAGCGTGTGAGGTATTGGATGTGATAAACATAGGGAGAGAGGAAGTATTAATGGGATTAGCATCCTTGAAAGTTGATAAATCACCAGGGCCAGATGAAATGTACCCCAGACTGTTAAAATAAGCAAGAGAGGAAATAGCGGAATGTCTGACCCATCATTTTCCAGTCCTCACTGGGTGCAGGTGTGGTGCTGGAGGATTGGAGGACTGCTAACATTGTACTTCTGTTTAAAAAGGGAATGAGGGCTAGACTGAATAATTACAGGCCAGTCAGTCTCACCTCAGTCGTGGGCAAATTATTGGAATCAATTCTGAGAGACAGGATATACTGTCACTTAGAAAGGCACAGGTTAATCAAGGACAGTCAGCATGGATTTGTTAAGGGAAGATCTTGTCTGGCCAACTTGATCGGAATTTTTGATGAAGTAACAAGGAAGATAGATGAGGGTAGTGCAGTTGATGTGGTCTACTTGGATTTTAGCAAGACTTTTGACAAGGTCCCACATGGCAGACTGGATAAAAAAATGAAATCCCATGGGATTCAGGGAAATGCAGTAAGGTGTCAGTGGCAGGAAACAAAGGGTAATTGTTGACAGACGTTTTTGCGACTGGAGGTCTGTTCCCAGTGGCGTTCCGCAGGGCTCACTACTGGGTCCCCTGCTTTTTGTGGTATATATTAACGATTTGGATGTAAATGTAGGGGGCATGATCAAGAAGTTTGCAGATGACACAAAGATTGGCTGTGTGCTAGGTAGCGAAGAGGATAGCTGTAGGCTGCAGGAAATTATTGATTGTCTGGTCAGATGGGCAGAAAAGTGACAAATGGAATTCAACCCAGAGAAGTGTGAGGTGATGCATTTGGGTAATTCAAACAAGGCAAAGGAATACTTGATTAATAGGAGAATACTGAGAGGTGTAGAGGAAGTGAGGGACCTTGGAGTAAATGCCCACAGATCCCTGTAGGTAGCAGGACAGGTCGATAAGGTGGTTAAGACGGCATATGGAATCCTTTCTTTTATTAGCCGAGGTATAGAATAAAAGAGCAGGGAGGTTATGCTGTAACTATATAACTCATCGGTTAGGCCACAACTTGAGTACTGTGTGCAGTTCTGGTCACCTCATTACAGAAAGGATGTAATTGCACGAGAGAGGGTTCAAAGGTGATTTACGAGGATATTGCCAGGACTGGAAAATGCAGCTATGAAGAAAGATTTTATATGCTGCGGTTGTTCTCCTTTGAACAGAGAAGGCTGAGGAGAGATCTGATTGAAATGTACAAAATTTTGAGGGGCACGGAGAGAGTGGAGAAGGGCCTGTTTACCTTTGCAGAGAGGTCAGTGACTAGGGGGCATAAATTTAAAGTGATTGGTAGAAAGATTAGAGGGGAGATGAGGAAAAAGTTTTTCACCCAGAGGGTGGTGGGGATCTGGAACTCACTGCCTGAAAGGGTAGTTGCGGCAGAAACCCTCAACTCATTCAAAAGGAATCTGGATATGCAACTCAAGCGCTGTAATCTGCAGGGCTACAGACCAAGTGCTGGAAGGTGGCATTAGACTGGGTGGATTGTTTTTTGGCTGACACAGATACGATGGGCCAAATGGCCTCATTCTGTGCCCTAAGCTTCCTATGATCCTGTTCGATAAAAAAAACTGGGAGTTAAATGTAAATTTCAAACTGAAATTGATAGATTTTTTTTAGACAAGGGTATTAGGGGTTACAGAGGTAAGATATAGATCACCCAGGGCACAAAGCCATCTTACAACCTGGAGCCTCTGCCACTGGAACTATGTACAACCTCCTCAAAGCTGATACTTGTGTGTTGTTTTGGGTGCCCCTTTATGGAGAGAAGGCTTTAAAGCCATAGAGACCATCCAGCATAGATTTACCGAGTTAATACCGGGTGTGGGATACTATAGTTTTGAGGAAAGACTTGAGATATTGGGACTATTTTAGAGAAACTGGGATTATTCTCCTAAGAGAAGGTTAAGAGGGGATATTCAATAGGGATGTTCAAAATTATGAAGATTTTGATAGAGTTAATAAGGAAAAACTATTTGTGCTGGTAGGGAGGTTGGTAACCAAAGGATACAGATTTGAGATAATTGGCTAAAAAATCAAGGGCGGTGAATAAGAGAATTATTTACGCTGATGTATATTAGATATGTAGTTGAAAAAGAAAGATTGTCAGGGCCATTGGGAAAGAGCAGCGGGTGTAGGACTAACTGGATAGGTCTACCAAAGAGCTGGCACAGACAGCATGGGCCCAATGGTCTCCTTCTGTGCTGTAAGAGTCTATGATTCTATTTATATCACAGAGCCATCTGTTTCTGGATGGGATAAATGGAGCACTGGCCATTTCAGTATTGCTGGGCGAGCCCCAGACCCTGTAAGTGAGTTAATTGTGTGACAGCAAATCCAACCCTTGTCTTCTCAATCTTGAATTACAGGACTATCCTCATGCTTGCTGTAGTGTACCTGGTTGGTGCTATTGTTGTGTCAGTGACTGCTCTCCCGGGACAAATGGGGCAATATGGGTGAGTACAGAGTCTTTTCTTGAGTGTGCCTGGGCGTGTGGTAGTGAGGCCCATCAGTAATGTGACTGGACTTGCACAGAGTGACCAGCAGTGAGTCTTCATTTCATTTCACTGTTTACTTTTCTTTATCCCTCACTGGGCTTGATTCTCACTTTCTTCACCTGGTCAAAATGAGGTGGGAATGACCTCAGAATGGGGTCAGGAGCTTTGCCATCCCATTGAAACAAATGATACAGCCAGCGCCATTTTGAAAGGGGCCTACTGCCAGGTGTCCAAACTGCCCGCCTGTTTCAGGCTACCAGCTCCTTCTGATTTGGAAATCGTTCTTCTAAGATGTAAATAGGGCCCCAATTATCGATTTGGCAGGAGTACAGGGCAGGGCAGTCAATTCAATGGGCAATGGAAGAAAACAGATATACCCAAAGTTTAGAGTCGAATTATATTTTTGAGCCTCAGAGGAGCAAGAGTGAACCTTCGGGGCCCAAAAAAAATAATCTGACCTGCTGTCACCCCACACCCCCATGATTGCAAACCTTTCCCCCCAGTTCCCCCGTTCCCCCCATGCTGATGATAGCTCTGGCCTGATTTCCTGTGCTGAACGTGGTGTGCTGCCTGTTTGGCAGCAAGTGTCTCACTCGGCCAATATAAAGGGGCCTACTGCCAGGTGTCCAAACTGCCCGCCTGTTTCAGGCTATCAGCTCTTTCTGATATGGAAATCGTTCTTCTAAGATGTAAATAGGGCCCCAATTAAATAAAGGAGACGGGAGTCCTGTAATGGTGAGGACCTCTACAAAATGGAAACTGACAGCCAAGCAAAAATCAAAATCTCCCTTCCCACAAGTCTTCTTTGGTCCTTGGAATTAACATAGGGGGCCTAAAAGTTCGTAAGCCCACTCCTGACATTAGCTGATTGAAAGGGGAGTGGAGGGGGAACAGCATCGATATGACCTCAGCTTCGAGACACTATTGGGCAGCCTGTTTTGGGAATTTACATCTGCACACCCCAAAAATTGGCTGTGTTGCCTGAAGGGCAAGGCTGGCAGTGGGGTAGGGTGTGGGGGTGGGGTGGGGGAGGTGAAATTCCCTCACTGGGAATTTCCTTGGCCCCAGCCTCAGCCCCAGGCTGAACATCCTGGACATGGAATGAACACAATGTTTTGGTGGCTGAACTCTAGCCTGGACACCCATTCCCCACCAAAGCCATGGTAGAAGTAACCTTCCTGGTCTCCTTGTAAAGGAGGTCAGTCAGGGCTGGCAAACATCTGTTGGCACTGGCAGCTAAGAGAGTGACTGACCATTGTCACGTGTGCTCTCCCTCCCCTGCTCCCAGGCTGGGCACCCACCATTGTTATTCACATAATGTGACCGCCCCTGATCCTGGATAGTCTGTGGAGCAGGCCCTGACCACTTCAGGCCTAGGGTCTCTTGTGGTTCCCTGGAGGACCTGTCCAGCAGTCACTGGAGGGTCTTTGAATGGAGTCTGGAGGTTCTGCAAAGAGTCTCTGGTTCAGGTGCTATGGAAATGAAATGGATGGTTGCTGCAGAAACTGTTAAAGACACGTAGGGGACTTTTCGGAAACTTAGAATGTCTTTGCAGGTTGGATGATCTCTACTCTGAAATTCTGCACCCTCCTTAGGAAAAGCAACTGACGCTTGATAGCTTTGCCCAACAGCAAAGATTAGCAGCTCACAACCTGGGGTATCATGGATACATGACCACACCGCACAGTCCATGGCATAGTCCAGTGCCACATGAGGGTTGATCTTAACCAGAGGAGGGCAGGGATAATATTCCTGCAACCATCGCCCCCCCACCGTCTTAAGTGACCTCTGATTGGGCATGGCAGGGCAGACAATCCCATGCAGCTGGGTGCATTCTTTACATGGAAAATTCGTGCATGATGACATGATTAGATTAGATTAGAGATACAGCACTGAAACAGGCCCTTCGGCCCACCGAGTCTGTGCCGACCATCAACCACCCATTTAAACTAATCCTACACTAATCCCATATTCCTACCAAACATCCCCACCTGTCCCTATATTTCCCTGCCACCTACCTATACTAGTGACAATTTATAATGGTCAATTTACCTACCAACCTGCAAGTCTTTTGGCTTGTGGGAGGAAACCGGAGCACCCGGAGAAAACCCACGCAGACACAGGGAGAACTTGCAAACTCCACACAGGCAGTACCCGGAATCGAACCCGGGTCCCTGGAGCTGTGAGGCTGCAGTGCTAACCACTGCGCCACTGTGCATCATTGGCATCGTAACCCCATTTTAAATTAAAGTGGTGGAAATCCTGCATGAGGCCAAATACAAAAGCAGGACTTGATGGGAGACAGCAGAGGGATCAGAAGAGGTCTTGATGAGTAGTTTTTTATGTGGAATCCTTGTGGAGGAGCAAGAGTCCTTGAGCTCCCCAGCACCTGCCTTGCCTCTTGCTCTTATTGCTGGCACCTTCATTCAAATCCCTTTCCTCCCCATTGCTAGCCATGCCAGGGGACTGCCCCCAGAATCCTTGGGCTCCTGAACAATTCCTGCTCCTGCCCACCAGCCATCTTGAGACTCCACCAGTTTACAGAGGGGGACAGTGCTGCTTTATAGAAATGAGGCTCTGGACTTAAAATGGTGCAGGCTTCATGCTGAACTCCCCATGGGGGAGGAGAGGGAGGTTTCCCTACCATCCCATTCCTGTCATGAAGTTAAAATTGATCCCATAGACTACTGTATCACTTATCCATTTCACCTGCTCCGATATACTAAGTAGACATTGACTGGACTCTCTTTCTGCTTGCAGGGTGGGTGCCTACATTGGGCTGTTCCTTATTTCCGTCGGATCCGGTGGAATCAGATCCAACGTGTCACCTTTTGGTGCTGATCAAATTGGTGGGAAAGAGGTGAGGGCAGATTGACCCTGTGTTATTGAGAGATTGGATTAGCATAGCATTAGCATAGATGTTTTTTAAGCAGAAGCTAGATAAACACATGAGGGAGGAAAGAATAGAAGGATGTTGAAGAATAGAATAGATGTTGATCGTGTTAAAGGGTGAAGAGGGGTAGGAAGAGGCTTGTGTGGAGCATAAACACCAACAGGGACCAGATGGGTTGAATGGCCTGTTTCTGTGCTGTAAATTTGATCTAATTCTATGTAATAAACCCCTTAACATACAAAATCTCCAATAATGTGGGAAAGATCAGACTATTGTTAAAATAAGGAAAGGCCTACATTTATACAGCACCTCATCACATTGCCGAGAAACATCATATTGTGTTTAGCACAAATTACTTTTGAAGGCATCACTAATCAGACAGACGCAGGAGCCAACTGAACCACAGCAATGCTGACTCAATGAATCCCTTCAAGGGAGAGCTGGACTTGTTTCTGGCAGGAGCAGAGACCACATCTTACAAAAAGTTAGGAACTTCAAGGAATTCCAGACCAAATAGATCTCTTGGATTAGTTTTGATCATCTAAAGGTGTCGGTGAGGAAAGTTCCAGATTTCTTCCCCCTAATGGGCCTGGGTCTTTATCTGGTTATCGCCTCTCCTAGGAGATCATCTGGTTTCAGTGGAGTGGAGATTGTCAATAAGGCATTGTAATAGTGCGGGGCTTTTCCGTCATTGTTCGGATGTTCATAAGAACCTACAAACATTAATCAGATGAATCTTTGGAGGAGAAATGTTGGGAGAATACTCAGCTCTTCTTCAAATAGTAATATAGGATCCTTAACACTTATCTGAACAAGCGAAGCCTTTTGGGACACGTCAAGAACTTAAAGGTGCTATATATATGCAAATTCTCACTTTTATTACTGCACCATAATACACCCAAAGACTAAACGAAAAACAAGAACTATGATGTGGCTTGAAACCTCTCTACCATTGATAGAGTGTGGGTTTCTATAAGCACCAATAACAAGGCTCAAGACCAATTAATGTCACAACCCTGAATGAGGTGGATTCTCACACAGACTAACCAAATTACTTTCTGGAGTAAATCTATTGGCAGAGATCATTGTATCTTTAAAGGGAAAAGTGGATGAGTTTTTGAATTGAGGAAGATGCAGGGCTATGGGTGAAAGTGGGGCAGTCGGTCAGGATGTCTCTAGCACAGAGCTGGCATAGACACAGCAAGAGTACACTCCTCCTGCCCAGTTGCTCCAGCCTCCTCCGCAGTCCCAAAGACCAATACCAGCCGTCACTGCCTCTCATCCTTCTAATCACCTCCCCACTCCCTCCCAAGCACCTCCCATCTACCCAATCCTGCAAGACCAACCTGAGGAACATTTCTGGTGTTGTAGTTGCCTATAATTGTTGCCCACTTTACCAGCGAGCTGCCTGGGAACACAAAGCAGGTTGTTGGTCTAATTTAAATGAGTCTTGAGGCCTAGTCTCAGGCCCACCTGTTACTGTGCAGGGCTCATTCTCATCTACCCATTCAGGTTGACAGCTACAAAACCAACATCTGTACTTGCTTCATTGGATAAATAACATTTTAACATCTAAAGCAACTATATAATCATTCCTCTCTTAATTTATTTAATGCAGTCAATATATCCAGGAAATGGGCGGCACAGTGGCGCAGTGGTTAGCACCGCAGCCTCACAGCTCCAGCGACCCAGGTTCAATTCTGGGTACTGCCTGTGTGGAGTTTGCAAGTTCTCCCAGTATTTACAGTATTTACAGTAGAGAAAGAAAATGTTGTGGAGGAGAATACTGAGATTCAGACTACTAGGCTAGATGGGATTGAGGTTCACAAGGAGGAGGTGTTAGCAATTTTGGAAAGTGTGAAAATAGATAAGTCCCCTGGGCCAGATGGGATTTATCCTAGGATTCTCTGGGAAGCCAGGGAGGAGATTGCAGAGCCTTTGTCCTTGATCTTTATGTCGTCATTGACGACAGGAATAGTGCCGGAAGACTGGAGGATAGCAAATGTTGTCCCCTTATAATCATCTTGAAAAGAATAAGTTCATTAGCGATAGTCAGCACGGTTTTGTGAAGGGTAGGTCATGCCTCACAAACCTTATTGAGTTTTTTGAGAAGGTGACCAAACAGGTGGATGAGGGTAAAGCAGTGGATGTGGTGTATATGGATTTCGGTAAGGCGTTTGATAAGGTTCCCCACGGTAGGATATTGCAGAAAATACGGAAGTATGGGGTTGAAGGTGATTTAGAGCTTTGGCTCAGAAATTGGCTAGCTGAAAGAAGACAGAGGGTGGTGGTTGATGGCAAATGTTCATCCTGGAGTTTAGTTACTAGTGGTGTACCGCAAGGATCTGTTTTGGGGCCACTGCTGTTTGTCATTTTTATAAATGACCTGGAAGAGAGTGTAGAAGGGTGGGTTAGTAAATTTGCGGATGACACGAAGGTCGGTGGAGTAGTGGATAGTGCCGAAGGATGTTGTAGGGTACAGAGGGACATAGACAGGCTGCAGAGCTGGGCTGAGAGATGGCAAATGGAGTTTAATGCGGAAAAGTGTGAGGTGATTCACTTTGGAAGGAGTAACAGGAATGCAGAGTACTGGGCTAATGGGAAGATTCTTGGTAGTGTAGATGAACAGAGAGATCTTGGTGTCCAGGTACATAAATCCCTGAAAGTTGCTACCCAGGTTAATAGGGCTGTTAAGAAGGCATATGGTGTATTAGCTTTTATTAGTAAGGGGATCGAGTTTCGGAGCCACGAGGTCATGCTGCAGCTGTACAAAACTCTGGTGAGACCGCACCTGGAGTATTGCGTGCAGTTCTGGTCACCGCAGTATAGGAAGGATGTGGAAGCTTTGGAAAGGGTGCAGAGGAGATTTACTAGGATGTTGCCTGGTATGGAGGGAAGGTCTTACGAGGAAAGGCTGAGGGACTTGAGGTTGTTTTCGTTGGAGAGAAGGAGGAGGAGAGGCGACTTAATAGAGACATATAAGATAATCAGAGGGTTAGATAGGGTGGATAGTGAGAGTCTTTTTCCTCGGATGGTGATGGCAAACACGAGGGGACATAGCTTTAAGTTGAGGGGTGATAGATATAGGACAGATGTTAGAGGTAGTTTCTTTACTCAGAGAGTAGTAGGGGCGTGGAACGCCCTGCCTGCAACAGTAGTAGACTCTCCAACTTTAAGGGCATTTAAGTGGTCATTGGATAGACATATGGATGAAAATGGAATAGTGTAGGTCAGATGGTTTCACAGGTCGGCGCAACATTGAGGGCCGAAGGGCCTGTACTGCGCTGTAATGTTCTCATGTTCTAATTCTAATTCCCTGTGGCTGCGTGGGTTTCCTCCGGGTGCTCCGGTTTCCTCCCACATGCCAAAGACTTGCAGGTTGATAGGTTAATTGGCTATTATAAATTGCCCCTAGTATAAGTAGGTGGTAGGGAAATATAGGGACAGGTGGGGATGTGGTAGGAATATGGGATTAGTGTAGGATTAGTATAAATGGGTGGTTGATGGTCGGCACAGACTCAGTGGGCCAAAGGGCCTGTTTCAGTGCTGTATCTCTAAACTAAACTAAACTAAACAGTCAGTGGTTATCCTTTCAGCCAGATATTAGCTTTTCCAACAATATTTACCTAGTAAACCATAAGATTGCCCTACAGAGATCCTAGCAGGAAAAATGGCTTTCAGCTCTTATACTTTTGAAATGAGGCATCCCCATCGAACCAAGGTCCGGTCCATGTCGTCCGGTAGTCACAACAACTCATGGAGAACATGCTCTCACTGGCCACATCAGTGTTAAGTTAAAAGAAGGAAAGAAGGAAGGAAGTGAGAGAGGAACACCTTTCATGACCTCAGGATATCTAAAGGTACTTTACAGCCAATGAAGTACTTTAATTTAACTGGCGGCTTCAAGTAAATTCAGCACAGGAGAAGGTGAAAGTGTAAATGTCTGTACAAAGAATCGGGGCAGACTGTGCTGGGCTCTGTGCTGTTACTAACTGGGTTTGTTAATTCCTCACAGGAGAAAGGGTATCGGATGTACTTTACATTCTTCTACTTTGCCATGAACTTGGCAGCTTTAATTGCAGGCATCGTCATCCCGATTCTGAGAGGTGAGGAAGCTCAGTGAGTGAGTTGGGTTGGTGAGGTGGTGGTAAAGCCAGTTGGCAATCTACCTGGCAGATGTAAAGCTGTTTCACATGTTTGCTCCTGGTGAGCTCTGTTGTTAACGCTATTGGGGCAGGTACCAGGTATAAGAGAGGCGAAGAGGGAGAACACATCTAAGCTACTCAACTGTAACTCCCTACAGCCTGCTCTGGGATGGCATTGACAGATGCCTAGAGCTCTTTTAGCCTCACAGTGGTGCACTGACCTCGAGAAAATAGACTGATTCCACACTGAGATCAGTCTCCAGTACACATGAGAAACAGATTGGCCAAAATGTCCATCCTGGTCTCTGATTCCAAACTGCCAGGAGATACTGCACAGTCATTCGCATCTAAAATAGTGAGTTCATTGTATCCACCTGAGAGGGAAATGGCTGACTGCAACCTGCTGGGGTACAAACCACACACTGATCAAATCTGAACAGAGCTGAGCTACTGAGAAAGAGAGGGGCAGACCATAAAAAAACCTGAGAATAAAAAAAAATACTGGTTCAGGCTTTTGGCCCCTTGCTTGACCAGCTTCGCCCAGTAATATCTGCTCTGTCTCAATGTTTGTCAATGGCATCTGATCTGTCGCAGATATCCGATCTGTATCTAGAGTCTGCGACATCTGATCGTCCCCAATGTCTTCCAGTGATATCTGATGTGTTCTAGTGTCTTCCAGTGATATCTGATCTGTGCTCAGTGTGTTCCAGTGATATCTGATCTGTTCCAGAGCCTGTCAGTGATAGCTGATCTGAGCTCAGTGTCTTCCAGTCATATTGGATCTGTCCCCAGTGTTTTCCAGTGATATCTGATCTGTGCTCAGTGTCTTCCAGTCATATTGGATCTGTCCCCAGTGTTTTCCAGTGATATATGATCTGTGCTCAGTGTCTTCCAGTCATATTGGATCTGTCCCCAGTGTTTTCGAGTGATATCTGATCTGTGCTCAGTGTCTTCCAGTCATATTGGATCTGTCCCCAGTGTTTTCCAGTGATATCTGATCTGTGCTCAGTGTCTTCCAGTGATATTGGATCTGTCCCCAGTGTTTTCCAGTGATATCTGATCTGTACTCAGTGTCTTCCAGTGATATTGGATCTGTCCCCAGTGTTTTCCAGTGATATCTGATCTGTGCTCAGTGTCTTCCAATGATATTGGATCTGTCCCCAGTGTTTTCCAGTGATATCTGATCTGTGCTCAGTGTCTTCCAGTGATATTGGATCTGTCCCCAGTGTTTTCCAGTGATATCTGATCTGTGCTCAGTGTCTTCCAGTCATATTGGATCTGTCCCCAGTGTTTTCCAGTGATATCTGATCTGTGCTCAGTGTCTTCCAGTGATATTGGATCTGTCCCCAGTGTTTTCCAGTGATATCTGATCTGTGATCAGCTTCTTCCAGTGATATTGGATCTGTCCCCAGTGTTTTCCAGTGATATCTGATCTGTGCTCAGTGTCTTCCAGTCATATTGGATCTGTCCCCAGTGTTTTCCAGTGATATCTGATCTGTGCTCAGTGTCTTCCAGTGATATTGGATCTGTCCCCAGTGTTTTCCAGTGATATCTGATCTGTTTGTAGTCCTGTCAGTGACAGGCAATGATTGGTAGTGTGCTAGAGGTCAAGGGTCCTGCTGGGTGAGACTTGTTCTGCAAAGCCCTGATCTGGTACAAGCTGCCTGTTTTTGTTTCTTTCTGTCATTTTCTGACTGTGAATATTGCTTATTGCAAGTTTGGACAAATGCATGCTTCCACCTGACCAGTGTACATTACAGTCTGACAGGTGAACTTATGGCAACGTCTGACCAATATGTATTACTGTCTAGCTAGTGTGCACTGATGGCTGATCAGTGTACGGTACTACTTCCCAGTATACATTACAGCAGACTGATCAGTGTGCCCTACTGTCTGACTAGTATGTACCAATATCTGAGTGATGTACACTGGAGAATGTAGTGAAAGTGAGAATAATTACTGTTGTAATTAACTATGCTCTGTCTCTGCTCACAGAGGATGTCCAGTGTTTCGATTCAGACTGCTACTCCTTGGCATTTGGAGTCCCTGCACTAGCCATGTTACTGGCTTTAGGTAAGTTTAATTTCTACGTGAACCTGCCTTCAGTGGACTCAGTGATGAACACACACAGCAGGTGAATCAGGATATGCTAGTGTTTCAGTGTAGCCCATTCATTAGAATGGGAAATTGGAGGGTAAATTGAGGTTATCTTTGATATTATTCCTGCTTCTCTATCAAGCAGTTTGCAATCATTTTACCCTTTGCCTTCCTTGCAGTGATTAGACACTGTTGTGTCCGGTTCCCTACCTCTTCCCCATTTTTTCAGTTCCACACTCATCTTATCTTACAGTTTTCTGTTCTAATACAGAGCTGGGCTGAAATGTTAACTTGGTGTTGATTGACCCTGTGTGCATCTCCAGCATTTTCTGTTACAATTTCACATTTCCAGCTTCTTTGTTTTTAACAATTACTTTAGTATTCACCCATTGTGCTCTGGGTCAGAGTAGGTCCAGTTTCAAGTCTCACATGTGAGGGTCTTGAACCACTCACTAGGGAAGACTAGCCAAGGTGGTTTCTTATTGCCTTCCTTGCAGTTTTAATTTTAGGAGTATCTTCTTCTCGATGGTCTCCAACCGAGCCTATAGAGCCCCACCTACCCATTACAATGTGGGGGGCTAGCTACCTATCGGACGCAAGTACTTCACTGGGCAGTCTGGAGAGGGGCTTGAACTCAACCAGTCTGGTTCAGCTGTGGGAACACTATCTTTGAGCTAGTGATCTCTTCACCCAAACCTGAGTATCCCGCTGGATGCCAACCCAGTATTTAGACACCATATTTTAGTCTCCACTCACCGGGCCTGTCTGGACTGGAGCGCAAACCTGTCACAGAGGCTGGAACACAACCCCTAACTCCTGCCTTTCGTTTAAGCTATCCATTTCTACTATCCAGTCAAAAGTCTATCCCATAATGTCTTTAACTTAAAAAAATGTCCCAAGAGGAAAATGGGCACTGTACCAGGGAGGGAAGGATGACAAGGATGGCCAAAATCCTGGTTTGAGATGAATTTCAAGAAGGGAGACTGAGTGCTGGAGAGATGGTTAAGTGATAGAGGGTGGTCGCTTGCAGGTGAGCAAGGACAGCATTGCATTAGTCAAGTTGAGAAGTGACAAAGCTATGTGAGAGAGGGCTGACTTAGAGGTGGAGATGGGCAATGTTGAAGAGGTCTTGGTGATGGATTAGATATGGGGCTTAATGATTAACTAATGTTGGACAGGACATCAATGGTCTGGATCAGCCTGAGACAGGTTAAATGTAAATCCCCCCATTAATGACAGCAGGAGAGTGCACACACTGAGTCTGAGATAGGCCTCTTGGGTGATGTACACTGTAGTCATTGAGTCTGGGGTAACTAGGGTACAGAGTGAGGGTAAAATAGAGAATGCATGTAATTGGCCTGAATGACTGAGCGATGAACCCTCCTTGTCTGACGTAGCATATCATGTTTTTCAGTGATCTTTGGACTGGGCACCTCCATGTACAAGATTTACCCGCCTACAGGAAATCTATTCTGCAAACTGTTGCTCGCCACAGGGGTAAGTCATAGACTGCGTGGTTCGTTACAGCCCATACGGTGAGTCACAGACCGTGAGGTGAGTCACTGACCATACGGTAAGTCACTGACTGTGTGGTGAGTCACAGGCCATGCGGTGAGTGAGTCACAGACCGTACGGTGAGTGACTAACCGTGCAGTGAGTCACAGATCGTGCGGTGAGTCACAGATCGTGCGGTGAGTCACAGATCGTGCAGTGAGTCACAGATCGTGCGGTGAGTCACAGATCGTGCAGTGAGTCACAGACCGTGCAGTGAGTCACAGACAACGTGCGGTGAGTCACAGATCGTGCGGTGAGTCACAGATCGTGCGGTGAGTCACAGATCGTGCGGTGAGTCACAGATCGTGCGGTGAGTCACAGATCGTGCGGTGAGTCACAGATCGTGCGGTGAGTCACAGACAGTGCGGTGAGTCACAGATCATGCAGTGAGTCACAGACCTTACGGTGAGTGACTGACCGTGCAGTGAGTTACAGACAGTGCGGTGAGTCACAGACAGTGCGGTGAGTGACTGACCGTGCGGTGAGTCACAGACAGTGCAGTGAGTCACAGACAGTGCAGTGAGTTACAGACAGTGCAGTGAGTCACAGACAGTGCAGTGAGTCACAGACAGTGCATTGAGTCACAGACAGTGCAGTGAGTCACAGACCTTACGGTGAGTGACTGACCGTGCAGTGAGTCACAGACAGTGCGGTGAGTCACAGACAGTGCGGTGAGTCACAGACCGTACGGTGAGTGACTGACCGTGCGGTGAGTCACAGACAGTGCAGTGAGTCACAGACAGTGCAGTGAGTCACAGACCGTGCGGTGAGTCACAGACCGTGCGGTGAGTCACAGACCGTGCGGTGAGTCACAGACCGTGCGGTGAGTCACAGACCGTACGGTGAGTCACAGACCGTACGGTGAGTCACAGACCGTACGGTGAGTGACTGACTGTGCAGTGAGTCACAGACAGTACAGTGAGTCACAGACAGTGCATTGAGTCACAGACAGTGCATTGAGTCACAGACAGTGCAGTGAGTTACAGACAGTGCAGTGAGTTACAGACAGTGCAGTGAGTTACAGACAGTGCAGTGAGTCACAGACAGTGCAGTGAGTCACAGACAGTGCATTGAGTCACAGACAGTGCAGTGAGTCACAGACAGTGCATTGAGTCACAGACCGTGCAGTGAGTCACAGACCGTACGGTGAATGACTGACCGTGCAGTGAGTCACAGACAGTGCAGTGAGTCACAGACAGTGCATTGAGTCACAGACAGTGCAGTGAGTTACAGACAGTGCAGTGAGTCACAGACAGTGCAGTGAGTCACAGACAGTGCAGTGAGTCACAGACAGTGCATTGAGTCACAGACAGTGCAGTGAGTCACTGACAGTGCATTGAGTCACAGACCATACGGTGAGTGACTGACCGTGCAGTGAGTCACAGACAGTGCAGTGAGTCACAGACCGTACGGTGAGTGACTGACCGTGCAGTGAGTGACTGACCGTGCAGTGAGTGACTGACCGTGCAGTGAGTGACTGACCGTGCAGTGAGTGACTGACCGTGCAGTGAGTCACAGACAGTGCAGTGAGTCACAGACCGTGCAGTGAGTCACAGACCGTGCAGTGAGTCACAGACCGTGCAGTGAGTCACAGACCGTGCAGTGAGTGACTGACCGTGCAGTGAGTGACTGACCATGCAGTGAGTCACAGACTGTACGGTGAGTGACTGACCGTGCAGTGAGTCACAGACCGTACGGTGAGTGATTGACCGTGCAGTGAGTCACAGACCGTACGGTGAGTGACTGACCATGCGGTACGTCACTGACCATGCAGTGAGTAATAGCTTCCTGCCATCCACAAGGCTGTAAAGGCCAATAGAACAGGGTGAGAATTTTTCAAGGTGGCAAGTCAGAAGATTGGACAGAATATAAAAAAAACAGCAAAGAATGACTAAAACATTAATAAGGAGGGGAAAATTAGAGTACAAGAGAAAGCTAGCTAGAAATATAAAAACAGATAGTAAGAGTTTCTATAGATATTTAAAAAAGAAAAGAGTTAACAAAGTGAGCATTGGTCCTATAGAAAGTGAGTCTGGGGAATTAATAATGGATAATAAGGAGATGGCAGATGAATTGAACAGATATTTTGCATCGGTCTTCACTATTGAGGATACAAGTAACATCCCAGAATTAGCTGTAAGTCAGGAACTGGAAGGGAGGGCGGAACTCAAGAAAATTACAATCACCAGGGAAGTGGTACTGAGCAAATTGATGGAGCTGCGGGCATCCAAGTCCCCGGGAACTGATGGACTTCATCCTTTGGTCTTAAAAGAAGTGGCTACTGAGGTAGTTGTGGCGTTGGTTTTAATTTTCCAAAATTTCCTAGATTTGGGGAAGGTTCCATTAGATTGGAAAATAGTGAATGTAACTTCTCTATTCAAAAAGGAGAGAAAGACAGAAAGCAGGCCAGTTAGCTTAACATGTCATAGGGAAGATGTTAGAAGCTATTATTAAAGGCGTTGTAGCAGGGCAGTTAGAAAAATTCAAGGTAATCAGGCAGAGTCAGCATAGTTTTGTGAAAGGGAAATCATGTTTCATAATTTATTGGAGTTCTTTGAGGAAGTAATGTGTGATGTGGATAAAGGGGAACTGGTGGATGTACTGTACTAATATTTCCAGAAGGCATTTGATAAGGTGCCACATCAAAGGTTATTGCAGAAAATAAAAGCTCATGGTGTAGGGGGTAACATATTGCCATGGATGGAACAGTGGCACAGTGGCTAGCACTGCAGCCTCACAGCTCCAGTGACCTAGGTTCAGTTCTGGGTACTGCCTGTGCAGAGTTTGCAAGTTCTCCCTGTGACCACGTGGGTTTCCTCTGGGTGCTCTGGTTTCCTCCCACATGCCAAAGACTTGTGGGTTGATAGGTAAATTGGCCATTGTAAAAAAAAAATGCCCCTAGTGTAGGCAGGTGGTAGGAGAATTGAGGGAAGGTGGGGATGTGAGAGGGAAAAATGGGATTAATATAGGATTAGTATAAATGGGTGGTTGATGGTCAGCACGGCCTGTTTCGGTGCTGTATCTCTCTATGACTCTATAAGATTGACTAGCTAACAGGAAACAGAGAGTAGGCATATATGGGTTATTTTCTGGTTTGCAAGATGTAACAAGTGGTGTGCCACCGGGATTAGTGCTGGAGCATCAACTTTTTATAATTTATATAAATGTCTTGGATGAAGGGACTGAAGGTATGGTTGCTAAATTTGCTGTTGACACAAAGATAGGTAGGAAAGTGAGTTGTGAAGAGGACATAAGGAGGCTACAAAGGGATATAGATAGGTTAAGTTAGTGGGAAAAGATCTGTCAAATTGAGCAGAATGTGGGAAAATGTGAAATTGTCCACTTTGGCAGGAAGAATAAAAGAAAAGCATATTATCTGAATGGTGAGAGATTGCAGAGCTCTGAGATGCAGAGGGATCTGGGTGTCCTAGTGCATGAATCACATAAGGTACCGTATGCAGGTACAGCAAGTAATTCTTCTTCTTCTTTGGCCTCCTTGTCTCGGGAGACAATGGGTAAGCGCCTGGAGGTGGTCAGTGGTTTGTGGAGCAGCGCCTGGAGTGGCTATAAAGGCCAATACTAGAGTGACAGACTCTTCCACAGGTGCTGCAGATAAAATTGGTTGTCAGGGCTGTTTCGCAGTTAGCTCTCCCCTTGCGCTTCTGTCTTTTTTCCTGCCAACTGCTAAGTCACTTCGACTTGCCACATTTAACCCCGCCTTTATGGCTGCCCGCCAGCTCTGGCGATCGCTGGCAACTGACTCCCACGACTTGTGATCAATGTCACAGGAGTTCATGTCGCGTTTGCAGACATCTTTAAAGGGGAGACATGGACAGCCGGTGGGTCTGATACCAGTGGCGAGCTCGCTGTACAATGTGTCCTTGGGGATCCTGCCATCTTCCATGCGGCTCACATGGCCAAGCCATCTCAAGCGCCGCTGACTCAGTAGTGTGTATAAGCTGGGGATGTTGGCCACCTCGAGGACTTCTGTGTTGGAGATACGGTCCTGCCACCTGATGCCAAGTATTCTCCGGAGGCAGCGAAGATGGAATGAATTGAGACTTTGCTCTTGGCTGACATACGTTGTCCAGGCCTCACTGCCGTAGAGCAAGGTACTGAGGACACAGGCTTGATACACGCGGACTTTTGTGTTCCATGTCAGTGCGCCATTTTCCCACACTCTCTTGGCCAGTCTGGACATAGCAGTGGAAGCCTTTCCCATGTGCTTGTTGATTTCTGCATCAAGAGACAGGTTACTGGTGATAGTTGAGCCTAGGTAGGTGAACTCTTGAACCACTTCTAGAGCATGGTAGCCGATATTGATGGATGGAGCATTTCTGACGTCCTGTCCCATGATGTTCATTTTCTTGAGGCTGATGGTTAGGCCAAATTCGTTGCAGGCAGCCGCAAACCTGTCAATGAGATTCTGCAGACACTCTTCAGTGTGAGATGTTAATGCAGCATCGTCAGCAAAGAGGAGTTCCCCGATGAGGACTTTCCGTACTTTGGTCTTCGCTCTTAGACGGGCAAGATTGAACAACCTGCCACCTGATCTTGCATGGAGGAAAATTCCTTCTTCTGAAGACTTGAGCGCATGTGAGAGCAGCAGAGAGAAGAAAATCCCAAACAGTGTAGGTGCGAGAACACAGCCCTGTTTCACGCCACTCAGGATAAGAAAGGGGTCTGATGAGGCGCCGCTATGCTGAATTGTGCCTTTCATATTGACATGGAATGAGGTGATGATACTTAGTAGCTTTGGTGGACATCCGATCTTTTCTAGTAGTCTGAAGAGACCACGTCTGCTGATGAGGTCAAAGGCTTTGGTGAGATCAATGAAAGCAACGTAGAGGGGCATCTGTTGCTCGCGGCATTTCTCCTGTAGCTGACGAAGGGAGAACAGCATGTCAGACAGCAAGTAAATAGGAAAGCTAATAAAATGTTATCATTTATGGCAAGGGGAATTGAATACTAAAGTAGGGAGGTTATGCTTCAGTTATACAGGGCATTGGTGAGACCACATTTGGAGTACTGTGTACAGTACTGGTCACCTTATTTAAGGAAGAATATAAATGGGTAGAATAGTAAGAGGCGACTTGATTGAAGCATATAGGATCTTGACAGGGTGAATGTTACCTCTTGTGGGAGAATCTAGAACTGGGGTCACTATTTAAAAATAAAGGGTCGCCTATTTAAGACAGAGATGAGGAGAAATATTTTCTCTGAGGGTCGTGAGTCTTTGGAACTCCCTTCCTCAAAAGGCGGTGGAAGCAGAGTCTTTGAATATTTTTAAGGCAGAGGTAGATAGATTCTTGAAAAGCAAGGGGGTGAAGGGTTATGGGGGTAGGCGGGAATGTGGAGTAATCAGTTCAGCCACGAATTTATTGAATGGCGGAGCAGGCTTGAGGGGCCAAGTGGCCTACTCCTGCTCCTAATTCGTATGTTCATATGTTTAAAATTGGTCAATGAATTTTCATCTATTTCATAAATCCACACTCTTCTGTGGGAACTGGGTGCAATCGATTCAATATGCACTTCCATCTCTGTGGCCTGGGCTCAATATCAGCCCAGATTGATAGGATCAAAGTCTCCTCAGGCTGTAAAGGTCCTAACTAAAGAGAGTATGGGTGGATTCATCACAAATTTTGGTGGGCATGGGTCTCCTAATTTGGCACTACATTGGCAACATGAACATGTACTCCTTTCATCACCAGCTACAAGATGCACTGCAGTAATTCACCAAGGCTCCTTCAACAACACCTTCCAAACCTGTGACCTCTACCACCTAGAAGGACAAGGGTAGCAGGTGCATGGGAACCCCACCACCTGCAAGATGCCCTCCAAGTCACACATTATCCTGATATGGACACAGATCGCTGTTCCCTCGTTGTTGCTGGATCAAAATCCTGGAAGTCCCTACCCACCAGCATTGTGGGATTACCTTCATCACATGGACTGCTGTGGTTCAATAAGAAGGCGGCTCACCACCATCTTCTAAAGGGCAACTAGGGATGGGAAATAAATGTTGGACTTACCAGTGACACCCACATCCCAAGGGGGACTTTAGAAGATTGGTAATGTTATGGGATTAGCAATCCAGAGTCATGACTAATGTTTCAAAGACATGAGTTCAAATCCCATCACAGCTGCTGGGGAAATATCAATTCAATTAATTAATCTGGAATGACATTCCAGTCTCATTAATAATTATCAAGAAGCTACCAGATTGTCACAAAAACCCATCTGGTTTACTAATGATTTTCAGGGAGAAAGTCTGCCGCCCTTACCCTGTCTGGCAATCGTATAAGTCCAGACCCACATCAATTTGGTTGACACTTAACTGCTCTCAGAATTTTTTTTTATTCTTTTCATGGGATGTTAGCATTGCTGGCAAGTTCAGCATTTGCTGCCCATCCCTAATTGCCCTTGAGAAGTTGGTGGTGAGCCACCTTCTTGAACTGCTGCAGTCCATCTGGTGCAGGTGCACCCACAGTGCTGTTAGCGAGGGAGATCCAAGAATTTGATCCAGTGACAGTGAAGGAACGACAATATATTTCCAAGTCAGGATAGTGTGTGGTGTTACGACCAGGTGAGAAAGAGGTCTAGGGTTCCCTTTCAGCCTTCACCTGGTCTTACTGTAACAGGGTTTAATCTTAAACACAGCGTGTTTTTAGCTCCCCCTTGGTGAATCCTTGTTCACCGCTTTCCAATTATAAGGCAAAGAAATCAGCACAAACAGACTTTCTTAGGTTTCAAAAAGAAAACTTGAAATTTATTAAACTTAAATTTAAACTCTAATTCGGTTAATGCCGAAGGATACATGCCGCAGCCCATGCTAGCATGCATACGTGATACACACATGCAAATAGAGACAGAAAAGAGCAGAAAAAAAATAAAGTGGAAAGGTTTGAGGCAATATCTGAAGAGTTGTTGTTACGGTTCTTCGAGCTCACTGTAGAGTCCTTGATTGCAGGTAGATCTTGATTTTCATTGGGGCCCAGTTTTCTTCTTAAACCTTGTTCGCTGTAGGAGATTTTTCTCTCTTGGAGTTCATGTGTCTTCAGTGGATTCAGAGGCTTGTGAGAAACAGATGGGAGCAGACAGGAGAGGCTGTGGTGAGCCAGCCAGGAGAGGCATTTTCAATCCAGGAGCAAACAGCTTTCCGCAGGCTCTCATTTCAAACTGTACAATTCAGAATCTCCCAGGTTGCCAAGCAGGTTAGTCATGTGACTAACTGGTCTGAACATGTCTTGGCTCTGTGTATTGTATGTCAGGGAATGGTGTTTGTCCTTTCCAAGCACTGTCTGTTGATATGCAAATGTCTTTTTTCCAGTCAAGGTCTGGCAGTCCTTATAACAGGCCTTCTCTTCTTCCCAGCAACAATTTGAAATTTAATGTCCATGTGGGGAAATTAATATGCCTCATTCTCGGCAGGTGGGGGCCTGCATGACAGTGGCTCGGAGGGGAACTTGCAGATGGTGGTGCTCCCATGCTTCTGCTGCCCTTGTCCTTCTAGGTGGAAGAAGTTGCGAGTTTGGAAGGTGTGTTGAAGGAGGCATGTTGAGTTGCTGCAGTGCATCATGTAGATGGTGCATACTGTGGCATCAAGGAGCCCGAACAAATCTGGAGTCAATGGGAATCGGGGGAAAACTCTCCACTGGTTGGAGTCATATCCAGCACAAAGGAAGATGGTTTTGATTGTTGGAGGCCAGTCATTTCAACCCCAAGACAGTACTGCAGGAGTTGCACAGGGTAGTGTCCACAGACCAACCATCTTCAGCTGCTTCGTCAATAACCTTCTCTCCAGCATAAGGTCAGAAGTGGGGATCTTTGCTGATGATTGCACAGTGTTCAGTACCATTTGCGACTGCTCAGATACTGAACTAGTCCGTGCCCACATGCAGCAAGACTGGAGAACATTCAGGCTTGGGCTGATAAGTGGCAAATGACATTCGTACCACACAAGTGCCAGGCAATGACCATCTCTAACAAGAAAGTTTCTAACCATCTCCCCTTGACATTCAACAGCATTACCATCGCTGAATCCCCCACCATCAACATCCTGGGGTGAAGGAATGGTATGTTGCCTCCCTGGTGCAAGGGTCATGGATATCACCAAGCGGCTATAGAGCATTCTGGAGGGCGAGGGTGCACAGCCAGAGGTCGTGGTCCACATTGGTACCAATAATATAGGAAGAAAGAGGATGAGGTCCTGCAGGCTGAGTTCAGGGAATTAGGAATGAGATTAGCAAGCAGGACCTCAAAGGTAGCAATCTCCAGATTTCTGGTGAGTATGGAAATAGGAAAATACACCAGATGAATGCGTGGCAGGACAGATGGTGCAGGAGGGAGGGCTTCAAATTTCTGGGGCATTGGGACCAGTTCTGGGGAAGCTGGGACCTGTACAAGCTGGACGGTCTACATCTGAACAGGACTGGGCCAAATATCCTTGCAGGAAGGTTTGCTTGTGCTGTTGGGGATGGTTTAAACTAGTTTGGCAGGGGCATGAGAATCTGAGTGCAGTCTTGGATAGGAGAATTTCAGGGCAGGAAACAGGAGGCAGAAAATTATTGAGTGACTGAAAGACAGAAGAAACAAAGGTTAAAAAGTGTGCAGCACAGGAATTTGGCAGTATTAAAGGGTATTTATTTAAATGCAAGGAGTATAGTAAATAAAGCTGATGAGCTGAGGGCACAAATAGACACATGGCAACATGAGAGTTACAAGCTAGCCAGGAAGGATCTAAAGGGAGAGATAAGAAGAGCAAGGAGAGGACATGAGAAGTCATTGGCGGATAGGATCAAAGAAAACCCTAAGGCTTTCTATAGGTATATCAGGAATAAAAGAATGACTAGAGTTAGATTAGGGCCAATCAAGGATAGTAGTGGGAAGTTGTGTGTGGAATCAGAGGAGATAGGGGAACTGTTAAATGAATATTTTGCGTCAGTATTTACAGTGGAGAAAGAAAATGTTGTCGAGGAGAATACTGAGATACAGACTACTAGGCTAGATGGGATTGAGGTTCACAAGGAGGAGGTGTTAGCAATTTTGGAAAGTGTGAAAATAGATAAGTCCCCTGGGCCAGATGGGATTTATCCTAGGATTCTCTGGGAAGCCAGGGAGGAGATTGCAGAGCCTTTGTCCTTGATTTTTATGTCGTCATTGTCGACAGGAATAGTGCCAGAAGACTGGAGGATAGCAAATGTTGTCCCCTTGTTCAAGAAGGGGAGTAGAGACAGCCCTGGTAATTATAGACCTGTGAGCCTTACTTCGGTTGTGGGTAAAATGTTGGAAAAGGTTATAAGAGATAGGATTTATAATCATCTTGAAAAGAATAAGTTCATTAGAGATAGTCAGCACGGTTTTGTGAAGGGTAGGTCGTGCCTCACAAACCTTATTGAGTTTTTTGACAAGGTGACCAAACAGGTGGATGAGGGTAAAGCCGTGGATGTGGTCTATATGGATTTCAGTAAGGCGTTTGATAAAGTTCCCCACGGTAGGCTATTGCAGAAAATACAGAAGTATGGGATTGAAGGTGAATTAGTGCTTTGGATCAGAAATTGGCTAGCTGAAAGAAGACAGAGGGTGGTGGTTGATGGTAAATGTTCATCCTGGAGTATAGTTTCTAGTGGTGTACCGCAAGGATCTGTTTTGGGGCCACTGCTGTTTGTCATTTTTATAAATGACCTGGATGAGGGCGTAGAAGGGTGGGTTAGTAAATTTGCGGATGACACGAAGGTCGGTGGAGTTGTGGATAGTGCCGAAGGATGTTGTAGGTTACAGAGGGACATAGATAGGCTGCAGAGCTGGGCTGAGAGATGGCAAATGGAGTTTAATGCGGAAAAGTGTGAGGTGATTCACTTCGGAAGGAGTAACAGGAATGCAGAATACTGGGCTAATGGGAAGATTCTTGGTAGTGTAGATGAGCAGAGAGATATTGGTGTCCAGGTACATAAATCCCTGAAAGTTGCCACCCAGGTTAATAGAGCTGTTAAGAAGGCATATGGTGTGTTAGCTTTTATTAGTAGGGGGATCGAGTTTAGGAGCCATGAGGTCATGCTGCAGCTGTACAGAACTCTGGTGCGGCCGCACCTGGTGTATTGCGTGCAGTTCTGGTCACCGCATTATAGGAAGGATGTGGAAGCTTTGGAAAAGGTGCAGAGGAGATTTACTAGGATGTTGCCTGGTATGGAGGGAAGGTCTTACGAGGAAAGGCTGAGGGACTTGAGGTTGTTTTCGTTAGAGAGAAGGAGGAGAAGAGGTGACTTAATAGAGACATATAAGATAATCAGAGGACTGGACAGGGTGAAGAGTGAGAGCCTTTTTCCTCGGATGGTGATGGCAAACACGAGGGGACGTAGCTTTAAGTTGAGGGGTGATAGATATAGGACAGATGTTCGAGGTAGTTTCTTTACTCAGAGAGTAGTAGGGGCGTGGAACGCCCTGCCTGGAACAGTAGTAGACTCGCCAACTTTAAGGGCATTTAAGTGGTCATTGGATAGACATATGGATGAAAATGGAATAGTGTAGGTCAGATGGTTTCACAGGTCGGCGCAACATCGAGGGCTGAAGGGCCTGTACTGCGCTGTAATGTTCTATGATATTGTTGCCATAATGGAAACTTGGCTTAAAGAGGGGCAAGAATGGCAGCTCAACATCCCTGGATATAGAGTTTTCAGGAGGGATAGAGAGGGAGATAAAAAAGGAGGGGGTGTAGCATTATTAGTTAAGGAATCAATAGCAACTGTGAGGAGGGATGTTATGCTAAATGAATCATCAAACGAGGCCATTTGGGTGGAGATCAGAAATAAAAAAGGGGCAGCCACACTAATAGGAGTGTACTATAGACCAAATAGTGAGAGGGAGGTAGAAGAACAAATATGTAGACACATTTCTGAGTGCAAAAACTATAAGGCAATAATAGTTGGGGATTTCAACTACCCCAATATCAACTGGGATACAAACAGTGTGAAGGGCACAGAGGAGCCAAAGTTCTTGAACTGTGTTCAAGAGAACTTTTTTAGCCAGCATGTAACAAGCCCAACGAGATGGGGCACAATTCTAGATTTAATCTTCGGTAATGAAGCTGGGCAAGTGAATGAAGTAACAGTGGGTGACCATTTTGGAGATAGTGATCATAATACAGTTAGTTTTAGCATAATCATGGAAAAGGACAAAGATAAAACAGGAGTAAAGGTACTAAATTGGGGGAAGCCAAATTTTACAAAACTGACAGGTGACCTGGCGAAGGTGGACTGGATACAGCTACTTGAAGGAAAATCAGTGGCAAACCAGTGGGAGGCATTCAAAAGCGAGATACCACAGGCACAGTGTAGACATGAACCCACAAAGATAAAGGGTGGTACTGCCAAATCTAAAGCCCCCTGGTTATCTAGAAGCTTACAGGGTAAGTTAAAGCAGAAAAAGAAAGCTTATGACGATCACAAAGATCTTAATACTTTTGAAAGTCTAGAGGATATAGAAAGTGAAGTAAAAAAGGAAATTAGAAAAGCAAAGAGAGGGCATGAAAAAATATTGGCAGGTAAAATCAAGGAAAACCCAAAGATGTTTTATCAGTACATTAAGAGTAAGAGGATAACTAAGGAAAGGGTAGGGCCTATCAGAGATGTACAAGGCAACTTATACATGGATGCAGAAGATGTGGGTAGGGTTCTTAATGAGTTTTTGTCTCTATCTTCACAAAGGAGAGGATTGATGCAGACATTGTAGTTAAAGAGGAGAAGTGTGAAATATTAGATACGATAAGCATAATGAGAGGAAGTACTAGAGGGTCTGGCATCCTTGAAAGTGGATAAATCCCCAGGGACGGATGGATTCTATCCCAGGTTGTTAAAGGAAGCCAGGGAAGAAATAGCGGATGTGCTGAGGATCATCTTCCAATCCTCACTGGATACAGGCAAAGTACCAGACGATTGGATGTCTGCAAATGTTTTACTATTGTTTAAAAAGGGTGCGAGGGATAGGCCAAATAATTATAGGCTGGTTAGTCTGACCTCACTGGTAGGTAAATTGTTAGAATCAATTCTGAGGGACAGGATTAACTGCCACTTAGCAAGGCACAGCTTAATCAGGGATAGTCAGCATGGATTTGTTAAGGGAAGGTCATGTCTTACTAACCTAATTGAATTTTTTGAGGACGTAACAAGCAGGATTGATGAGGGTAGTGCAGTAGATGTGGTCTACGTGGATTTTAGTAAGGCATTTGACAAAGTCCTGCATGGCAGACTGGTCAGTAAAATGAAAGCCCATGGGATACAGGGGAATGTGGCAGGTTGGATCCAGAATTGTCTCAGGGACACAAAACAAAAGGTAGTAGTCGACAGATGTTTTTGCAAATGGAAAGCTGTTTCCAGTGGCATTCCACAGGGCTCGGTCCCTTTCTGTTTGTGGTATATATTAATGATTTGGACTTAAATGTGGGAGGCATGATTGGGAAATTTGCTGATGACACAAAAATTGGCCATGTAGTTGATAGTGAAGAGGATAGCCAAAAACTCCAGAATGATATCAATGGTTTGGTTGAGTGGGTGGAAAAGTGGCAAATGGAATTCAATCCAAAGAAGTGTGAGGTAATGCACTTGGGGAGGGCAAATAAAGCGAGGAAATACACAATAAATGGAGGATATTGAGAGGTGTAGAAGAAGTGAGAGACCTTGGAGTGCATGTCCACAGGTCCCTGAAGGTGGTAGGGTAGGCAGATAGAGTGATGAAGAAGGCATATGGAATGCTTTCCTTTATTGGCCGAGGTATAGAATACAAAAGCAGGGATGTAATGCTGGAACTGTATAAAATGCTGGTTAGGCCACAGCTGGAGTATTACATACAGTTCTGGTCACCACATTATAGAAAGGACATAATTGCCAGGGTTTGAAAGTTGCAGCTGTGGGGAAAGATTGGATAGGCTAAGATTGTTTTCCCTAGAACAGAGGAGGCTGAGGGGTGACTTGATTGAGGTGTCTGGATAGACTAGACGGGAATGACCTGTTTCCCCTAGCGGACAGATCAATTACCAGGGGGCTCAGATTTAAGGTGATTGGTTGAAGGATAAGAGGGGACATGAGGAAAGATTTTTTCACCCAGAGGGTGGTGGGTGTCTGGAATTCACTGCCAGGAATGGTGGTGGAGGCAGAAACTCTCAATTTTTTTTAAAGGTACCTGGACATGCACCTGAAGTGCTGTAACCTGCAAGGCTATGGACCAGGTGCTTGAAGGTGGGATTAGGCAGTGCCTAGATTGTTCGGCCGGCATGGACATGATGGGCTGAATGGCTTCTTTCTGTGCTGTAATTTTTCTGTGGTTCTATGGACTGAGTACTAAATATTTCTGGATACAAGGTTTTCGGGTGAGATAGGAAAGGAACGAAAGGAGGAGGGGTAGCAGTACTGATTAAGGGGAATGTTAGGAGAGAGAGGATGCCCTAGAGGGATCAAGGATCTATTTGGTTAGAGCTGCTGAGTGTATTCTATAGGTCACCATCTGTGTGAAAGGTATAGAGAAACAAATTTTCAAGAAAATTCCAGAGAGATGCAAGAACTATGAGTAGTTATAATGGGGATTTTAATTATCATTATAGAGACTGGGATAGTATTCGTGCAAAGGGCAGAGAAGGGGAAGAGTTTATGAAGTGTGTTCAACAGAATTTTGTACATCAGTATCTTTCTGGCCTAATGAGGAAGGAGGCACTGCTGGATCTGGTTCTGGGGAATGAGGTGGATCAGGTAGATCAAGTGTATGTAGGGGAACATTTAGGGGACAGTGATCATAGTATTTACGTTAGCTATGGAAAAGGGCAAGGAGAAATCTAGTGTAAAAGTACTTGATTGGGGGAGGGCTATTTCAGTGGGTGAGGACAGATCTGGCCCAGGTAAATTGGAATCAAAGATTGGCCTGCAAAATGTAATGGAATAATGGGCTGCCTTCAAAGAAGGATAGTTCGGGTACATTCGAGGTACATTCCCACGAGGGGGAAAGGTAGGACAAATAAATGCAGAGCCCCCTGGATGACGGCATGATAGAGAGTATGATGGAGCAGAAAAAGAGTGCGTATGACAGATGTCAAGTGGATAATAATAAGTGAGAACCAGGTTGAATATAGAAAGTTCAGAGGAGAAGTGAAAAAAGAAATAAGAGAAGCAAAGCGAGAGTATGAGAAGAGACTAGCAGCTAACTTAATAGAAAATCCAAAAGTCTTCTATAGGCATATAAAGAGCAAAGGGCGGGACAGATTAGGGACCAGAAAGGGGATTTATGCACAAAGGCAGGGGACATGGCTGAGATACTAAATGAGTATTTTGCATCTGTCTTTACAAAGAAAGATGCTGCCCAAGTCATGGTGAAAAAGGAGGTAGTTGAAATGTTGGTTGGGCTAAAAATTGATGAAGAGGAGGTATTGCATTTGCTGGCTGTGCTTAAAGGTAATAAATCACTAGGACTGGATGAAATGTATCCAAGAATACTGAGGGAAGTAAGGGTGGGAATTGCAGAGACACTGCCCATAATCTTCCAATCCTCCTTAGATACAGAGTGGTGCCAAAGGACTGGGGAATTGCAAATGTTACACCTTTGTTCAAAAAAGGGTGTACGGATAAGCCCAGCAATTACAGGCCAGTCAGTTTAACCTCAGTGGTGGGAAAGCTTTTAGAAATGATAATTCAGGACAAAATTAACAGTCACTTGGACAAATGTGGATTAATTAAGGAAAGCCAATACGGATTTGTTAAAGGTAAATCGTGTTTAACTAACTTGCTTGAGTTTTTTGATGAGGTAAGAGAGAGGGTTGATGAGGTTCATGAGGTTTCCCAGTGGTCGGTGTTAAGGTCCATTACTTTTCTTGATCTATATTAATGACCTAGACTTTGGTGTGCAGGGTGTTTTTTCCTCCTTGTGTTATTGTTGACTATACACATGTACCAACCAAGCATAGGGGATCAGTTAACACATAACATAGGTTCTTTATTGATGACTATACTGCATGTGCACAACTAGCAGTAATCTTACACAGGTCTGGTCTGGACACCTACTGTCTACAGCCTCACACACAGAGTAGAAGTCACATGATACATTACCTCATCTCCCTTACACCGTTGTACATCGAAAACATAACCACACCTTCTTAAAGGTGTACTACAACACAGCGCACAATTTCAAAATTTTCAGATGACACAAAACTTAGACGTATTGTGAACTATGAGGAGAATAGTGATAAACTTCAAGAGAGCTTAGACAGGCTGGTGGAATGGGCGACAAGTGGCAGATGAAATTTAATGCAGAGAAGTGTGCAGTGATTCATTTTGGTCAAAAGAACAAGGAGAGGCATGTAAAATAAAGGGTACAATTCTAAAAAGGGTGCAGGACCTGGGGTTTAATGTACACAAATCATTGAAGGACAGGTTGAAAAAGCAGTTAATAAAGCATACAGGATCCTGGGCTTTATGAGTAGAAGCATAGAGTAAAAAAGCAAGGGGAGATGATGGCGTAGTGATAATGTCACTGGACTAGTAATTCAGAGACCTAGGCTAATGCTTTGGGGATATAGGTTCAAAACCCACATGGCAGAGAGTGAAATTTGAATTCAATTAATAAATCTGGAATTAATAGGTAGTCTAATGGTGACCATGAAACCATTGTTGTAAAAACCCATCTGGTTCACTAATGTCCTTTAGGGAAGGAAATCTGCTGTCCTTACCTGGACTGGCCTACATGTGACTCCAGACCCACAGCAATGTGGTTGACTCTGAAATAGCCTTGTAAGCCACTCAGTTGTATTAAACTGCTACAAAATCTAAGAAAAGGAATACTTTTGGTGTACATACACCCCAAGGTTTGCAGCAGTTCACTACCAACTTCTCAAGGGCAATTAGGGATGGGCAATAAATGCCGGCTTAGCCAGCGATGCCCACGTCACATGAACGAATAAAAAAAATTATGCTGACCCTGTATAAAACCCTGGTTCGGCCTCCACTGGAGTAGTGTGTCCAATTGTGAGCACCACACTTTAGGAAGAATGTGAAGTCAGTGGAGAGAATGCAGAATGGTTCCAGTTATGAGAAACTTCACCAGAGATAGATTGGAGAAGCTGGGACTGTTCTCCTCGGAGAAGAGAAAATTAAGAAGAGATTTGATAGAGTTGTTCAAAATCATGATGGGTCTGGATAGAGTAGATAGGAAGAAACTGTTCCCATTGGCGGAAGGGTCGAGAACCAGAGGATACCGATTTCAAGTGACTGGCAAAAGAAGCAATGGCGACATGAGGAAAACCTTTTTACGCAGGGAGTAGTTAGTATCTGGAATGTACTGCCTGAGCGTGTGGTAGAGGAAAATTCAATCATTGCTTTCAAAAGAGAATTGGATAATTATCTGAAGCGAACATATTTGCAGGGTTATGGGGAAAAGGCGGGGTGTGGGACTGGGTGAGTTGCTCTTCCAGAGAGCCGACTTGGACACGACGGGCTAAGTGGCCTCTTTCTGTACTGTAACCATTCTATGATACTATAATTCTAAGAGCAGGTTAGAAGCTGGAAATTCTGTGGTGAGTAACTCATCTCCTGACTCCCCAAAGCCTGTTCACTATTTATAAAGCACAAATGAGGAGTGTGAAGGAATAGTCTGCACTTGCCTGGATGAGAGCAGTTCCAACAATACTCACGTAGCTCAACACCATCCAAGACAAAGCAGCCAGTCCACCACCTTAAACATTCACATCCTCCATTATTGGCACATAGTGGCAGCAGAGTGTACCATCTACAAGATACACTGCAGCAGCAACTCACCAAGGCTTCTTTGACAGCACCTTCCAAACTTGTAATAATAAAAGCAAAATACTGTGGATGCTGGAAATTTGAAATAAAAACAGAAAATGCTGGAAATACTCAGGAGATCTGGCAGCGTCTGTGGAGAGAGAAATAGAGTTAATGTTTCAGGTCTGAGTATTTCCCACATTTTCTGTTTTCATTTCTTCCAAACTCGCTACCTCTACCACCTAGAAGAACAGGCCAGCAGACAAATGGGAATGCCACCACCTGCAAGTTCCCCTCCATGTCACACACCATCTGTCTTGGAACTGTACTGCAGTTACATCACTGTTGCTGCGTCAAAATCTTCGAACTTCCTCCCTATCAGCACTGTAGGTGTACCTGCAGTGGTTCAGGGAGGCAGCTCACTACCACCTTCTCAAGGGCAATTAGACAATAAATGCTGACTTTGCCAATGACTTTCACATTCCAAGAACAAATAATAAAAAACGAATTTTCAAAAAACTCACACCGAGAAGCTACAGCAGGGAAGGTTTCCTTGGTGTGCCGTGTGTAACCAAGTCAGAAACCTGTTTAAAAAGAGTTTTATAATTTCAAGGTGGATACAGCACATAGAGGAAATGCATGTTGGGAGATGGAAATTTATACAGCTACAGTAGGTCTGTCTGTGTGGATAGGACTGAGACAGACTGATGAGACAATGTAGAGGGAGCTTTACTCTGTATCTAACCCAGGCGTTAGCTGACCAGGTTCCATTCCCAGCATAAAAAGTGTTTTGATAAATATTGTGTGAATCATGCCTATTATTATCATGAAATGGATGAGGTGACATGTGACATTGTGGGATGGAGTGAAGTTACAGTTTGTTCTGTGCCTCACTCTAGTGAATGGATTAACCCTGTGTTATTTGTGTTGTACAGAGTGCCATCATAAACAAGGTCAAGTGGTACATGAGTAAAAAGAAGGATGGAGCTAGGAAGCATTGGCTGGACTGGGCTGACCAGAAGTACGAGGTAGGTATCTCTGCTGCTGTGCCAGTATCATGCACAGGACTGGAGTGAATGATAGGCCTTGGGATTCCTGGCTCGAAATAGGCGAATTGGATCATTTCTGCTGCAGGGTGGTGAGGCAGAAATTTGGTGTGGAGCCCAATTCTGCAGGGATTCCTCCCCATTTGTGGTGGTCCAATAAATTCTGCTGGGGATTGACAGGGGGTTCTGATATAAGGGGCTGAATTTTGTTTTGATGACATGGGTCCTGGTGGCGGGCCAGAAGGTGTGAGGAGACCCTGCAATTAACTGCCCGCTGTCCCTTTAAGGGGCAAGCTCCCACCTCTAAGAGCTGCCAGCCAACTGGAAGGCTGGTAGCCCTGCAGTATAGGGAGCGCCACTGGGAGCAGTGTACACTGTTGGTACTGCAGGAGGTCCTGCCATACCAACGGGTCTGGAGACCCCAGGAGAGGTGAGTGGGATCAGGGTCACCGGACCTGTCAAGCAGGCCCGGGCAACAGGGTGGGGATTGTTAGTGAGGGTGAGGGGTGGTCTTCCCACAGTGGGGGATGGGGGGTAAGGGATTGCTGCTGAGGGGGGCGGTGGCCCTCCAGGAGCCCTCGATGGCCCCCAAAGGAGGGATCCCTGCTAGAGGTTTTACCTGGTGTGTCTCCCTGTGACAGCCCTTCTGCCATCTATTAAATTGAGACGGAGGCAGAAGGAGGCTCTTAAGTGGCCATTCAATTAGATCATGTTTGATCTGCATCTTAACTCCATTTACCCACCTTTGCTCCATGTCCCTTGGTACCCTAGTCTAACAAAAATCTATCAATCACTGTCTTGAAAATTTCAATTGACCTCCAGCATCCACAGGCTTATGTGGGGATTTCCACTGCTCTTTGTGTGAAAAAGTGTTTCCTGATTTCAATCCTGAATGGCCTAGCTTTAATTTTAAGATTATGCTGTCTTGTTCTTGATTCCCCCACCAGAGGAAATAGTTTCTTCGTATTTTGCCTATTAAATTGTTTTAACATTTTAAACACTTTGATCAGGTCACCCTTTTAACAGTGTGTAAAGTCCTAATGGAGAGATGACCAGGATGGAAAGAGAAGCTAACTCCTGAAAGAAATGAGAAGTCAACTCTTGCTGGGTTTCTGTGCAGAATTGTGCAGAAGAATTGGTTGATAGAGATTTGGACCTCACTTATTTTCTCACATACCATTACTCGATGGAGAGGGTGAAAAGGTGACAGGAATCCAAACCTCTGCCCATTCTGCTGGTGAATCAGCCACACAAAGTTGTGTAACAGAGGCATAAATAGAATGTTCCACATAATTATGGAAAAGGACAGAGATGGAACAGGAGTTAGAGTTCTCAATTGGGGCAAGGCCAATTTTACTAAACTGAGGAGTGATTTAGCGAAAGTGGACTAGAAACAGCTACTTGAAGGTAAATCAGCGTCAGAACAGTGGGAGGCATTCAAAGGGGAGATTCAAGGGGTTCCGGTTAAACATATTCCCACAAAGAAAGAGGGTGAGATGGCCAAAGCTAGAGCCCCATGGTTGTCAAGGAGCCTACAGGGTAAGATAAGGCAGAAAAGGAAAGCTTATGTCCGACACTGAAAACTCAATACCACAGAAAACCGAGAGGAGTATAGAAAGTGGAGGGGTGAAGTCAAAAAGGAAATTAGGAAAGCAAACAGAGGGCATGAAAGAATATTGGCAAGCAAAATCAAGATGAATCCAAAAATGTTTTATCAATACATTAAGGGTAAGAGGATAACTAAGGAGAGAGTAGGGCCTATAAAAGACCAAAAAGGTAACCGATGTGTAGGGGCAGAAGATATTGGTATGGTTCTGAATGAATACTTTGCGTCTGTCTTCACAAAAGAGGGGGACGATGCAGATATTGTAGTTAAGGAGGAAGAGTGTGAAGTATTGGATGTGATAAACATAGGGAGAGAGGAAGTATTAATGGGATTAGCATCCTTGAAAGTTGATAAATCACCAGGGCCAGATGAAATATATCCTCGCCTGTTAAAATATGCAAGAGAGGAAATAGCAGAGTGTCTGACCATCATTTTCCAGTCCTCACTGGGTACAGGTGTGGTGCCGGAGCATTGGAGAATTGCTAACATTGTACTTCTGTTTAAAAAGGGAGCGAAGGATAGACCGAATATTTACAGGCCAGTCAGTCTAACCTCAGTCGTGGGCAAACTATTGGAATCTATTCCGAGAGGCAGGATAAACTGTCACTTAGAAAGGCACAGGTTAATCAAGGACAGTCAGCATGGATTTGTTAAGGGAAGATCTTGTTTGACGAACTTGCTTGAATTTTTTGAAGAAGTAACAAGGAAGATAGATGAGGGTAGTGCAGCTGATGTGGTCTACTTGGATTTTAGCAAGGCTTTTGACAAAGTCCCACATGGCAGAGTGGTTTAAAAAATAAAATTCCATGGGATACAGGGAAATGCAGCAAGGTGGATACAAAATTGGCTCAGTGGCAGGAAACAAAGGGTATTTGTTGACAGCTGTTTCAGTGACTGGAGGGCTGTTTCCAGTGGTGTTGCACAGAGCTCCGTACAGGGTCCCCTGCTTTTTGTGGTGTATATTAATGATTTGTCATAAATGTAGGGGGCATGATCAAGATGTTTGCAGACGACACAAACATTGGCCGTGTGGTAGATAGCGAGGAGGATAGCTGTAGGTTGCAGGAAATAATTGATGGTCTGGTCATATGGGCACAAAAGTGGCAAATGGAATTCAACTTGGAGAAGTATGAGGTGATGAATTTGGGGAGGTCAAACAAGGCAAAGAATACACGATTAATGGGAAAATACTTAGAAGTGTAGAGGAAATAAGGGACCTAGGAGTGAATGTCCACAGATCCCTAAAGGTAGCAGGACAGGTCGATAAGGTGGTTAAGAAGGCATATGGAATCCTTTCCTTTATTAGCCGAGGTATAGAATAAAAGAGCAGGGAGGTTATGCTGGAACTGTATAACTCATTGGTTAGGCCACTACTTGAGTACAGTGTGCAGTTCTGGTCACCTCATTACAGAAAGGATGTAATTGCACTAGAGAGGATACAGAGGAGATTTACAAGGATGTTGCCAGAACTGGAAAAGTGCAGCTATGAGGAAGGATTGGATAGGCTGCGGTTGTTCTCCTTGGAACAGAGAAGGCTGAGGGGAGATCTGATTGAAATGTACAAAATTGTGAGGGGCCTGTATAGAGTTGAGGTGAAGGGTCTATTCACCTTAGCAGAGAGGTCAGTGATGAGGGGGCATAGATTTAAAGTGATTGGTCGAAGAATTAGAGGGGAGACGAGGATAAGCTTTTTCACCCAGAGGGTGGTGATGATCTGGAACTCACTGCCTGAAAGGGTCGTTGAGGCAGAGACCCTCAACTCATTCAAAAGGAGTTTGGATATGCACCTCAAGTGCCATAATCTGCAGGGCTACGAACCAAATGCTGGAAGGTGGGATTAGAATAGACGGATCGTTTCTCGGCTGGCACGGACACGATAGGCCAAGTCGCCTCGTTCTGTGCCTTTAACTTTCTATGATTCAATGATTCTAAGGGGCTGGATTTTGTGCAGGAGGGTGGGGCTCCTGGTGCCAGGCCAAAAGGTGGGGGGATCCCTGCCTCTGCATTTTTTCAGACCTCCAGAGTGATCTTTTGGGGTCAAAGTTTAAGGAGGTGGGATCCCAGTACCTTTAAAGACTTTATTAGGATGGGGATCCTGCCTCCAAAAGCTGCCGGCCAATCAGAGGGCCTACAGCTCAGCAGTATTGGCAGCGGGAGCAATGGCCACTGCTGATACTGCAGAGGCCTCGGACCCAGGCCCAGCGCTGGAACCCCAGAGAAGAGAGAGGTGAGTCGGGATGGCCGGGGGCAGTCTGGAAGGCCCTGGTGAAGGGGACTGGCGGGGTGGGGGGGGGTGGGGTGGTGGTTGCTCGTGAGCCACAAATTTCCCATGAAGGAGGGAACCCCCCCCACCCCCCGCCCCCCCCCCGCCAAGTCCGCAGTGAGGGCGCCTCATTTTCCAAGGCGTCTTCCCAGCAATGCGGAGGCCAACCCCCTGCTGCTGGTAAAATTCCAGCCGCAGTGGGAAGAGGCCCTTATTTGGCCTCTGGGCGGGAAGATCGTCGTCCACCTATCCCGCCCCTGGGAGTATCAGATGCGGGATTACCAGCGTCAGGTTCCATGGCGGGCGATTCTGCCCCGATTCCCCCACCACAAAATCCAGCCGTCAGGATGAGAACAAAATCTGGCCCATGGTCTTAAGTAAGCACTGTGGCCCCAATAGGGTTGCCAACTGTGGTTGGACATATTCCAGGATGTGTCATCACATGACCTCCTGCAGCCAACTGCCCCGCCTTCAGACTGTTGCCATTGGTGCTCGACACATCCGTCTACTTACTGCCTCGCCTTCCCTCACCAATCGGAGAGCGAACAATCTCTTCATTACTCAATTGGATGAGTCTTGACTGTCAAACAGCCTTTTTCCTATCTCAAATAGCTTTATAATTAATCACTAATATATTCAATTTTTTTAATAACATAGTTGTTCTGAGACCCCAATGATTATTTTCCTGGGGGTTGTTCACAGCAGTGTCCTGGAGATTAGATTTTAATTCCTGGAGACTCTAGGGCAATCCTGGAGGATTAGCAACCCTAGGCCCCACTCTGATTACCTGATGCAGGGCAACTGGTCGAAATGATTTGCAAGCATTGTATTTCTTACTCGTCCTTCTGTGTGTTTCAGCGAGAGATCATTGATGATGCAAAACGACTGTACAACGTGTTAGCGCTATACCCACTGCTGCCGATGTACTGGGCACTCTATGAGCAGCAGGGCTCACGGTGGACACTTCAGGCCCAGGAGATGGACAGGAATGTTGGATCCATCAAACTGAAACCTGACCAGCTGCAGGTACAGCCCCTGCCACAGATCTTTCAGCAATGACAGAATCCAGTCAAAGTGCTGGCTGAACTGATTCCAGAGACAGGAACAACGTTTACTAACAGTTCAGGATGGTGACAAATTGTTGTGCTCTCGTACTCAAGGGGTCTTCTCTCACTCCCTGGTCATGCTCTGAGCGGGGCTACAGACAAGCAGCTCATACAATAGTATTTACATGGAGTAGGGACAGAGCCATGAGAAGAGAGAGGAACAGTGGGATTAGTTTTAGATTGATCTGGCAAAGAATAGGCATATGAACCCCACAATTGCATGGAAAGGGACATGAATACTGCATTCACAGGGAGAGGGACATGAACCTTTGAGTCACAGAGAGAGGGACGTCGACCCCAGAGTCACAGGGAGAGGGATCATAGAATCATAAAGTGGTTACAGCACAGAAGGAGGCCATTTGGTCTGTTGTGTCCATGCAGGCTTTTTGCAATAGAAACTTAGTTAGTCCCACTCTCTGCCCATTCACCATAGCCCTGCAAATTTTTTCTCTTCAGGTGCTTATCCAATTCCCTTCTGAAAGCCACAATTGAATCTCCATCACAGTCTTAAGCAGTGCATTCCAGAAACTAACCATTCGCTGCATTAAAAAGCGTTTCCTCATGTTGCCCTTCGTACTTTTGACATTCACCTTATATTAGGGTCTTCAGGTTCTTGACACTTCTGACGTCGAGAACAGTTTCTCTCGATCCACTCTGTCTAGACCCCTAATGTTTTTGAACACCTCTATCATATCTCCTCTCAACCTTCTCTTCTCTAAGGAGAACAACCCCAGCATCTCCAATCTATCCATGTAACTTGAAGTCCTTTTTACCTGGAACTATTCTCATGAATCTTTTCTGCACCCTTTCTAAAGCCTTCACATTCTTCCTAAAGTGTGGTACCCAGAATTCGACACAATACTCCAATTGAGGCCAAAGCAGTGTTTTATAAAGGTTCACCATAACTTCCTTGCGTTTGTACTCTATGCTTCTGTTTATAAAGTCCAGGATCCCGTATGCCTTTTAACCACTTTCTCAAACTGCCCTGCCACCTTCAACAATTTGTACACATATAGCCCCAGGTCTCTCTGCTCCTGCACCCCTTTAGAATTGTACCCTTTCATTTATTTTTCTTCTCCTCATTCGTCCTAGCAAAAGGAATCACTTTACACTTCTCTGCCTTAAATTTCATCTGCCGCTTGTCTGCCCGTTCCATCAGCCTTTCTATGTCCTCTTGAAGTCGATCACTATCCTCCTCACAGTTCACAATACTTCCAAGTTTGGTGTCATCTGAAAATTTTGAAATTGTGCCCTGCGCACCTAAGTCTAGGTCATTAATATATACCAAGAAAAGCAATGGTCCTAGTACCAATCCCTTGGGAACCCCACTGATACCTTTCTCCAGACTGACAAACAACCGTTCACCACTACCCTCTGTTTTCTGTCGTTCAGCCAACTTCATATCCATGTTGCCACTGTCCCTTTTTATTCCATGGGTTTCAAAATTACGAGCAAGCCTATTATGTGGTACTTTATCAAACACCTTTTGGAAACCCATGTACATAACATCAACTGCATTACCCTCATCAACCCTCTCTGTTACCTCATCAAAAAACTCAATCAAATTAGTTAAACATGATTTGCCCTTAATAAATCTGTGCTGGCTTTCCTTAGTTAATCCACATTTCTCCAACTGACTGTTCATGTTGTTCCAGATTATCGTTTCTGAAAGTTTTCCCACCACTGAGGTTAAACTGACTGGCCTGTAGTTGCTGGGTTTATCCTTACACCTTTTCTGAACAAGGGTGTAACATTTGCAATTTTCCAGTCCTCTGGCACCACCCCTGTATCTATGAAGGATTGGAAGATTACGGCCAGTGCCTCTTCAATTTCCTCCCTTACTTCTCTCAGTATCCTCGCATGCATCCCATCTGGTCCTGATGACTTAACAACTTTAAGTACATTTAGTCTTTTTAATATCTCCTTTTTATTATTTTTTAGTTCATCCAGTGTTTCGATTACCTCCTGTTTCACTATGACTTTGGCAGCATCTTCTTCCTTGGGAATGACACATGCAATGTACTCATTTAGTATCTCAGTCTTGCCCTCTGCCTCCCTTTGGTCCTTAATCAGCCCTATCCCTCCTCTTATTATCCTATTGTGTGCTAATTGAAGACTTATAGATTCCCTTTTATGTTAGCGACCAGTTTCCTCTCATATTATCTCTTTACCTCTCTTATTTCCTTTTTCACTTCCCATCTGAACTTTATATATTCAGCCTGATTCTCACTTGTATTATCCACCTGACGTCTGTCATATGCACCCTTTTACTGCTCCATCTTACTCTCTATCTTTTTCATCATGCCAGGAGCTCTGGCTTTAGTTGCCCTATTTTTCCCCCTCCTGGGAATGTACCTCAACTATATCTGAACTATTTCCTCTTTAAAGGCAGTCCATTGTTCTGCTACAGGTTTGCTTGCCAATCTTTGATTCAAATTTACCTGGGCCAGACCTGTTCTCAACTCATTGAAATCCTCCATGTAATTATTTTTACTCTAAATTGCTCCTTGTCCTTTCCATAACTAACCTAAACCTTATGATACTATCATAACTGTTTGCTAAAAATTCCCCTACATACACTTGATCCACTTGACCTACCTCATTCCCCAGAACCAGATCCAGCAGTGCCTCCTTTCCCGTTGCACTGGAAACATACTGATCAAGAAAATTCTCCTGAACACACTTCAAAAACTCACCCACTCTTTCCACCTTTACGCTATTACTATGCCAGTCTATGTTTGGATAATTAAAGTCCCCCATTACTACCATTCAATAGTTTCTGCACCTCTCTGTAATTTCCCACCAGTTGGTGGCCTATAGATTGTACCCAGCAATGTAATGGTACCTCTAATGTTTCTTAACTCTAACCAAATAGATTCTGTCCTTGATCCCTCCAGGACATCCTCTCCCTCCAGCACTGTAATATTGTCCTTAATCAATACTATCACTCCTCCTCCTTTCTTTCTTTCCTTGCCTTTCCTGAACACTTTGTATCAAGGATTTTTAGTACCCAATCCTGCCCTTTTTAGAGCCATTTCTCCATGTCACCACAAATTCATATTCCTACGTTGTTATTTGTGCCTGCAGCTCACTAACCTTATTTACCATGCTTTGTGCATTCACATACATGCACTGTAAACCTAATTTAGACCATATTACATTCCTTCTTACTCTGACCCCACCTAATATCTTACTATTTCTTACTCTAGTGCTATCTGTCTCTCTCAATCCTTTTTGCACCTTGTTTTTCCTTTATTATGCTACATCCTGGTTCCCATCCACCTGCCAAGTTAATTTAAACCCTTCCCAATACCAAACCTTCTTATGCAGACATCAGGTCCAGACTCTTTTGTGGTGAACCTATCTGGCCTGTGTAGGTCCCACCTCCCCAGAACCAGTCGTAAGATTGCAGGAATCTAAAGTCTCCCTCCTGCACCATCTCTCCAGCCACATATTCATCTGCTCTATCCTTCTATTTCTATACTCACTAGCACGTGGCACCAGGTGTAATCTGGAGATAGCTACCTTTGTGGACCTGCTTGCTAGTGTCCTTCCTAGCTCCCTAAAATCTGTCTTCAGGGCCTCAGCCCTCTTTCTATCTATGGTGTTATTACCTATATGGATCACGACTTCTGGCTGTTCACCATTTCCCCCTTCAGTCTGAAGGCAGAGTAAGTGAGTGAGAGCAGCCGCTCAGTGATATCCTTGACCCTGGCACCAGGGAAGCAACACCCTGTCTGTTCCCCTAAATATAGAATCCTCTATCATTATTGCATTTCCAGTCTTCCTCCTGTCCCCCTGTACAGCTGAGTCAGCCATGGTGCCATGGACTTAGCTCTGGCTGCACTTCCCAGAGGAACCATCACTCTCACCATTATTCAGAACTGAATGGCAGTTGGAGAGTGAGATGCACTCCAGGAACTCCTGCACTACCTGGTTAGTCCTGCTCGACTTCCTGGCAGTCACCTATTCCCTCTCTGCTGCACACCCTTAAGCTGTGGGGTGACCATATCTAGAAACGTGCTATTCACGTGGCTCTCAGCCTCACGGATGCACTGCAGTAACGCCAGCTGCTGCTCAAGCTCTGAAACCTGGAGCTCGAGCTGGTCAGGCTGATGACACTTACTGCACCTGTGGTTGTCCAGGACACAGGTAATGCCCTGGATTTTCCACATAGAACAGGATATATAGTTTAGTTTAGTTTAGAGATACAGCACTGAAACAGGCCCTTCGGCCCACCGAGTCTGTGCCGACCATCAAACACCTATTTACACTAATCCTACACTAATTCCATATTCCTACCACATCCCCACCTGTCCCTATATTTCCCTACCACCTACCTATACTAGGGGCAATTTATAATGGGCAATTAACCTATCAACCAGCAAGTCTTTGGCATGTGGGAGGAAACCGGAGCACCCGGAGGAAACCCATGCAGACACAGGGAGAACTTGCAAACTCCACACAGGCAGTACCCAGAATTGAACCCGGGTCGCTGGAGCTGTGAGGCTGCGGTGCTAACCACTGCGCCGCCCTGATCCAAGGGAGTGAGGTGCCCTTCCATGCCGTTATTTATTAGCCTATTAAACTTAACAGAAATAAACTAAAGACTTACTAACAACTTATATTAAAAACTCACCAGCTACTCACCAATCAGCACCTTTCCTTGAGCTGATGTCACTTTTAGGTTATTTTTTTACCTCATTCCCTGATGCTCGCATTCACTCCACTCTGCTTCTCCACCCCGAACTCCTTCATGTCTGCTCCTTTTACTTGTTGCTCTCTGACACTGCTTTCCTTCAGGCTCGTTCTCTCTGGCTATCGCTGACTCCCTGTCGCTGCTTTTACCTGTTGGCCTCCAGCACTGTTTCCATTGGGCTCGCTCTCTCCCAGAGTCACAGGGAAGAGGGCCATGAATCCCAGAGTCAGCAGGCAAAGGGTTATGAGACTCAGAGTTAGCAGGAATGAGAACCCCATCATTATGAAAGGTTCGGGTCCCCCCAGTCAGCAGGGATATTATTCTAATTTGTGCCCCTTCATTTATGAAATTGATTCTAATCTGTTCCAGAGTCTGAATGTTTTATTCGTGCTGCTGCTGTTGCCGCTGTTTGAAGGGGTCATCTATCCTCAGTTTGAGAAAAGAAAGCTGCTGATTCAGTAAGAGCCTCTGTTTGTGCTTCATCCTGTCCACTTCATCTCCCCAGTCCCTTGAAATATCTCAGGAAATGACCGACCAACCTCAGGCTCAGGCATTCGTATCTCAGAATGATTAATGCGAGGGCACCTGGATTCTTTTGGAATCTCAGTCAGCTGATTCTTATACTGGGACCGTGTGCTGTTAGGGCAGTGGTGAGAATCCCTCTTTTATAACGTTCCCATGGATGAGACCCCCTCGATAACAGGGCTTCTGATGGTGAGATTCCAACGTTAATGAGATGAAGAGAATTTCTTTCATGCAGCGAGTAGTTATAATCTGGAATATACCATCCGTTACAATGGTGGAAATAGATTCAGTAGTAACTTTCAAAAGGGAATTCGATAAATACTTGATAAGTTAATTTTCAGTGCAATGGGGAAAGAGCAGGGGAGTGGGATTATTTTGATGACTGGACTAAAGATCCAGCATAGTTACGGTGGGCTGAATGGCCTCCTTCTGTGCTACGTCATTCTATGCTTCTATAACAGGAGCCCTAACGGTGAGTCCCTTTTTAATAATGGAACCGAGTGTGAAAACCCTCATTTACAAAGGCTGTGATAGGATCAGGAATTATCTGTAAACCACCCAAACCCCTTGATTAGATTCCAGCCTGTAACCAATCCTGTGCGCCATTTATCCTATATAATAACCCCGGGGAACAATCGATTAGATTCCAGCCTGTAACTCAGTCCCGGGTAGGTTATTCTATATAGAAAACACCCAAACCCCTCGATTCGATGCCAGCCTGTAATTTTCCCTTGTTCTGCTGTTTAACTCTTTCTCCCACTCTGTGGTTCTGATGATTAACTCTCTCTCTCTGCTTCTGATGATTAACACGCATTCGCTCCCTCTGGTGCTGCTGATTAACTCTCACTCTGACTGGTTCTGATGATTAACTCTCACTCTCTGGTTCTGATGATTATCTCTCTCACTCTCTGGTTCTGATGATTAACTCTCTCACTCTCTGGTTCTGATGATTAACTCTCTCTCTCTGGTTCTGATGATTAACTCTCTCACTCTCTGGTTCTGATGATAAACTCTCTCTCTCTCTGGTTCTGATGATAAACTCTCTCTCTCTCTGGTTCTGATGATTAACTCTCTCTCTCTCTGGTTCTGATGATAAACTCTCTCTCTCTCTGGTTCTGATGATTAACTCTCTCTCTCTCTGGTTCTGATGATTAACTCTCTCTCTCTCTGGTTCTGATGATTAACTCTCTCTCTCTCTGGTTCTGATGATTAACTCTCTCTCTCTCTGGTTCTGATGATTAACTCTCTCTCTCTCTGGTTCTGATGATTAACTCTCTCTCTCTCTGGTTCTGATGATTAACTCTCTCTCTCTCTGGTTCTGATGATTAACTCTCTCTCTCTCTGGTTCTGATGATAAACTCTCTCTCTCTCTGGTTCTGATGATAAACTCTCTCTCTCTCTCTGGTTCTGATGATAAACTCTCTCTCTCTCTCTGGTTCTGATGATAAACTCTCTCTCTCTCTCTCTGGTTCTGATGATTAACTCTCTCACTCTCTGGTTCTGATGATTAACTCTCTCTCTCTCTGGTTCTGATGATAAACTCTCTCACTCTCTGGTTCTGATGATAAACTCTCTCTCTCTCTGGTTCTGATGATAAACTCTCACTCTCTCTGGTTCTGATGATAAACTCTCACTCTCTGGTTCTGATGATTAACTCTCACTCTCTGGTTCTGATGATAAACTCTCTCACTCTCTCTGGTTCTGATGATAAACTCTCACTCTCTCTGGTTCTGATGATTAACTCTCACTCTCTCTGGTTCTGATGATTAACTCTCATTCTCTGGTTCTGATGATTAACTCTCACTCTCTCTGGTTCTGATGATTAACTCTCACTCTCTCTGGTTCTAATGATTAACTCTCTCACTCTCTCTGGTTCTGATGATTAACTCTCTCACACTGTCTGGTTCTGATGATTAACTCTCACTCTCTGGTTCTGATGATTAACTCTCACTCTCTGGTTCTGATGATTAACTCTCACTCTCTGGTTCTGATGATTAACTCTCACTCTCTGGTTCTGATGATTAACTCTCACTCTCTGGTTCTGATGATTAACTCTCACTCTCTGGTTCTGATGATTAACTCTCACTCTCTGGTTCTGATGATTAACTCTCACTCTCTGGTTCTGATGATTAACTCTCTCTCTCTGGTTCTGATGATTAACTCTCTCTCTCTGGTTCTGATGATTAACTCTCTCACTCTCTGGTTCTGATGATTAACGCTCACTCTCTGGTTCTGATGATTAACTCTCACTCTCTGGTTCTGATGATTAACTCTCTCACATTCTCTGGCTCTGATGATAAACTCTCTCACTCTCTCTGGTTCTGATGATTAACTCTCTCACTCTCTGGTTCTGATGATAAACTCTCACTCTCTCTGGTTCTGATGATAAACTCTCACTCTCTCTGGTTCTGATGATTAACTCACACTCTCTGGTTCTGATGATTAACTCTCACTCTCTGGCTCTGATGATAAACTCTCTCACTCTCTGGTTCTGATGATAAACTCTCTCACTCTCTGGTTCTGATGAATAACTCACACTCTCTAGTTCTGATGAATAACTCTCTCTCTCTGGTTCTAATAATTAACTCTCTCTCTCTCTCTCTGGTTCTAATGATTAACTCTCTCTCTCTCTGGTTCTGATGATTAACTCTCTCTCTCTATCTCTGGTTCTACTAATTAATTCTCTCACTCTCTCTCTGGTTCTAATAATTAACTCTCTCACTCTCTCTATGGTTCTGATGATTAACTCTCTCTCTCTCTCTCTGGTTCTAATAATTAACTCTCACTGGTTCTGATGAAAAACTCACTCTCTCTCTCTAGTTCTAATAATTAACTCTCTCTCTCTGGTTCTGATGATGAACTCTCTCTCTCTGGTTCTGATGATTAACTCTCTCTCTCTGGTTCTAATAATTAACTCTTTGTCTGGTTCTGATGATGAACTCTCTCTCTCTGGTTCTAATGATTAACTCTCTCACTCTGGTTCTAATGATTAACTCTCTCTCTCTTTGGTTCTGATGATTATCTCTCTCTCTCTCTGGTTCTGATGATTAACTCTCTCTCTCTCTGGTTCTGATGATTATCTCTCACTCTCTCTGGTTCTGATGATTAACTCTCTCTCTCTGGTTCTGATGATGAACTCTCTCTCTCTGGTTCTGATGATTAACTCTCTCTCTCTGGTTCTAATAATTAACTCTTTGTCTGGTTCTGATGATGAACTCTCTCTCTCTGGTTCTGATGATGAACTCTCTCACTCTGGTTCTAATGATTAACTCTCTCTCTCTCTGGTTCTGATGATTAACTCTCTCTCTCTCTGGTTCTGATGATTAACTCTCTCTCTCTCTGGTTCTGATGATTAACTCACACTCTCTGGTTCTGATGATTATCTCTCACTCTCTCTGGTTCTGATGATTAACTCTCACTCACTGGTTCTGATGATTAACTCTCACACTCTCTGGTTCTGATGAATAACTCTCTCTCTCTGGTTCTGATGATTAACTCTCTCTCTCTGGTTCTAATAATTAACTCTTTGTCTGGTTCTGATGATGAACTCTCACTCACTGGTTCTGATGATTAACTCTCACACTCTCTGGTTCTGATGAATAACTCACACTCTCTGGTTCTGATGAATAACTCACACTCTCTGGTTCTGATGATAAACTCTCACTCTCTCTGGTTCTGATGATTAACTCTCACTCTCTCTGGTTCTGATGATTAACTCTCTCACTCTCTGGTTCTGATGATAAACTCTCACTCTCTCTGGTTCTGATGATTAACTCACACTCTCTGGTTCTGATGATTAACTCTCTCACTCTCTGGTTCTGATGATAAACTCTCACTCTCTCTGGTTCTGATGATTAACTCACACTCTCTGGTTCTGATGATTAACTCTCACTCTCTCTGGTTCTGATGATAAACTCACACTCTCTCTGGTTCTGATGATTAACTCACTCTCTCTGGTTCTGATGATTAACTCACTCTCTCTGGTTCTGATGATTAACTCACTCTCTCTGGTTCTGATGATTAACTCTCACTCTCTGGTTCTGATGATAAACTCTCTCTCTCTCTGGTTCTGATGATAAACTCACACTCTCTCTGGTTCTGATGATTAACTCACTCTCTCTGGTTCTGATGATTAACTCTCACTCTCTGGTTCTGATGATTAACTCTCACTCTCTGGTTCTGATGATTAACTCTCACTCTCTGGTTCTTATGATAAACTCTCTCTCTCTCTGGTTCTGATGATTAGCTCTCTCACTCTCTGGTTCTGATGAATAACTCTCACTCTCTGGTTCTGATGAATAACTCTCACTCTCTCGTTCTAATAATTAACTCTCTCTCTCTCTCTCTCTGGTTCTAATGATTAACTCTCTCTCTCTATCTCTGGTTCTACTAATTAATTCTCTCACTCTCTCTCTGGTTCTTATAATTAACTCTCTCACTCTCTCTATGGTTCTGATGATTAACTCTCTCTCTCTCTCTCTGGTTCTAATAATTAACTCTCACTGGTTCTGATGAAAAACTCACTCTCTCTCTCCAGTTCTAATAATTAACTCTCTCTCTCTGGTTCTGATGATTAACTCTCTCTCTCTGGTTCTAATAATTAACTCTCTCACTCTGGTTCTAATGATTAACTCTCTCACTCTCTGGTTCTGATGATTATCTCTCTCTCTCTCAGGTTCTGATGATTAACTCTCTCTCTCTCTGGTTCTGATGATTAACTCTCTCACTCTCTGGTTCTGATGATAAACTCTCTCTCTCTCTGGTTCTGATGATTAGCTCTCTCACTCTCTGGTTCTGATGAATAACTCACACTCTCTGGTTCTGATGAATAACTCTCTCTCTCTCGTTCTAATAATTAACTCTCTCTCTCTCTCTCTGGTTCTAATGATTAACTCTCTCTCTCTATCTCTGGTTCTACTAATTAATTCTCTCACTCTCTCTCTGGTTCTTATAATTAACTCTCTCACTCTCTCTATGGTTCTGATGATTAACTCTCTCTCTCTCTCTCTGGTTCTAATAATTAACTCTCACTGGTTCTGATGAAAAACTCACTCTCTCTCTCCAGTTCTAATAATTAACTCTCTCTCTCTGGTTCTGATGATGAACTCTCTCTCTCTGGTTCTGATGATTAACTCTCTCACTCTGGTTCTAATGATTAACTCTCTCACTCTCTGGTTCTGATGATTATCTCTCTCTCTCTCAGGTTCTGATGATTAACTCTCTCTCTCTCTGGTTCTGATGATTAACTCTCTCTCTCTCTGGTTCTGATGATTAACTCTCTCTCTCTCTGGTTCTGATGATTAATTCTCTCTCTCTCTGGTTCTGATGATTATCTCTCTCTCTCTCTGGTTCTGATGATTATCTCTCACTCTCTGGTTCTGATGATTAACTCTCACTCTCTGGTTCTGATGATTAACTCTCACTCTCTGGTTCTGATGATTAACTCTCACTCTCTGGTTCTGATGATTAACTCTCACTCTCTCTGGTTCTGATGATTAACTCTCTCTCTCTGGTTCTGATGATGAACTCTCTCTCTCTGGTTCTGATGATTAACTCTCTCTCTCTGGTTCTAATAATTAACTCTCACTGGTTCTGATGAAAAACTCACTCTCTCTCTCTAGTTCTAATAATTAACTCTCTCTCTCTGGTTCTGATGATTAACTCTCTCTCTCTGGTTCTGATGATTAACTCTCTCTCTCTGGTTCTGATGATTAACTCTCTCTCTCTGGTTCTGATGATTAACTCTCTCTCTCTGGTTCTAATAATTAACTCTTTGTCTGGTTCTGATGATGAACTCTCTCTCTCTGGTTCTAATGATTAACTCTCTCACTCTGGTTCTAATGATTAACTCTCTCACTCTCTGGTTCTGATGATTATCTCTCTCTCTCTCAGGTTCTGATGATTAACTCTCTCTCTCTCTGGTTCTGATGATTAACTCTCTCACTCTCTGGTTCTGATGATAAACTCTCTCTCTCTCTGGTTCTGATGATTAGCTCTCTCACTCTCTGGTTCTGATGATTAACTCTCTCTCTCTGGTTCTGATGATGAACTCTCTCTCTCTGGTTCTGATGATTAACTCTCTCTCTCTGGTTCTGATGATTAACTCTCACTGGTTCTGATGAAAAACTCACTCTCTCTCTCCAGTTCTAATAATTAACTCTCTCTCTCTGGTTCTGATGATTAACTCTCTCTCTCTGGTTCTAATAATTAACTCTTTGTCTGGTTCTGATGATGAACTCTCTCTCTCTGGTTCTAATGATTAACTCTCTCACTCTGGTTCTAATGATTAACTCTCTCACTCTCTGGTTCTGATGATTATCTCTCTCTCTCTCAGGTTCTGATGATTATCTCTCTCTCTCTCAGGTTCTGATGATTAACTCTCTCTCTCTCTGGTTCTGATGATTAACTCTCTCTCTCTCTGGTTCTGATGATTAACTCTCTCTCTCTCTGGTTCTGATGATTAACTCTCTCTCTCTCTGGTTCTGATGATTGTCTCTCTCTCTGGTTCTGATGATTATCTCTCTCTCTGGTTCTGATGATTATCTCCCTCTCTGGTTCTGATGATTATCTCCCTCTCTGGTTCTGATGATTAGCTCCCTCTCTGGTTCTGATGATTAGCTCCCTCTCTGGTTCTGATGATTATCTCCCTCTCTGGTTCTGATGATTATCTCCCTCTCTGGTTCTGATGATTATCTCCCTCTCTGGTTCTGATGATTATCTCCCTCTCTGGTTCTGATGATTATCTCCCTCTCTGGTTCTGATGATTATCTCCCTCTCTGGTTCTGATGATTATCTCCCTCTCTGGTTCTGATGATTATCTCCCTCTCTGGTTCTGATGATTATCTCCCTCTCTGGTTCTGATGATTATCTCCCTCTCTGGTTCTGATGATTATCTCCCTCTCTGGTTCTGATGATTATCTCCCTCTCTGGTTCTGATGATTATCTCCCTCTCTGGTTCTGATGATTATCTCCCTCTCTGGTTCTGATGATTATCTCCCTCTCTGGTTCTAATGTTTAACTCTCTCTCTCTTTCTGGGTCTGATGATTAACACGCTTTCCCTCTCACTCTCTCTGGTTCTGATGCTTAACACAATCTGTCTCTCTGGGTCTGATGATTAACTCTTTCTTTCTTTCTGCTTCTGATGATTAACATGATTTCTCTCTCTCTCACTGGTTCTGATGATTAACTCTCTCTCTCTCTGGTTCTGATGATTAACTCTCTCTCTCTCTGGTTCTGATGATTAACTCTCTTTCTCTCTCTGGTTCTGATGATTAACTCTCTCCCTCTCTGGTTCTAATGTTTAACTCTCTCTCTCTTTCTGGTTTTGATGATTAACACCCTTTCCCTCTCACTCTCTCTGGTTCTGATGCTTTACACAATCTCTCTCTCTGGTTCTGATAATTAACTCTTTCTTTCTTTCTGCTTCTGGCGATGAACTCTCTCTCTCTGCTTCTGATGATTAACTCTCTGATTTGCTTCTACCCTACAGACCAGTCTTGCGAATGTTTATTGGGATGCTGGGAGCTTCTCTTGCATTCTGTATCACTGGCATTGTCCAGGTACAGATTCAGGTGAGACAAGACTTGATTCAGTGGGAAGCTAAAGTTTGTTTTATAGCTTTCAGTTCACTCTTTGTCCAAATTTGAGATAATATTTATGCTATGCTAGATTTTATTCCTGATTGAGGAGGGCAGTGTGTGCTTATAATATAATAACAGGAAATGCTGGAAATACTCAGCAGGTCTGGCAGCATCTGTGGAGAGAGAAGCAGAGTTAACGTTTCAGTTCAGTGACCCTTCTCCAGCATCCGCAGTATTTTGCTTTTATTATTATGGCAGTGTGTGCTGTTGGTGCTTCTGATTAACTGAAGCTCTTTAGCCAGACATACAATGTGAGGGAGATATATAACTTCTGCTGTGCCTGTTCTGGGAGTGTTTGATGGGACAGTGTAGGGGCAGCTTTAGTTGTATTTAACGCATGCTAGACCGACCCTGGGAGTGTTGGATGGGACAGTGGAGAGGGAGCTTTAGTTGTATTTAACGCATGCTGTATCTGCCCTTGGAGTGTTTGATGGGACAGTGTCGAGGGAGCTTTACTTTTTTTTTCATTTTTCTTTTTACACTGTATCTAACCCCTTTTTGTTTTTTACTAGCATGGGTCAGTTAGACTGAAGGAGTGCACACATCTGGCCGTCAAATTCTGAACCCATTTGGCTCTCCCCTCCACCCAGCACAAATCAAGTGCTGTACCTGCTCTGGCAGTGTTTGATAGGACAGTGTAGCGGGAGCTTTACTCTGTATCTAACCTGTTTTTTAAAAATTAAAATCAAATTTAAAAAAAACCTCAAATTAAAATGCCATTCTCGGCGTCGACGATGCACTCCAGTCCCTGCGGTGCCCACCGGTCGCGGAAGGCCTCAAGTGTACCGGCGGACACCGCATGCTCCTTCTCAGGCACACCCGGGCGCGCACGTAACCGCGGAAGAGGGGCAGGCAATCGGGGAGGACGGACCCCCCGACGACCCACAGCCTGGACCTGTGAATTGCCACCTTGGCCAGGCCCAGGAGCAGACCGACGAGGAGATCCTCCTCCTGGCCCACGCCTCTCCGCACCGGGTGCCCAAAGGTCAGGAGCTTGGGACTGAAGTGCAGCCAGAACTTGAGGAGCAGCCCCTTCAAATACTCAAACAGGGACTGCAGCCTCGCACACTCCATATATACGTGATACACGGACCCGTCCAGGCCGCAGAAAGTACAGGTGGCCTGGGAGTCCGTGAACCTACTTAAAAGTCTATTGCACGGCACTGCCCTGTGCAACACCCTCCACCCCAGGTCCCCGATGTAAAGGGGGAGGACTCCCGTGTAGAGAGACGTCCATCGGGGTTTCCTCTCGCCGCCAGATGGCAACGCGGACCGCCATGGCGTGTCCGGCCGGCTGACGAGGGCGAGGAAGTGGAGAGTGTGCAGGAGCAGCCCGTACAAGAAACCCCTCCGCACCGATTGGAATGGCATGGAGGGCATTTCCGAGAGGTGGCTCGGGTTGTGCGGGACCGGCTCCCGAGGAGGGTTTCGGGGCTTGGGTCCGAAGAGCAATTCCGGCCGAGCAGGGGTCAGCTCCCGAGCCCCCTCGCCACTCGCAGTGAGGGGCGTCCCGGGGGCTTTGGCTACTCCTCTGCCCGCCGGTCCGTCTCCGGAGTCGGCCGCCCGGACAGCTGAGGCACTCTCCTCCGCCGGTGAGGAACGCCCTGACTGGAGGCGACCATGTTCCGAATGTCGGAATAGATCCCGGTAAAAGACAGGCATCTCCCTCAGAGAGGCGCGGCTAACGGACTCCACCGGGAGCTGCCTGTCGTCTTGAAGGCAGTGACTCTGGCGGAAAAAATACGTCGCCAGCGCACACCATCTGGGAGGACGCTCGACATACAAGCATCTCTGCAGGGTCCGAAGGCGGAGAGTCGCAGCCTGGGTGTGGACGCACACCAGCGACTGGCCGCCCTCCTCGATCGGGAGACTCAGGACCGCGGCAGAGACCCAGTGTTTCCTCTTGCCCCAGAAGAAATCGACGAGTTTTTTCTGGATCTTGGTGGCAAATACAGGGGGCGGGGCCAAAGTGACCAACCAGTACCACAGCATGGAGGCCACCAGTTGGTTTATGACCAGCGCTCGGCCCCTGTAGGAAAGCACTCGGAGCAGTCCTGTCCAGCGCCCCAGCCGAGCGGTGACTTTCGCCTCCAACTCCTGCCAGTTTGCCGGCCGGGCTCCCTCAGTGGGGCTAAGGTGAACTCCCAGATAGAGGAGGTGCGTGGTGCTCCACGCAAAAGGTGTCAACTCCTCCGGCAGGGAGTCCACCCGCCACTGACCCACCAGGAGTCCGGAACGTTTCTCCCAATTGATCCTCGCGGAGGATGCGGCAGAAAAGGTCTGCTGGCAGTCGCGCATCCTCCGCAAGTCAACGGGATCTGTGACCGCGAGGAGCACGTCGTCGGCGTAAGCCGAGAGGACGACCTGCATGGCCGGCTTGCACAGAGCCAATCCCGTCAACCTCCTGCGAAGCAGGCACAGGAACGGCTCCACGCAGATGGTGTACAATTGGCATCCCTGACGCACTCCTCTCCCAAAGCGAAGGGGCGCCGTCAACGACCCGTTAACCTTGACTAGACACTCCGCATTTTGTGGCCCGAGTCCGAAAGCGCGCAGAGTCCCGAAAAGGTATTCGTGATCCACCCTGTCGAACGCCTTCTCCTGATCGAGGGAGAGAAAGGCGACCAACTGACCAGTTCTCTGGAAAGATGGATCAGGTCCCGGACCAGGTGGATGTTGTCCTGGATGGACCGGCCCGGGACCGTGTAGGACTGATCGGGGTGGATCATGTGGGCCAGCACGGAGCCCAGGTGGGTAGACTTAGCCCGGGCAAAGATCTTATAATCCGTGCTGAGGAGGGAGACCGGACGCCAGTTTTTAAGCAGGCGGAGATCGCCCCTCTTCGACAGCAGGACGATGACCGCCTTGCGCCACGAGAGGTGCATCTCCCCGGTCGCCAGGCTTTCCCCCAGGACCCGCGCATAATCGTCCCCCAGGATGTCCCAGAACGCCCTGAGGAACTCCACGGTCAACCCGTCCAGTCTTGGGGATTTGCCCCTCGAGAGCTGGTGGAGGACGCCGGTCAGCTCCGCCAACGTGAGCGGAGCCTCCAATCCTTCAGCGCCCTCCGGGCTGACCTGCGGCAAGTCCTCCCACAAAACTTTGCGTGCGTCCTCGCTGGACGGATCCGGAGAGAACAATGCACTGTAATAAGTACGGACCAGGAGGCCCATTCCCTCCAGATCCGTGATGGAGAATCCATCGTCGGCCAGCAGCTCGATGAGCTGCTTACAAACCCCCCGCCATTTTTCCAGCGAGTAGAAGGGTGAGGCGCGGTCCAAATCTTCCAGGATCTGGATCCGCGACCTCACATACGCGCCTCGGGACCCTATGAGCTGCAGGTCCCTCAGCGCGCCCTTCTTCTCCTTGTACGCCTGCCACAGGGCTGGGTCCGTGACGGCATGACAGAGGCGGGACTCCAAGTCGAGCACCTCCCTCTCTAGGCACCCGATCTCGGTTTCCCACCTCTTGGTCGACCCCTTCGCGTACTCCTGACAGAAGATGCGTACGTGAGTCTTGCCCACATCCCACCATAGCCTCAAGGAGGGGAAGCCCCCCTGCAGTCAGTTCTCCAGTCAGCCCAGAATCGACAGAACGAAGCCCGGAATCGCTCGTCCTCCAGCAGCCGGTTATTGAACTGCCAGTACGCGGACCCCGCCCTCGTGCGGAGCGGAATGAACTCTGCCCACACCAGGTGGTGGTCCGAGCACGGCACCAGCTGCATGGAGGCCGCCGAGATGCGGGAGACGTACGCCTGCGAAAAGTAGAGGCGGTCGATTCGGGACCCTCCTCCTCCAGACCTCCACGTGAAGGTGCTGGAGTTGGGATGGAGATTCCGCCAGATGTCCACCAAGTTGAGGGAACTGATCAGTTCCCTCAACTTCTCCACCGATGCTTGGCCGAGCTGGGGACCAGAGCGATCCCCCACCTCGAGGATGCACTCGCCGCTATCGATGGAGCTCAAGAGAGCGAACACTTCTTCAAAGAAGCGCGCTTGCAACGCGCTGGGCCTGGGTGCATACACGTTCACAAGGTGGAGCGGCACGCTACCCAGGCGAACAGCGAGGTGGAGCAAGCGGCCCGGCACTAGCTCCTTGACCCCCAAGATCTCCGGCTGAAAAGTCGGGGCCAACAAGATAGCCACCCCACTAGAAATAGGGGTGAGGTGACTCATGTAGACCCCACCCTGCCACTCCAGGAGCCAGGTGGCTTCGTCTCCCGGAACGGTGTGGGTTTCCTGCAGAAAGCTCACCGCGTATCTCCCTTCCCTGAGGACTGAGAGATTGTGAAATCTGCGGTGAGACCCCCTGCTGACGTTGATGTTGAGGCTGTCTATGGTTATCTTCATGTCAAAGGTACTTAAAACCTGTCACCAACACCTCACTGTGAGGAGGGAGTTGAAGTGCACCTGGCCTTCCACTCCCCCAGCAACCCATCGAGGAACCCATTAAAACGGCGCCTCTCAAACAGTTTCACACCCGCGCCCTTGCCCGCTTTCTTGAGGGCGGCACGGACGGACTGGATGATCAGCGCCAGATTCGACCAATGGCCGAGGGCCAGCTGAACTTTATTGCAGCAACCCCTGCAAGCCGCGAAGAAATCCCGGAGCTCCCCCGTTTGGGATGAGAGGAGATTCGGTGGGAGGCACGAGGGACTTCACCACATCACTGGCGATGGAATCAAGGTCGTCCTCCGTGCCCCACACCAAATCTCCATCCTCCTCTGGGTCGTCACCGCCAGCGGCCGACACATCCACCACACACTGTGGGGCAGACAACCTGGCCGCGCCAGCTGGTCCCGCCTCCGTCACGATCCCACCCCCAGGATCGATGGTTCTAAGATGAAACTGGAGCCTGTGGGTACCAGCGGTTCAGGAACCCCCTCCACCTCCGTCCCCAGGCCAATCAGCGGTCCAGGGGAGACGGGAGTTCCCGACTCCGGAAATCCAGCCGGAGCCAAGACTGGAGGCGGAGAGAGGAGGCCATCTCCTGCCCCGCCAGCACCCACAGACCCAGCAGATGGGGCAGAATTTTCAATTATCACCGGGTCGGATGTGTCCTGGTTGGTGGTGGATTTTGGCTGGGAGGGCCGACCCATTGGGGCCTCGCACTCCCCTCCACTCAGGGCATCCAACCCAGTGGCAGAATGGGAGGCGTCCACAGGCTCCCCCACCACAAGCAGGGCTCCACTTACTCTTTCAGGAGGGGCCTCATGTACAGGGACCTACCACTCCCCTCTATTCTGAGGGGTAGGGAGCTCCTGCCCAGACTTTGAAGCCCTGATTGTGTTGGTAGCAGGGGAAACCTGGGGACCTGAACAAGGAGACAGCTCCCCGCCAACAGATGGGCCCTGCAGCTCAGGGCCCTGTGCTACCTCCATGGAGGGGTGCTTTCTCCTCTTTTTCCCGGTTGGGCGCGGAGGCTCAGAGACCTCCATGCCATCAGAGGCCTCCGCACTCTTTTTTTTTTATTCACCCTGGGCCTGAGCCCAGCCCTGGGGCAAGTGGGCTCCCCGAGATCGGCCTTGGGCTGAGCTCAGGCTCGGGTTGTGTCAATGTGTCCAGGGGATGCGCCTCTTGATGTTTCTTTTTCCTCCGCGTCTTATTTATTTATTTATTTTTATTTATAGATACAGCACTGAAACAGATCCTTCAGCCCACCGAGTCTGTGCCAACCAACAACCACCCATTTAGACTAATCCTACATTAATCCCAAATTCTCTACCACATCCCCACCATTCTCCTACCACTTACCTACGCTAGGGGAAATTTACAATGGCCAATTTACCTATCAACCTGCAAGTCTTCCTTCCACTCGGATGGGCACTCCCCTCCCCTCCAGAGGCTATGAAAACCACAGCCTCCGGAACCGACTGAGCGGTGTCTGTTGGATGTGTGGGAGGAGGTGCTGTGGCGCCACCCTGGGCCGCCGAGGTGGAGCTGGCGGCCGGGAGGTTGGGGCAGTTCTTACGAACATGCCCCACCCCCTTGCAGACGTGGCACCGCTCCCCGTCCGAGGTCCAAAAGACGCGGTAGGCTGTCCCCTGAAACTCCACATTAAATTGGCCCTCCGAGTCCTCCTCCCGCGCCAGCTGCATAAATAACTGGCGGCGGAAGGAGTAGACATGTTGGAGGCTGTGCTCCCGAAGACCAAGCCGGACTGGGGTGATCCCTGACCTCACCTCCCCCAGATGGTGCAGCTGGGGGAGGAGGAGCTCACTGGGAATGAAGGGTGGGACGCTGGATAGCATTATCCGTTGCGCAGTGGCCCCCAGAGGGTCCACTGGTAGGAAGGTCCCCCCCACAGTGAGCCCTTTATTCAGGGCCAGGGACACAGCCCGCTCGGTCTTCAAAAAGAACACAGCCTTTCCATACATCTTTGAGGCGCAACAATGGCTGAGGGGCCGACAACCTCGGCCATTGCCTTTACACAGGGCCTCAATAGACATGTTGGGGTGGGGATAGCTCTTCACCCCATGGCTGGACGTTATCAATTTAAAGGGTGACAGGGCCACGTGGGCAGCCACAGAGGCTGCAGCTGCATAGGTAGTAGAGGGCCCCGCCACCGGTGATGAAGGGCTTGCCATGAGTCTAAGAGCTAAACCCACCCCAAATTGTGGGCTTGCACACCGAATATCAAAAGATTCACAGAAAATATTGAATATGTATTAAAAAACAAACAACAGGTTAGGGGAGAGGCTGAGGGAATAGAGGAGAGGTAAAGACAGGCTGTAAGGGATGACTTGCTTTCTGAAGGTGGTGCTCACAGCACACTTAAAACAGTCTTTGCACTTGGTCTTCTGGTTGGGGGAGGCACCTTCACCTGGGTCAGCTGAAGCTGCCCAGGCACTATCTATCTCCTTCCGTCTGTTTAGCCGGGCAGCTTCAGCTGACCCAGGCTGGTCAATTGGGGTGGGGAGGGAGCTTCCCTGTGTGCTTGTTGCAGCAGCACAGATTCCTGCTGAATTGGCAGCCCCTTGTTGTTCCGGCCACTTGTTCCTCCCCCAACAGACCAAAGCAAAGCAAATTACTGGTGTTCAGCACCCACCTCCAGACAAAGCCTTGTTGCCATCAAAAAATGTCTCTTCTCTTTAATGGCGATTGTTGTTGAAGCTTTCCCTCTGCTTGGTTGTAACTGCTCTCCCTTGCTCAGTGTAGCTCCTCTCTCCACCTCTGCAACCTCCAACTGCCACCAACACTCTCAGCTGTGGCTCGTTGCTGCAATCAGCAGTCAACACTTCAATTAGCCAGCAGCCAACCCCAGTTTTTTTTTTGCATGTATACATGTTTATTCAATGTCTTAAAAGAAGATATTGATAAAGTGACATGAAATAGGTTAAGATAAACCCTGCATAACCTGGTAACTATAAATATTTGAGAAAGACAAAATACCGACAGTTCTTGATTTTACTGATTACAATAATTTTTCCAAACACTGACATTCACCCTTTTCTGCAGTGCTGTACCTGTCCTGGGAGTGTTTGATGCTGACCCTGGGTGCCTGAAGTGGGAAATATCACAATCCCAATAACAGACTTCCCTCCCTTTGAGCACAATGATAAAGCTGAAGACTGATGTGCTGGTTAGAAGTCCGCATGCCAATCCCACATTTTTGGGGCATAGTGATTTATGTGCTTAATCCAGCGGTGCTGCGAGGTGATGTCCGCTCCTTTGTGTCAGAAGCATACCTACCCCCCTCTATCATTTAGTGCCAGGAAAAACAGCTGAGGGACAGTTCATTCCGAACTGCATTGCAGGGGTGGTTGCAGTGAGGAGGGTGATTAATGGTGGGCAGAACTGGACACCTCTTAGCAGGTAGTATAGAAACTTTAAATTCTTCTGGATATTTTGATGTTTGACAAGGACTTCTTTTCACAGAAGTGGCAGGTTATGCCTCAACTGGACGGTATGACTGAATTGAAAATATTTAACGGAGCTCCTTGCCAATATAGCATTGACTTCTTAGACAATCACATTGTCATGGATTCACAAACGGTAAGATTGGATTTTGTTGCAGCTTCTTGTTCAATTACTTAAGATCATCACCAAAGAAGCAAAGGGGAGATGAGAAGATGGGGAGATGGGCTACACAATGACAGTTTAAATATTTCTGCTAATTGTCAAAGCACTATGCATAAAGAAAGTTAGAAAGACTTCCATTTGTATAGCATCCTTCATATCCTAAGGATGTCCAAAAGTACTTTGCTGCCAATAAAGTGTCTTGAAGTGTAGGAAATGCAACAGCCCGTTTGCACAAACAGCAAAGTAATGATCTGTTTTAGTAATGGTGGTTGAGCGATAAATATTGGTCATGACACCAGGGATAACTGCCTGATTTTCTTTGAGTAGTGCCATGAGATCTTTAACTTTCATCAGAGAGGGCAGACATGGTCTTAGTTTAATATCTCATTATGATAAATGGCACTTCCAAAAGTGCAGCACTCCCTCAGTACTGAATCGGAGTGTAAACTGAGATTTTGTGCTCAAGTGTCTGGCATAGAGCTTGAACCCACAACCTTCTGACTCAGAGGCCAGAGTGTTACCAACTGAGCCAAAGGAATTTACTTCCTTAAGGGTAGGCAATCTTAAGGAAATCTTGTGAGATTGTGATGGATAACGTTAGAAAGTGCAGCCGGTGAGGTGGAGTTAGGTCCAGGTCCCCTGGTGGATTCTCCTCCATACCAACCTACCGACTATTACTTCTTGGAGCTGCCATGTAAAAGGCAGTGGGAGGCTGTGGAAAAGGCCCTGAATGCCCCCAGTGGAGGGACACTGCCTAGTAATGACTTCCTCTCCCTGCAGTTGGTTCCAGAGACTTGCCAGCTGAAGGCCTCTGTAAGATCTCAGATTGTACATCTGCTATTGTAAATCTCTGGAAGAAACACGCAGCACTACCTTCTGGATTGTTGCTGTAAACTGAACCTCTACTTTGGACTGCCTCTAATGGCACACTGCACATACTACACCAAGCATGTACGGTGGCCTCAGATTAACAATATACCACATATCAAATGAACAATACATTACATCCCTTCCCTTCTTGATAAGTGAGAGTTTCAATGGCTTGCTTACATTGTTCTTTTTGCACATTACTTCAGTTTGTAACATATTTTTATTTATTTATTTATTTTTTATTTAGAGATACAGCACTGAAACAGGCCCTTCAGCCCACCGAGTCTGTGCCGACCATCAACCACCCATTTAGACTAATCCTACATTCCTACCCCATCTCCACCTTCCCCTACCATCTACCTATACTAGGGGCAATTTACAATGGCCAATTTACCTAACAACCTGCAAGTCTTTGGCTGTGGGAGGAAACTGGAGCACCCGGCGAAAACCCACGCGGTCACAGGGAGAACTTGCAAACTCCGCACAGGCAGTACCCAGAATTGAACCTGGGTCGCTGGAGCTGTGAGGCTGCGGTGCTAACCACTGCGCCACTGTGCCGCCCCATATTGTTTAAATATGGCGGACGTTTCTCCTCAGGAATAGGATATCAACGTGTGACATCAGGTGTTGTCTCATTTAATTCATGTGCTTCATCTGAAGTGTCAATGTCTGGATCAGATGCAACGCTTGCGGATGGTGTTAACAACACTTTGAAGATTGATGCATTTCGTGTGAGGATTTGTGAACTGTGCTTAGCAGTGATCAGTGATCCTTTAGTGTTGGTCACAACAAGTGGTTGGATGTCATAAGGGGTTTTTTGCTTTCCAACATAACCATCATGTTTTACAAGCAATTTGTCTCCTGGTTTTAGCGTTGTAGTTCTGAATTTCATGCTTCACTACATTTGCTTTCATGTGATCTTTCTGTCCAAATACGCTCATGTACATGTTGATCTTTAGCTTTGCGGGGTAGCTCAGAAAGACGTGTGCACATAGGATGTGCAAAGATGAGCATAGCTGGGGGCTTTCCAGTGGTCGGGTGAGGAGTCGCAGTGTAATTGTGAAGAAAATGGCACAACTCCTGCTTCCATGACTTGCTCTCAGCAGTAACTGTACAGATCACTTTTCTCAAGGTGCGCATAAATCTTTAGATTTCTCCATTAGTTCTCGGCCAACAGGCTGTGATTTTTCAGTGACTGAAGCCCAGCTAGTTCACGCATTTACTAAACTCATTGCTTTTGAATGGGGTCCATTGTCATTTCTTACCGTTTGAGGGACTCCAAACAAAGCACAAATCTGGTCAAACTTTGGGACGACTGCTTTTGCTGAGGTAGATGTAACTATTTCTAAGACTGCAAATCTGCTGTAGTTGTCAGTTAAAACAAGCAAGTGCTCGTCAGTGGGCATGTCTGTGAACATTTCGCTAACTTCAATCCATGAGCCTGCAGGTAGCTCAGACATGTTGAGCAGATGACAAAGATTTGACGTTACGGTTGCTTGACATTTCAAACACTGATTGATTTTGTGCTCCATCATGCTGTCAATTTCTGGGAATCATACCATTTCCTGAAGAAGTCGTTTGTTTTTGACAATTCCCTGGTGACACTCATGTGCTATTTCTACAACACATTCTCTCAATGACTACAGAATGACAAGGCAGTTACCGTGTAACACAAGACCAAAAGTAGTTGCAACTGTGAACTCATTTCAAAAATTGTAGCATATCAGCGATTTCGTTTGTAGATGCTCTCTCAATCACATCTTTCCAATTTTGTGATTCCATAGCTATCAGCGGCACAGTGGTGTAGTGGTTAGCACCGCAGCCTCACAGCTCCACGGACCCGGGTTTGATTCTGGGTACTGCCTATGCGGAGTTTGCAAGTTCTCCCTACGACTGCGTGGGTTTTCGTTGGGTGCCAAAGACTTGCAGGTGATAGGTAAATTGGCTGTTGTAAATTGCCCGTAGTGTAGGTAGGTGGTAGGGAATATGGGATTACTGTAGGGTTAGTATAAATGGGTGGTTGTTGGTTGGCACAGACTCGGTGGGCCGAAGGGCCTGTTTCAGTGCTGTATCTCTAAAATAAAAAAAATATCTATAGCTGCAACATTTCATCTTGTTTCGATGTCAGTTAATTTTTGTTTTCACTCACATAGTTATGATGTTCAGCAGTCTGTTCTTTGTGACTAGTAGGACTGATTGTCAGCAAAGGATGGCACAAAAGGTAATCCGCTGGATTAAGCTTGCCTGGTTGATACTTAACACGGAACTCGGATTCCTGTAGTTTGAGTCTCCAATGCTCTACTCGAGTAGGTGCCTTGCTATGTGGATCGTTGAACAGCTTCTTTAGTGGCCTATGATCGGCTATCACCTCAAACTTGCTTCCATGTAAATAAAGATGAAAGTTTAGGATGCTCCATGTGATTGAGAGTGCTACCCTCTCTGTTGCCAAATATCATTGTTCTATTGGCATTAACGAGCTGCTTGCCATCGCGACGATTGATGGATGACCTCCTTTGTTTTTCTGCAAGAGAACTGCACCTAAGCCAACCAGACTTGCATCCATGACTAGCTGGGCAGTTTTCTTGGGGTCGAAATAAGCATTTGTGCAACTTGCTGACAACCATTGTTGTTTGATCTGATGCACAGCTTATTTGTGCGATTTAGTCCAGTCCCACTTGGTGTCTCTTTTGTCAGATCGCGTAGGAGGTCAGACAGTGTAGCGAGGTCAGGAATGAAATGACTATAGTTTGTGATGAGCCCAAGCAAACTCCAGACTTCATGCATGTTTGTAGAATCTGCAGTGTTTGCAATGGCTTCGACTTTCCTTGGATCAGGTGATGCTGCTTCACCGCTGAGTACATGACTGAAGAATTCTATTCTGCTTTCATTGAACAGGCACTTGTCTTTGTTCAGGGTGAGGTTGTATTCTCTAAGATGTTGTAGACATATGTGTCGGCGTGCCTTGAGTACATTTTCAGTGCGACCGTAGATGAGAATGTTGTTGCTGATATTCAGCTTGAATCATACCTCAGCTGCTCAGTTGACTCCAAAGTTGAGCCTCTTGTATCGAAAGAGTCCGATGTAAGTGGAGAACACTTAAAGATACCTCGATTCTTCTGCAAACTCGACTTGATGGTAGCCTGCATTGAGGTCAAGTTTAGCAAAACATTTGGCACTATTCCCTTTCTCTATGATACTATGATACCATCAATTGTCAGTGTCAAATGTCTTTCTTGTTTTGCTTGATTTGGTGACTGCATATGGTTACGACCGAGGCAGGAGGTGTGCACTGTTAATTCAGTCCCACTTCTCCACAGGGCACAATACATCAATAAATTGTCCCACTTACCGAAATAGCCAATTAGATCCTCTATTTGTCCCCAGACTAAAGCACACCAACCAGGTTTCTTTAATAAACAACAAAATTATCCATTTATTATAAAACCAAGTCTTAACCAATAATGAAATAAATATATTAAAGCAAATTGAAATATTAAAGTCCTGTATTATTTAAATCCGAGCCCTCACACACACTCAAATTCATCCATAAACTGGTTAACTGGATTTTTGTTTATAGCTGTTGCAAAGGTAATAGAAGGAATGAAAAAAACTTTTACTGAAGAGAAGAGATGGAGGTTCTGTTTTTGGCAAGCTGTCCCAAAGTCGAATAGTTGGCTGCCACTAGGAATTTTCCAGGCGAGGTTGATGACAATCTGTTTGGGTAGGCATTCAAAGAAATTCAACTGTAGAAGCATTCACATTGGTCTTCCATCAGGTGTGCAGCAACAGAGTTTGTACTTCTAGTACACATTCGATACAAAGTCCTTTTTTTTCAAGAGGCAAGGTTTCTGCAAACCTTCGGGGCAACAGTACAACCTCATACAAGCTTTTGCTTTTTGAGAGCAGAGATTCTTCAAAGAGAGTTGTCTGGTTTTTCTTCTGACAGATCCATATGCAGATTCCAACCGCTTGCCTTGTGTCCAAAACCAGCATCTTTTAACAGTTCAAAGTGAAACTATTTTTTTCCAATCAAGTCTCATGTTAGTCATAAATGCAGTCTTGTCACAATAAAGTATAGCTCAGAAGTCAAACCCCGATGTGGTGTTTGCTTGAATTCATTTAGTTTTCAGTACTTGTTTACTGGTCAAAACCAAGAATCTCATTGACTTTCCTTTTTTTAAAAAAAAGCATCCATAAAGTTCAGCTATCCCCAGATGTTTCAACGTCCATGAAATCCTTTTTAATTTTTAAAAATATAGATTCCAAGTTTTAACACAAAAAATTGGAAATTCTGGAACATTATCGACACAGATTGTTACTCTTGTTCTCGCACTTAGATTTCTTGACAACCCGTATGGGTGAGACCCAAGGGGTGGGTTCATCCCTCACATTCTCAATGATGTTGAGATCAAGCAAGCGCTGAAATTCCTTCTTTGTCTGATTTCTGACATGGAACCATACTTGACTATGTTGACGCATGACTGGATGCTCCTTGGGATCTACATGCAGCTTGCAGGTAGCACCCTTTAGTTTGCCTATACCTGTGAAGCAATCAGCATACAGTTCAAGAATATTGTTGGTATGTGTAGCAACTGTTTATGTGACTGCAATCATGTGCAGATCTGTTGCTGTGTGGAAACTGATGAGAGTGTCACTTCTTCCAGATATGAAATTGAATGCAGCATTTGTTCTGGCGTTTCAAAAGTCCCAAGAAATTTCAGTGGTTTGTTACTGTGTTGTAGGGGAAGATTTTTGTATTCCTTTGTTTGCAAAGGATGGGGCAGTCCCGAAGTTTGTTGAACGTTTTATCTCCCATGATGTTGACAGATGATTCTGTATCTGAGAGCAGCTACTTTCAAACAGCCAAGGGTCACAGTCACATGTGGCTTGTTGCTGTGTCCAGAGGAGAGCAGAAAAGTATATTCAGGGTTATCTATCTCTACATTGGCTACAGTCTCGCGCCCTTGTAGTGTGGTACACGTACGTGGTACCCTTTTGGTAGTAAAACAAAATACTGTGGATGCAGGAAACCTGAAATAAAAACAGAAAGAGGTCACAGGTCACAGAAAAAGGTCACAGAGCTGAAATATTAACTCTCTGCCAGAGCTGCTGAGTATTTCCAGCACTTACGTTTTTTATTCCCTTTTGATAGTATTGGTCTTAACAGTTGATTTTGCTGATGAGCGGCAAACACAAGCAAACATTTGAGTTTCCCACAAGCTTTACACTGCTTGCCAGCAGCAGGGCATATTGTCTGATGTAGATAAGCACTGCCACAGTGGAAGCATTGCTTGGGCAATTCATGATCCTGTCTGCAAGATAGCCATTGTTGCTTTGCAGGTGGTTGCTGGACACACGAGCAGTGAACATTGTACACAGGAGTTGAGCTTGGAGTGTGGCAGTTGCTGTTGGCAGCCTCAACTTCAGCAGTTCTGGACTCTGACAGGGATCGTGATGTTGCTAACTCCAGCAGCTCTGACAGCTTTCTGTCTTTCTCGAGTGCTTTTCTGCATAGTTGATGAGAGGTAACCTTCAACTATTTGTGTTTTGATTTCCGATCGGCGTCACCAAAGTTACATTTGGTTGCCAGTTGTCTCAGTTGTGTGCAATATTGATCAATTGTCTCATTTGCTTCTTTCTTGGCTTGTCGGAAAATCTTGGTTGGCATCCTTCCATCTACGAAAGATGATGGACACGTAGTAAACAATCCATTCAGGTGGCATGTCTTCTCTTGGTGCACCTTTGCTGATGGCTGTGAAGGTCAATCCTTAACAGGCAACTTCTGCCACAAGTGCTGCACGTGGAGCTGCCAAGTGACCTTGCGAGCCATTGCTTTTGCCTGTTGGTGCCTGTTGCCAAGCTGCTGTAGTAACTGGTCGTCACGGTAATGCACACCAAGGCACAGGATGTTTTGCCATCTCCCTCTTTCGCCAGCTACTGCCTCCCAGGAGCAATAGTCAATATTTAAGGCCTTCATGTCAGGCTCACAAGCATCCTTGAAGTGGAGCTTTGGACACCCCACTGGTCATCTGGCCCCAGCTATCTCCCATATAGTAGGTACTTGGAATGCAACTGTCTTTCATCACGTGGTCATGTCTGATCCACGGAAGCCGGCTTTGTTTAATTTAAACACACTAGGGAGCTCTGTCTTTGCGAGGACTGCCACATTTGTGTATTTTTATCGTGCCAGAATATACCTATAATGCACCACAGACAGCGAAGATGGAAATTATTGAGCTACTTTTCCTGATAGCTGTCTGTTGCCCATATTTCACATCCATACAGCAAAGTGCTGAGAACACAGCTTGGTCTTAAGGGTCAGCTTGGTGTTATCCCATGCATGTTTCGTGAGTCGAACAAAGGTGGTAGCTGTTTTGTGCGTCTATTGAGCTCTGCATCAAGTGACAGATTGACCCAAGTTAAAATTTGCGAACCACTTCCAGTGGGATGTTATTTAGTGTGATCAGGGGCAGAGATGCAACACCTTGTCCCATGACCACAGTTTTCTTGACCCTTATAGTCAAGGAGAACAAGTTACCAGCATGGGTTTCATATATTGCATTCTTCTTGGGCGTGAAATAAGTTGTTAGTGCATTATTTTGCTGAGTCATTGTTGTCTTCCGCAAACATGTGTCACAAAAATATTATCAAATTCTTCACCTCCAAAGTGGAGAAGTAAGGGCCTTTTTCTTTTTTCTCCTTGTCGTTTGAAGCCACCATTGTGCTCTCGAACCGTCACAGCCACTTCTGCCAATGAGGGAACACAGATGAGAGCTTGGACTGCACGTCAAAATGTGATAGGCCAGGCATAGTCGTCATCATCTTGATCGTCAGTGCAGCGATAGTGGGTGATCAAGGATCCAGGATAGCGTTCCGCAGGCATTATCACACAGACATCATCTAAAGTAATAATGGCAGTGGAAGAAACCAATGCACATTTCATGGGGTGGTGGAAACCTGCAATAACTTCTTCTCTAAGGTTTAAGCAAACCAAACTACCCTTGCATTGGTGTATGAAACAAAAGCTGTGCAGCATTAGCTGCACAAAGGTACAAGGCCTGCTGTGCACAAGCCCCAACATTGTCCGTATTTGACAATCTGCATTACCTGGAGTTCATGACTGAAAGCACAGCGAATTATACCTGGCTATAAAGTAAATGCAGATTCCGTCCTTGTAGCCATTGTAAGATCTCACATTGTCGATCTGCTATTGGAAATCTCTGGAAGAAACACACAGCACCACCTTCTGGATTAGAAACAAGAAATGCTGGAAATGCTCAGCAGGTCTGGCAGCATCTGTGGAGACAGAAGCAGAGTTAACGTTTCAAGTCAGTGACCCTTCTTCAGAACTAGCAGGTATTAGAAATGTGAAAGGTTTTAAGCAAGTAAAGTGGGGGTGGGGCAAGAGATTACAAAAGAGAAGGTGTTGATAGGACAAGGTCACAGAGAATAACTGACCAGAAGGTCATGGAGCAAAGGCAAACGGTATGTTAATGGTCTGGTGAAAGACAAAGCGTTAGTACAGAGAGGGTGTCAATTGACAGAAAAATGAACAACTCTGGCCTCAAGCACAAACATGAAAAAAACAGTGGGTAGGCACAGTAGAAACAAACTAAACAAACTAAAATAAAATAAACAAAGAAAAAAGAAAAAAGAAAAAATAACCAAAAAAAAACTAAAAAGGGGGGCCCGTCATGCTCTGAAATTATTGGACTCAATGTGCAGTCCAGCAGCCTAATCGGTAAATGAGGTGCTGTTCCTCGAGCTTGTGTTGATGTTCGCTGGAACACTGCAGCAATCCCAGGACAGAGATGTGACCATGAGAGCAGGGTTGTGTGTTGAAATGACCAGCAACTGGAAGCTTGGGGTCATGCCTTCGGACTGAGCAGAGGTGTTCCGCAAAGCGGTCACCTAATCTGCGTTTTGTCTCCCCAGTGTAGAGGAGACCACATTGTGAGCAGCAAATACAGTATACGACATTGAAAGAGGTACAATTAAATCGCTGCTTCACCTGAAAGGAGTGTCTGGGGCCTGGGATAGTGAGGAGAGAGGAGGTAAATGGGCAGATATTACACCTCCTGCGATTGCAGGGGAAGATGCCATGGGAAGGGGACGGGGTGGTGGGGGTAATGGAGGAGTGGACCAGGGTGTCACTGAGGGAACGATCCCTTCGGAATGCTGACAGGGGAAGGGAGGGGAAGATGCGTTTGGTAGTGGCATCACGCTGGACGTGACGGAAATGGCGGAGGATGATCCTTTGGATGTGGAGTCTGGTGGGGTGGAAAGTGAAGACAAGGGGAACCCTGTCACGGTTCTGGGAGGGAGGGAAAGGGGTGAGGGTAGAGGTGCAGGGAATGGGCCGGACACGGTTGAGGGCCCTGTCAACCACAGTGGAGGGAAATCCTTGGTTGAGGAGAAAGGCATATCAGAAGCGCTGTCATGGAAGGTTGTATCATCAGACCAGATGCGTCGGAGACGGAGAAGCTGGGAGAATGGAATGGAGTCCTTACAGGAGGCAGGGTGTGAAGAAGTGTAGTCGAGGTAGCTGTGGGAGTCGGTGGGCTTATAATGAATATTAGCAGACAGCCTCTCCCCAGAGATGGAGACAGAGAAGTCGAGGAAGGGAAGGGAAGTGTCGGAGATGGACCATATAAAGGTGAGAGAAGGGTGGAAATTAGGAGCAAAGATGATGATGTTTTCTAGTTCCGGGCGGGAGCAGGAAATGGCACCGATACAGTCATCAATGTACGTGAAAAAGAGTTGAGGGAGGGGTTCTGAGTAGGACTGGAACAAGGAATGTTCGACATATCCCACAAAAAGACAGGCATAAGTAGGACCCATGCGGGTACCTATAGCAATACCCATGGCACTTTCCCCTGCAATCGCAGGTGGTGTAATACCTGCCCATTTACCTCCTCTCTCCTCACTAACCAAGGCCCCAGACACTCCTTTCAGGTGAAGCAGCGATTTACTTTCAATTTAGTATACTGTATTCACTGTTCACAATGTGGTCTCCTCTACACTGGGGAGACCAAACGCAGATTGGGTGACAGTTTTGCAGTCTGAAAGCATGTCCCTGAGCTTCCGGTTGCTCGCCATTTCAACACACCCCCTGCTCTCATGCCCACATGTCTGTCCTGGGATTGCTGCAGTGTTCCAGCAAACATCAACACAAGCTCGAGGAACAGCATCTCATTTACCGATTAGGCTTCTACAGCCTGCTGCACTGAACATTGAGTTCAATAATTTCAGAACATGATGGGCCCCCCTTTTTATTTTTAGTTCTTTTTTCTTTTCTTTTATTTGTTTATTTTATTTTAGTTTGTTACTACTGTGCCTACCCACATTGTTTTTGTGTTTGTGCTTGGGGCCATTTTTCTGTCAATTAACACTCTGTCTGTACTAACGCTTTGTCTTTCACCACACCATTAACATACCGTTTGCCTTTGCTCCACGACCTTCTGGTCAGTTATTGTCTGTGACCTTGTCCTATCAACACCTCTTTTGTTATCTCTTGCCCCACGCCCGCTTTACTCACATAAAACCTTTTACATTTCTAATATTTTCCAGTTCTGATGAAGGGTCACTGACCTGAAACGTTAACTCTACTTCTGTCTCCACAGATGCTGCTGGACCTGCTGAGTATTTCCAGCATTTCTTGTTTTTATTTCAGATTTCCAGCATCTGCAGTATTTTGCTTTTATATTACTACCTTCTGGATTGCTGCTATAAACTGAACCTTTATTATTGACTCCCTCTAGTGGCACACTGCATATACTACACCAAGCATGTACGGTGGCCTCAAATGAACAATCCATTACATATCAAATGAGCAATACACTACAGCCTTGGTCTTGACTTTAGTGGGTCTTCAGTTCTAATCCTCAAGATGTTTCAGCTCATTTAAGGATCTTTGCTGGATTTCTCACCTTAGCGCTGGCAGGCCCCCTCTTGATGATTGGAACCTCAGGAGTGGGAGAAGTGGGAGGGGTGCACTCAGTGAACCCAAACCTTGGACGACGGGTTGGTAGACAGGGATAGGTAGAAAGGGATGGACAGAACTCCTATTCAGCATGAAGTCTGCCCTGAATAGGAGATTCCCCCAAGCTGTCTGTGCCATCTTCACTCATAGCCTCATCCTCTTCATGTCCATTGCTCAAACAAATAATTTGAGAAATAAAGCTCTTTATCCATATCACACATTGATCAACAAAATAATGCTTCAAACAGAAAGAGAATACCAATGTACAACTTGTCACAAACTATTAACATTTAGATGACCTTTGAACTGAGGATCAGAAGTGCCCGTCAATGCCGTGTACCAACAGTAGCGCCTTCTAGTGATTGATGTGAGAGCTGTGAAGCATTTATTAGAAAATTATATAGAATTTTATTGCAAAGAAACAGGCCATTCAATGCAGTAGGTCATGTGTTTCAGTTCCACATGAGCATCTTTTCATCTCACTTCAGCTCACCTGATGAACAAATCCTTCTATTCCTTTCTCCCTCATGTAGTAAGTTCCACATTGTCACCACTCTCAAGGTAAAGGTGTTTCTCCTGAATTCCCACTTGGATTTATTCGTGTCTATCTTATATTGATGGCCCCCAATTTTGGACTTTCCCTCAAGTGGAAGCATCTTCCCTATTGAACCCTTCCATAACTTTAAAGACCTCTATCAAAAGAAAAGAGCCCCAGATTGTTCAGTCTATAAGTGATTAGATAGTCTGAAAAATGTGTAAGGAAATGATGCAAAGAAAGGCAAAGGAAGAAAGCCAATTGGTTTCTGCCAGATTTTAAAACACACACTGTATTCACTCAGACCTCTGGCCAGCACCTTTAGGCAAGGCCAAGACTGATAGGAGGCAGGATGGCGCCTTCTATCCTGATCCATTGAAAACTTCAATGGCCAGTGTCTGCACACATAACTAAGTAGAAAAATTAACTTCTGCTTATAACAATAGTATTTGGTCTGCACTTTGCAATTGTTTCGGCAGCTTACTCCAAAAACCAGACAAATGGGGGCTCTGTACTAAACACTGATTCACTGTCTTGTGCTTCTTGTTGCCTCAGATTTATCATCCATGTAAACCTCACTCCAGTGGCCATTATTATGGATGCCTCTGGACAGTGAATGTCGGAGGCTCACCATCAATGAGGGGTCCTGTAGAGAGCCCCAATCTCTGCTCATCTGATGTCCACACCTGTTCTTTCCAACGAGATTCTTTGGATGGTCATTAGGGGCAGAAATCTGAGCCAACGTTCCCCTCTGTTAATTTAGGGTGTTAGGGCCAATTATAGAACTGCTACTCATTCTGCCTGGCTGAACCAATCTTCACAGGTTAGGGGACAGTAACCTAACAGTTACGATACTGTGACTACCAACTCAAAGGTCATGGATTCAAGTCCCACCATGACGGATTGTGAAATTGAATTCAATAAATCTGATGATCTGTGGTCTAACCCCTAAAAATGACCATGAAAGTTGATGGATTGTTGTTTCAAAAAAACTGTTTCAATCACGCCCTTCAGGGAAGGGAAATGGCTGTCCCTGGCTGCACTGAACTGCATGTGGCTCCAGTCCCACACTATGTGGCTTCCTCTGAAATGCTCTAAAATACCACTTTCACAGGGCAACTAGGGCTTGTGTTGTCTGGTTCAATACCACTCCAGGTGGTCCATTGATTACCACCACAGCCAGCGCTTAACCTACAATGACTAAAAAAATTCAATCTGTTTCCCAGATTGCCTTGACTAACTTGTTACTTTTCAGTTTTCCACCAGTTACCTTGTGCCCATTGATACCTTCACATTACACATCGTTCCAGTAAACTGCTCGGTGCCTCAGCTGCCATTAAACATAAACCTCACAATGGACTCAAAGACCAGCAGTACACTCTTCATGGTGCGAGATTTCAAAACCAGTGAGCTTATTGTCAAACAGGTGAGCAGGAAGAGAAGGTAAAGATAGTGTGACAAAAATGAAGCATTTTTATGACAGATGTATCGCAGTATTGGTTTCTTTCTTTGTCATTGTATATTTGTGGTTAAAACTAGGTTTATTCCCAGGAAGGACCCAGCTTGCCTTGATACCCAAATACCCAGGATATAGATGTTTAGTCTGATGAGGTTTCAGAGGATCAAGCTATTCAATTCTCAAGGGCAATTAGGGATGGGCAATAAATGCTGGCCTAGCCAGCGACACCCACAACCCATGAATGAATAAAAAAACAAATACAAGCATCATGTGGGTTTTATTTGTAGATATGTTTGCTTGACAACTCTTTTTTGACTATGAGACAGCTTTAAATTTCATTGTATTAATTAACTTTTAAAATGTATTTTTCAGTCTGTCTCACAATTTGTGTTGAGGGAGCTTTACAGTGTATCTAAAGCCTGCTGTACCCGCTCTGGGAGTGTTTGATGGACATTGTAGAAGGAGCTTTACTCTGTATCTAACCCGTGCTGGACCTGGCACAGAAGCGTGTGGAACTGTAATAGAAAGTGTTCTTTCTTAATGCTTACAATACCTTGTTGTAATGTGCCAAAACTTCATAAAATGCCCAAATAACTGTGGATTTTCAATCTAATTGTTATAACAATGTTTGTGATTTATTTTTATTCCTGCAGATTCCTGACAGCAATTTGAAGGTTTTGGATAATTCAGCTCTTGTCAGGTATGTTGTTTTCCAAACTTGGATGTGTTGATCGCTGATCATGTGCACTGCAGAAGAGATCTGCATGTATTGGGGCATTGGAGAGGGTATCTGCATGTATTGGGGCATTGGAGAGGGTATCTGCATGTATTGGGGCATTGGAGAGGGTATCTGCATGCCTTGGGGCATTGCAGAAGGGTATCTGCATGTATTGAGGAATTGCAGAGCGTATTTGCATGTATTGGTTCATTACAGAGGGCATCTACATGCATTGGGGCATTGGCAAGAACTTGCATTCACTTGGGCATTGCACAATGTAGCTGCATCTGTAGGAGCAATGTGCTGAGCTGCTAAAATCACTGGAGCAATACACAGGGAAGCTGGATGCACTGAAATAGTTATATCTTGAATTGCATCATCTCAGCCCAAGGACATTGCTACAGGAGTTGCTCAGGGTAGTGTCCTAGGCCCAACCATCCTCACCTGCTTCATCGATGACCTTTCCTCTGTCATAAGATCAGAAGTGGGGATGTTTGCACAGTGTTCTGTACCATGCACAATTCCTCAGATACTGAAGCAGTCCTTGGCCACAAATAGCAAGACCTGATAACATTCAGGCTTGGGCTGATAAGTGGCAAGTAACATTGGCGCCACACAAGTACAAGGCAATGAGCATCTCCCCCTGGCATTTAACAGCATTATCATCACTGAATCCCCCATCATCATCCTGGGGGTTACCATTGACCAGAAACTGAAGTGGACCAGATAAATACTGTGGCTACAAGAGCAGATCAGAGGTTGGGAATTTTGCAGCGAGTAACTCACCTCCTGATACCACAGAGCCTGTCCACTATCTATAAGGCACAATCAAGAGTGTAATGTAATACTCTCCACTTGCCTGGATGATTGCAGCTCCAACAACACTCAAGAAACTTAAAACTATCCAGGACAAAGCAACCTGCTTGGTCAATACCCCATTCACGACCTTAAACATTCACTCCCTCCACCACCAGTGCACAGTGGCCGCTGTGTGTACCACACACAAGATGCACTGAAACAACTCGCCAAGGCTCCTTAGACCGCACCTTCCAAACCTGTGACCATTGCATGAGAACACCACCACCTGCAGGTTCCCCTCTAAGTCACATACCATCCTGACTTGGAACTATATCATCGTTCCTTGACTATTGCTGGGTCAAAATCCTGAAATTCCCTCCCTAACAACACTGTGGCTGTACCTACACCACATGGACTGGAGTGGTTCATGAAGGCGGCTCATAACCACCATCTCAAGGGCAATTAGCGATGGGCAATAAATGCTGGCCTAGCCAGCGATGCTCTCACCCCATGAACAAATATAAAAAATAATTCTCTTTCTTAACCCCCAAGCACTGCATCCAGAGATTAAGCTGTTCCCAAATTTGTGTTCAAGTGCAATTTCATAAATGGTGTATTCCCAGTTATCTCTTAGTGTGCATTGTGTTGAGAGGCTGGGCCATTAATGTCATGCCCCCTCGAGAGCTGTGCATCCAGCTTGGCAGTTTTCTTGTTTTTATTGCATAAGCAAGACTCAGTATCTACAGAGAGGTGAGAAAAAAAAATCCCTGGCCCCACAGCATCACTGGAGTGCCTGCTGCCAAGGTGATGAGTCTGTAGAAACTCCAGGGAGGAGCTTTAAGAGGCCTAAATTTAATATTGTCACATCCATTTTATGTGTGCAATATGGGCACAACAATCACCAATTTAGCAAGGCAAAGGCCTAGCTCCAATCTACTTAGGCATTTGGTCACTGCTAAATTAGTTGGGGCCTATTTTTAAGTGGCCCTGTTGGTAGCTGCCTGAAATTAACAATATTGTTCTGAGGCTCCTGAACCCAGTTCAGACCCAGACTTCTAAAGTTGTTCAGGCCAGTTGGAGCCTGTGTAGTAATGCGAGTGTTTGACTAATATTTTTGGGTCTTCAGCTGCATAATCAACTGTCCTTAGAGGGACCACAGGAGATTACTAAGAAAAGAGGCCCCTAAACTTAGATTTTTTTTTGTAGCGTCTTCCTGTTTCCACAAAACAACTGTGGGGTATTGCACAGCCCTACCTCACCACCAGCCCTCCAACGTATCACCTCCCCATCCCCCTCCTGGGTTTTTCCCATGGGCCTCAGTGCAAGTCGAGCCACAGGGCATCTGATTGGAGCTGGCTACTTGCAGGAATTATGATGATTAGGCCCAAGGGTGAATGTAGATGGCTAACGTACCTTCAATGTAGCCAATGTGGTGGGCAGCAGCATTAAGAGAAGCTTATTAACGACCTACTGATTAGACCTAAAGGATTGCCCTGTTTATGAGGTGTTGCACATTAATGGAATGTATCATCTGCAGGATATTTCCTGTGTTGGAAACTCCAGATCCCAGTAGCAACAGAACTCTGAGACTGACGTGCAAACCAAATGCTGTTAATGATCTGGATGTGAGGCCATCAATCCCAACACCCTATGCACCTGTAGAACTTGGCAGGTGAGAAATGCGCAATGCATGCACTTGGGGAATTAGTAATACCTGATTCTCAGTTCTAATTCCCTCTCTAACTACTCGGATTGTTACTGGCACTGGAAGCTGGTTTCAGTCTTCTGTTTAAATCTTTTGCTCTCCTGATATCCAGGGCCCTTTTCCATCACTGACATTTCCTGTAACCTAGTTTCTCTTTTTTCTACAATCCTCCCAGCGCTCTCCATTCTTTATCCTGTAAGTTTTGTGTAGCTTGCATTTCCTCTCATTCCCATTTTACTTGCCTTATTCAGACAGTTTTGAGGACAGTTTAGTTTGTATTTGTTTCTCTACATCAACAGTAATTGTTTGAATGCTGTTTCATGTTTCCTCAAAAGAGGTATCTTTCATTAATACTTCCCATTTAGTTAGTTTGCCTCTCATTGCTTTCAGTGTTACCTGTTCAAGTCTCTGCTTCTGACCGGTGATAATCTGAAATGTCATATTGTGCTCTCTGGACTTCCAAACTGCATTAGTTTTCTGATAGAATGTTATCCTGGCAATTGTAGGAATTATAGGGTTTAAGTTAATTGGCAGGGGGATGGGCACCAGAGTATAGAAGTAGAAAAGAGAATTAAGGTGCACAAAGTGAGAGCGTTGGACAGTACTAGAGAAGGGAGTAGTTCCGTATTAGATAGTAGCGACTGAGAAGGACTACAAGGAATGCAAAGACAGGATTACAATGCATGTATGTAAATGCAGAAAGTTTGGTGAATAAGGTTGGTGAGCTATGAGCAGAAATAGCAGTATGGGAATGATGTAATGGCAATAATGGAAACATGGCTTAAAAATGGTGACGACTGGCTGCATAATATACAAAAATATAAAGTGTTCAGAAAAGATAGAGAAGGAAAAAAGGGAGGTGGGGTGGTAGTACTGATTAAGGAAGATATTATGGTGTTGGAAAGAGGGAAGCCCTTGAGGGAGCAAGTAGAGAATCCATTTGGTTAGAATTGAGAAGCGAAAAGCGTATGATCATGCGACTGGGGTATTCTATCGGTCTCCAAATAGTGAGAGAGATAGAGGAGTAATCCTGCAGGGAAATCACAGAGATGTGTAAGAACAATAGGGTGGTGATATTGGGGGACTTTAATTACCCAAATATCAATTGGGATAATGTTAAAGTAAAGAGTAAGGAGGGGGAGGAATTTCTGAAATGTGTTCAGGAGAACTTCCTTGATCAGTATGTTCTCCATCCAACTAAAAAGGAGACATTGCTGGATCTGGTGCTGGGAAATGAGGTGGGCCAAGTAGATCAAGTGGAGGTGCACTTGAATAAGAGTGATCATTGTATAATAAGGTTTAGACTAGTAATGCAGAAAAGCAAGGAATGAAATAAGGTGGAACGTCTAGGTTGAAAGAGGGCTAATTTCAATGTGAAAGGATCCAGCCTGGATTAAATGGAACAAAAGATTGACATGAAAAACTGTAAGGGAACAATAGGTTATCTTTAAGGAAGAGATGCTTCATGTACAGGCTAGGTACATTCCAACAAGGGCAAAAAGGTAGGAGAACCAAAGCCAGGGCTCCTTGGATGACTAGGGAGATAGAGATTATGATAAAACAAAACAAAGAGATGCATGCCATGTGAATTCTTAAGTGAGAACAAGGCTAAATATAATAGGTTCAGAGGGAAGGTAAAGAGGAAGATACAACTGGCAAAGAGAGAATATGAGAATAGAATGGCAGTCAACATAAAAGGGAACCCAAAACCTTCTACCGGCATATAAATAGGAAGCAGGTAATAAGAGGTGGAGTGGGGCTTATTAGGGACAAAGAGGTTAATATATGCAGAGCAAGGCTAGAATACTTAATGAGTCCTTTGTGTTGCTGTTTACAAAGGAAGAGGAATCTGGCAAAATATCGATAGAAGTGGAGATGGATAGGATAAAAATTGAGAGGGAGAAGGTACTGAAAATGCTGCCTATGCTTAGATTAGATAAGTCACCTGGTCTGGATGGCTTGCATCCCAGGTTGCGAAAGGAAATGGGGGTGGACATAACGGAAGGGCTTGCCTTAATATTCCAGTCTTCTCTAGATATGGGGGAGGTGCCAGAGGATTAGAGAGCTGCAAATGTTGACACTCTTATTCAAGAAAGGGTGTCAGGACAGTCCTAGCAACTACAGGCTGGTCAGTTTGACATCAGTGGACATAGCTGCTAGACTGGGTCTGCGGCAGGGGGTGAGGGAACCAACAAGAGGGAAAAACATACTTGACCTCATTCTCACCAATCTGCCTGCCACAGATGCATCTGTCCATGACAGTATTGGTAGGAGTGACCATCGCACAGTCTTTGTGGAGACAAAGTCTTGTCTTCACATTGAGGATACCCTCCATTGTGTTGTGTGGCACTACCACCATGCTAAATGGGATAGATTTCAAACAGAACTAGCAATGCAAAACTGGGCATCCATGAGGCGCTGTGGGCCATCAGCATCAGCAGAGTTGTACTCAACCACAATCTGCAACCTCAAGGCCCGGCATATCCCCCACTCTACCATTACCATCAAGCCGGGGGATCAACCCTGGTTCAATGAAGAGTGCAGGAGGGCGTACCAGGAGCAGCACCAGGTATACCTCCAAATGAGGTGTCAACCTGGTGAAGCTACAACCCAGGACTACTTGCATGCCAAACAGCGTAAGCAGCATGCAATAGATAGAGCTAAGCAATCCCACAACCAACGGATCAGATCAAAGCTCTGCAATCCTGCCACATTCAGTCATGAATGGTGGAGAACAATTAAACAACTAACTGGAGGAGGTGGCTCCACAAATATCCCCATCCTCAATGGGGGAGCCCAGCATATCAGCGCGAAAGATAAGTCTGAAGCATTTGCAACAATCTTCAGCCAGAAGTGCCGACTGGATGATCTATCTTGGCCTCCTCCCAAAGTCCCCAGCATCACAGATGCCAGTCTTCAGCCAACTTGATTCGCTCTGCATGATATCAACAAACGACTGAAGGCACTGGATACGGCAAAGGCTACGGGCCCTGTCAACATACCGGCAATAGCACTGAAGACCTATGCTCCAGAACTTGCTGTGCCCCTAGCCAAGCTGTTCCAATACAGCTACAACACTGGCCCAAAAAGCAGGACAAATCCAACCCAGCCAATTACCACCCCATCAGTCTACTCTCAATCATCAGTAAAGTTATGGAAGGCGTAATTGACGGTGCTATCAAGTGGCACTTGCTTAGCAATAACCTGCTCAATGACGCTCAGTTTGGGTTCTGCCAGGGCCACTCAACTCCTGACCTCAGTACAGCCTTGGTTCAAACATGGACAAAAGAGCTGAACTCAAGAGGTGAGGTGAGAGTGACTGTCCTTGACATCAAGGCAGCATTTGACCAAGTATGGCATCAAGGAGCCCTAGCAAAACTGGAGTCAATGGGAATGAGGGGGAAAACTCTCCATTGGTTAGAATTGTACCTAGCACAAAGGAAGATGGTTGTGGTTGTTGGAGGCCAATCTTCTCAGCTCCAGGACATCACTGCAGGAGTTCCTCAGGGTAGTGTCCTAGGCCCAACCATCTTCAGCTGCTTCATCAATGACCTTCCTTCAATCATAAGGTCAGAAGTGGGAATGTTCAGTGATGATTGCACAATGTTCAGCACCATTCGCGACTCCTCAGATACTGAAGCAGTCCGTGTAGAAATTCAGCAAGACCAGGCTTGGGCTGATAAGTGGCAAGTAACATTCATGCCACACAAGTGCCAGGCAAATACCATCTCCAGCAAGAAAGAATCTGACCATCTCCCCTTGACATTCAATGGCATTACAATCACTGAATCCCCCACTATCAACATCCTAGGGGTTACCATTGACCAGAAACTGAACTGGAGTAGCCATATAAATACCATGGCTACAAGAGCAGTTCAGAGGCTAGGAATTCTGCTGAAAGTAACTCACCTCCCGACTCCCCAAAGCCTGTCCATCTACAAGGCATAAGTCAGGAGTATGATGCAATACTGTCCACTTGCCTGGATGGGTGCAACTCCAACAACACTCAAGAAACTCGACACCAACCAGGACAAAGCAGCCCACTTGATTGGCACCCCGTTCACAAACATTCACTCCCTCCACCACCGATGCGCAGTGGCAGCAGTGTGTACCATCTACAAGATGCATTGCAGCAATGCACCAAGGCTACTTAGGCGGCACCTTCCAAACCCACAACCTCTACCACCAAGAAGGACAAGGGCAGCAGATGCGTGGGAATATTATCACCTGCAAGTTCCCCTCCAAGCCACAGACCATCCTGACTTGGAACTATATCGCTGTTCCTTCACTGCTGATGGGTCAAAATCCTGGAACTCCCTTCCTAATAGCACTGTGTGTGTACCTACCCCACATGGACTGCAGCGGTTCAAGAAGGCAGCTCACTACCTTTTCAAGGGCAATTAGGGATGACCAATAAATGCTGGCCTGGTCAGCAATGCTGACATCCCATGAAACGAATAAAAAAAAGGTTTTAGAAACATTAATCATGGAAAAGTATCAACAGGCACTTGGAGAGGTTTGAGTTAATTATATGGATTTTAAGGGAGTGTTTGATAAAGTACCACATAAAAGGCTGGCTAACTAAATTGAAGCTCATGGAGTAGGAAGGTCAGTGTCCAATTGGGTAAAAAATTGGCTTAAGGACAGAGGTAAATGTTAATTTTTCAGACTGGAGGATGGTAGACAGTGGTGTTCCCCAAGGTCAGTGCTAGGGCCACTGCTTTTTTTGCTATATATAAATGACTTGTATCTTGGAATACAGAGTATAATTTCAAAATTTGCTGCTGATACCAAACTTGAAAGAGTGGCAAACAATGAGGATGATACGAATTGCCTGCAACAGGGCATAGATAGGCTAGCAGAATGGACAATTGGCAAATGGAATTTGAAACAGAGAAGTGTGATATAATGCATTTTGACATTTTAGGCGGTGGATTTTGAGTGGGTGGGTGCTGTCTTGAGTTAGGAACTCTCCCACTGTTCCAGATGCGAAGCCTGGGCTACTTGAACTCCTAGGCTTCATTTAAATACCGCTAGGTTTTTTTCTACCTATTCCAATCAGCGTCGGCAGAAAATTACATGGCCCAGAAGTTATGCGGGAAACGCGGCAAGATCGGGGATTCAGTGGTTCTGTTGAATTTAGTGGCAGGCCCTCATAATAATTTGTCGCTTCAGTTTTCCCATCTGGCAGATGGACAAAACAATGGGCTGCCTGGCTGCAGGTGGGAAACTAAGCAGCAGGAGGACACACCCAGGGAACCTTAGGGACAGACTTGAGAGGGAAGAATGAGAGATCTGGGCTTGTTGGAGAAAGGTCACCGATCACGATGGAGAGAGAGAGAGATGCCATGAAGGGCAGAGGGGAGGCCAAATGATGGGCTAGCAGAGGAGAATTCCTTTTCCTCCTGGCCCACAAGGAGTGCTGGAAAAGACAATACCTGCTTAAACTGGCAGCTCCAGCCTCTATTTTCCTGCCTCTTTTCCTGAGCCCTGGTAAACTTCTGCAGCAACTGTTACATTGCAACCAGGCTCCAATTTCACTGCGGGGGGTGGGTGGGGGGAGCCTGATTTTAATTTTTTAATGAAGTTTTCTGCCTCTCAATGGCAGTACACTCACATGGCTTGAAACCTGCCACCATAATATTGGGTTGGAAACACGTTCCCCATTTACTACCCTGCTCCCCCAACCCGTTTCGACTCATCGTGGGAGTGGGGTGGGGTGTTATTGCTGAGGCTCATGTCAACATTTAAGAATGGGTTGGAGAAGTGGATGATGGAAAGGGGACGAAAGGGATATGGTAACAGGGTGAGCACATGGGTCCAGGATTATTGCTCATGCAGAGGAGACACAACAGCATAGACTGGTTGGGCCAAACAGTCTGTTTCTGTTGCACTTTCTATGTAGTTCTATGTAATACACGAAACCCCAGATGTACACAGACAGACAAAGATACACACACATAAACATGTGCAACTACATACATTCCAAGATATACACACAAATAATATACACAAATGTACAAATAAACATACATATATGCAGAAACAATAGATAGGTGAGCACAAACAATACACACACACTCGCACATACTCACTCACACCCACACATTAACACGCATACACAAACACTCAAACTCAAACACACACAAATGAGTGAAATTTTTCCCTCTGAATGGATGCCAATTCTGTACAGTAAGAGCCCTTGGACCACCATCACACAGGCTATTATTACTCTTGGGCTCTGATGTAATTATGTGTTATGTGTTCCTTTGCCTTAGGTGCTCTTTACAGCTATCAGGAGTTGGGCCTAATTTTATCCATGTTGAAGGAGAGGTTGACCTGAAGGATGGGGGTGTTTATACAATTGCTCTCTATCAAGCTAATCACACAGAGAATGTAAGTATGGCAGAGGGGACAGTGAGCACAATTCCCACCCAATATAGTGGGCTGCCTCAACAATTGACATCTAGCATATATTTCCTGTGACCTCGAATGGAACTCTCATATCTTCTCCATTCCTAAAGATGCTTCCAAGAAGTTTGGTTTCCTTCTTCATACGAAACATTCTTTAGAAATATTACTCTTTATAAAGCCCAAGCTCACGCGAGACTTGAATACTGCTCGCCTATCTCGGGATGCTTTTCTAACATCTGTCACAGTCCACGGCATGATATGAGGAAAGGCCAGTATTTGATAGGGTTGTTTCACCTCTACCCTCCAATATCTGTGGTGATCTTTCTCGGTTCCCATATGATCTTTCTTATCTTCCCTATATTATCTTTACTGTTGTGGTTATTGTTCCTTTAATCCATAGTAACCTTTAAAGGGGAAATGGATAAATATTTGAAGACGAGAAGAATTAAATGTAAATGCAGGATGGAACTAATTGGATAGCTTTTTCAGAGAGCTGGCACAGGCATAATGGACCAAATGGCCTCCTTCTCTGTTGTAACGTCCTATTATTTTATTATAAACTCTTTGTTATTCCTCCAAAGCAGTAAATACTGTACATCTTAATCAAGTAGCCCATGGCAGTTGTCCTGGTCTAGAATCACAGAATTGTTACAGTGCAGAAGGAGGCATCGTGTCCGCATCGGCTCTCTCAAAGAGCAACTCCCTCAGTTCCATTCCCCTGCCTTCTCCCCAGAACCCTGCACATTCTTCCCTTTCATATAACTGTCTAATTCCCTTTTTGAATGCTTCAGTTGAACCTGCCTCTGTCACATTCTCAGGCAGCGCATTCCAGACCTTAACCACTCGCTGTGTGAAAAAGTTTTTCCTCATGTTACTTTTCCTTCTCTTACTCAATCCCTCAAATCTACACCCTCTCATTCTCGATCCTTTCACTAGTGGGAACAGTTTCTCTCTATCTGCTCTGGCCAGACCCCCTCATGATTTTGAACACCTCTATCAAATCACCTCTCAGCCTTCTCTTCTCCAAGGAAAACAGTCCTAACTTCTCCAATCTATCTTCATAACTGAAATTCCTCATCCCTGAAACCATTCTCGTGAATCTCTTCTGTACTCTCTCTACAATGTCCTCACGTCTTTCCTAAAGTGCGGTTCCCAGAATTGGATGCAATACTCCAGCTGAGGCCGACTAGTGCCATGTCCAAGTTCAACATAATTTCCTTGCTCTTGTACTCTATGCCCATATTAATAAAGCCCAGGATACTGTAGGCTTTATTAACCACGCTCTCAACCTGCCACCTTCAATGACTTATGTACATATACACCTAGGTCCCCCTGTTCCTGCATCTCCTTTAGAATTGTACCCTTTATTCTATATTGTCTCTCCATGTTCCTCCTACCAAAATGAATCACTTCACATTTCTCGGCATTGAACTTCATCTGCCACCTGTCTGCCCATTCCACCAACTTGTCTATGTCCTTTTAAAGTTCTACACTATCCTCCTCATAGTTCACAATGCTTCCAAGTTTCGTATCATCTGCAAACTTTGAAATTATGCCCTTTACACCAAGGTCTAAGTCATTAATAGATATCAGGAAAAGCAAGGGTTCCAACACTGATCGCTGGGGAACTCCACTACAAACCTTTCTCCAGCCTGAAAAACATCCATTAACCAATACTCTTTGTTTCCTGTCACTCAGCCAGTTTCATATCCATGTTGCTACAGTCCCTTTTATTCCATGAGCTACAAGTTTGCTCACATGTCTGTTGTGTGGCACTATATCAAATGCCTTTTGAAAGTTCATGTAGACCACATCAACTACATTGCCCTCATCAACCCTCTCTGTTGCCTCCTCAAAAAACTCCAGCAAGTTAGTTAAACATGATTTTCCCATAAGAAATCCATGCTGGCTTTCCTTAATTAACTTACATTTGTCCATGTGACTATTGATTTTGTCCCGAATTATTTTTTCAAGAGGTTTTCCCACCACCAAAGTTAAACTGACCGGCCTGTAGTTGCTGGGCTTATCTTTACACCCTTTTTGAACAAGGGCGTACCGTTTGCAATTCTCCAGTCCTCTGGCATCACCCAGAGCGGCACAGTGGCGCAGTGGTTAGCACCACAATCTCACAGCTCCAGTGTCCTGGGTTTGGTTCTGGGTACTGCCTGTGCGGAGTTTGCAAGTTCTCCCTGTGACCACGTGGGTTTCCTCCGGGTGCTCTGGTTTCCTCCCACATGCCAAAGACTTGTGGGTTGATAGGTAATTGGCCATTGTAAAAAAATAAAATTGCCCCTAGTGTAGGTAGGTGGTAGGAGAATTGAGGGAAGGTGGAGATGTGAGAGGGAAAATGGGATTAATGTAAGATTAGTATAAATGGATGGTTGATGGTCGGTGTGGACTTGGTGGGCCAAAGGGCCTGTTTTGGTGCTGTATCTCTCTATGACTCCAGAGTCTAAGGAAGACTGAAAAATTATGACCAGTTCCTCTGTGATTTCCACCCTCAGTATCCTTGGATGCATCTCATCTGGCCCTGGTGCTTTATCCACTTTAAGTACAGACAGCCTATCCAATACTTTCTCTTTATCAATTTTAAACCCCTGTGGTATCTGACTTACCTCCTCTTTCAACATTGCCTGGGTTGCATCTTCTTCCTTGGTCTAGCAGCAGGAATGGCCCCACACATGGCAGATAGAGGCAAAGGGCCTACCAGAACCTCCTCTCCCTCCAGTTACTTACCAAGTGCAGGTCTTACTGCAGCTCTGCCTTCATCCCCCTTTCAGGACTGCTGGTGGGAAACTTCTCATGAGCCCACCAAGAATATGCACTGACCCCTGACCACGAAATGGGGTTGAGGCCATGCCGTGGTCAGGGTCCAGGTGGAAGCCCCCACCCCACCCCGCCCCACTCCTCCCATTGACTATTTCTGTAGGACCAAGAAAATATAGGCCATAGTGTTATATTTGGGCTAGAGCTGGATATTTACTGCATGCATTGCATGAGACCAAAAGTGGAATATTGGTACACATTACTTCATTTAAAATGAAAGTGGTTGGTGTCAATCAGTTACATAAAGTAATATTGAGATTTTATTGATGACTGAAGAACTGGAGGAGTTCTTGGTAGGATTGTTGCCTACTTCATGGCTTCTGTAGCTACTGTCATGTGTCCTTTGTGTTATCTGAAGCAACACAATGAGGTATGTGGATGCCAGTACCTTTAAAGATCTCTAACAGGTTTATTAACAGCTAAACTATTATATCCAACACAAAGTAAACTATGTATAGAACCTCTGTCTAGGGTGTTACAGTTGCAGAGTGACTAGGGCCTCTAGTCACATGACAATGTCCTGATACTTAGCTCATTAGCATACTGAGTTCTTAAAGGGACATCACTTGAAGCGATCGTACAATAGATACCTCCCTGATGCTTCCTGATACATGGTGGATCCTGTTGAGTGTGTTGAATAAAGTCAGAAATAACTTAGCAAGTTGCTTTTCCTATTGGGTGACATAGTACAGAGCATCATAGAGAGGCAGGATTGATTTGCTCTCTTACTCTCTTATCACTAAACGCTCAAGCTCAGCTACCATTTGTAGTGAAGCTCTGAATACTGGAAGGGGCTTCACGGAAACAGCTGTTGAAAGGAAAGCAAAATTGGAGTGAGAATCCCATTGGGCAATGTTTACACAGTCCCATTGGCTGGGTCATGTTGTGCCAGAACCCTGGTTGTCTATCAGATCTTCTCGAACATGGGCAGTATCTGATTTGATGAGGCTGGGAAATGGATAGTTAGAGTTACCACAAACATGCACTCGTACTGGTTGCATAATTATGACATATAAAGGATCTGTCTGTGATCCCTGCATCTCCTCACTGCTCGGAACTGATTGTTTCTGCACAGCTGGTCCCTCAGCAATAGGTTTGAACACTTGATGGGTGCCATGCGGTTGTGAAATCTATGACTGTACATGCATCTTGTCCTTTAATAGTAGAACTGTATTCCAAAGAAATACAAAATATTTATAGTACCAAAACAGGCCATTCGACCCAACTGATTTCTGCTGGTGTTTATGCTCCGCATGAGCCTCCGCTCACTCGTCTTCATCTCACCCGATCAGTAAGCCCTTCTATTCCTTTCTCCCTCATGTGTTTATTTATTTATTTAGAGATACAGCACTGAAGCAGGTCCTTCAGCCCACCGAGTCTGTGTCGACCAACAGCCACCCATTTATACTAACCCTACAGTAATCCCATATTCCCTATCACCTCCCTACACTAGGGGCAATTTACAACAGCCAATTTACCTATCACCTGCATGTCTTTTGGATGTGGGAGGAAACCGGAGCACCCGGCGAAAACCCACGCAGACACAGGGAGAACTTGCAAACTCCGCACAGGCAGTACCCAGAATCGAACCCGGGTCCCTGGAGCTGTGAGGCTGTGGTGCTAACCAGTGCGCCACTGTGCCGCCCATTAAATGCATCTATTCTATTTGCCACAACTACTCTTTGTGGTAGCAAGTTCCAAGCCACTTCAGAGAAACCTCAGATCACACAGCATCTACTTTTTAAACACTGAGGGTCAGATTTTGACTATCGGGCGGCTGGCTGATGGAGCGCACTGATTAGCTGCCTGTTAGTGCCAATGGGAGGCTGGCCCACTTTGAGAACTGGACCTATATACAGCGGGGCCAAACAAGCACCCTGGTGTCGCTGGCCAGCTTCAGGCCAGTGTAATATCAGGCCCAGGCTGCAGTGGCCCATGTTATTTTCATAGAGCCACTCTTATGCCACTTGGTGTCATAAAAATAATTTTACCTTCCTGAGGCCTTTTCTGCTGTTCAGACAAGTTGTACTGAGCGGAGTGTCCTTCATGGGACACAGTGGGAATAAGGCAGTAAATTAACCATCTCCAATTTAACTGCGCTAAAAACTAACAATGAGTTTCAGGCTGTTCAGCATCGGATTGGGAAAGGAAAGCTAACATTTCTTGTTGAATATTGCGCAAAGGATCCTGTCCTTATTCAAATCACACACATGCACTTTCCCACCAGGTTCACTGGATAACAAATTAAACCTCTGGTGTATGTCTCAGGAAATGTTGGGCAGTACATTTAATGGCTAAGCCATTTGGGAGTGGGGAGGAGCTATTATTGCTTGAAAAACAGTATTATATTAGTCACTTGCTCTCTGATTATATTTCCGTTTTGTGTGGAAAGCCAGGAATAGTTCTGTCAGCCTTGAACCATTCATCTCCAGCTCCCCATGCAGTACTTGAGTGTATCCTTCTAACTTACAAAAAACAAAACAAAATGCATCTTCTCAGCCAGAAAATTAAATCCTAAAGACTTCCCAGATAACAGGACAAACAAGAGATTAAATAGGATCCCGTATATATGCAATAAATAGGGAACAAAGGACAGCAGCATTCTATCGAATACATTTCAATATATACAGATCATGGATGATGCAACAGTTGGGTTTGGCATGGATTAGTTCAAATTGCTTGATGCAATTTTAAAATTAAACTGGGAAACAAGACTGATGTAATGGATGGTTTGACTCATTCATTGCCTGCTCATCAACCACTGACTTCCCTTGGCATCCATAAAAGGTATCATTTTACTGCTCAGTCATTTGTTCACTGTGAATGTCATCTCCCTCCCATCATTAACCATATAAGGTAATAGCATGAGGCAGGCAGAGCAACTGAACAGAGAGGGAAGTCACAGCTAGCTGAACTCCATGCTTCTTTAGACAGAAGCCTTCAGCTGCATTGGGGTGTCATCGATCATTGGTTTCTTGGAACAAGAATGATCAGGACACATGCCAACATTTTCCACTTCTATCTAAGTATTCACATTGCCACTGCCCTCTCAGTGCTGGAATGGCACTCGGTGTGTGGGACCTAGAGAGGGAAGGAGAAATACATTGAAAACAGGCAAAATAAAAGAGGTCTAATCCTCTGTGCCTTTCACTTCATCCTGTCTGATGAAAGGAGAGTTCTCAATCCCAGGAAGTGAATATGGGCCTTTAGCAATGGCTAAAACTGGGAGAGCGATTGATGCTCAACTGCCCAGAGCTGAAATTCAAAAATAATTAACTTGCATTTCTATTGTGCCTTTTACATCCTCAGGACATCCCTCAGCACTTCACATAAAAACATAAGAAATAGGAGCCGGAGTGGACTATTGGCCCCACCCCACCCCCACACCCCGAGACAAAGGGTTGTGAATCTTTGGAATTCTCTACCCCAGAGGGTTGTGGATGCTCCATCGTTTAAGGCTGGGATAGACAGATTTTTGATCTTTCAGGGAGTCAAGGGATATGGCGAGCAGGAGGGAAAGTGGAATTGAACTCTAACATCAGCCATGATCGTATTGAATGACAGAGCAGGCTTGATGGACAATATGGTCTACTCCTGCTTCTATTTCTTGTGTTCTTGTTACTTCTCCACCATTCGATATGATCATGACGATCTTCTGTCTCAACTCCACCTTCCTGCCTGCTCCCCCTATCCCTTGACTCCCTGAAAGATCAAAAATCTGTTGATTCCAGCCTTGAATATACTCAACAATGGAGAATCCACAACCATCTGGGGTAGAGAATTCCAAAGATTCACAACCCTCTGAGTGAAGAAGTTTCTCCTCATCTCAGTCCTAAATGATTGACCCCTTATCCTGAGACTGTGCCCCCGTGTTCAAGATCCCCCAACCAGGGGAAACAACCTTTCAGTGTCTACCCTGCCAAGCCCCTTCAAAATCTTGTATGTTGCCCTATGCAAGTTTAGCAATTCTTTGTTGTACTCCAGTCCCCTTCCAATAAAAGCCAACATGCCATTTGCCATCCTAATTGCTTGCTGTACTTGCATGCTAACATTCCGTGTATAACTTGTACGTGTGCACCCAAGTTTCACTGAACATCAACAATTAAAAGCGTCATACCTTTTAAAAAATTCTGCTTTTGTATTCTTATTACTAAAATGAATAACCTCACATTTCCCCATGCTTGACTCCATCTGTCACTTGTTGCCCACTTACTTAACCTGTCTATATATCACTTTGCAGCCTTTCTGAGTCTTCCTTACAGCTTACATTCCCACCTAGCTTTGTATCGTCAGAAAACTTAGATACATTACTCTCGGTTCCTTTGTCTAAGTCATTAATACTGTGAATAGCTGAGGCCCCAGCACTGATCCTTGTGGCAATCCACTAGTTACAGCCTGCCAATTTGAAAATCCCCCATTTATCCTAAACTGCTTCCTATCCTTTAACCAATCCACTAACCATTGCTTATATATTACCCTCAACTCCATGAGCCCTTATCTTGCGTATTAATCTTTTGTGTGGCACATTATCGAATGTCTTTTGGAAATCCAACTATACTACATCTACTGTCTCCCTTTTATCTACCATACTAGTTACATTGTCAAAAAGCTCTAATAAATTTGTCAAATACGATTTCCCTTTCGTAAAACCATATTGTCTCTGTCTGATCATACCATGGTTTTCTAAGTGCACAGTTAAGATTTCCTTAATAATAGATTCCAGCATTAGTCTGACAACTGATCTCAGGCTAACTGGCCTATAGTTCCCTGTTTTCTCTCTCGCTCCTTTCTTGAATAGCAATGTTCCAATCCGCTGGGACCATTCCAGAATCTACAGAATTTTGGAAAATCATAACCAGTGCATTCACTATTTCTGCAGCTACCTCTTTTTAGAACCCTAGGATAAAGGCCATTAGGAAATGGGGATTTGTTGGATTTCAGTATCTTAAGTTTCTCTAATACTTTTTCCCTGTTGATATGAATTTCTTTGGGGGGAATTTTATGCTGTCCCCTGCGGTGGGTTTGGAGGCAGGGAAAGCATAAAATTGGGTGGGATGGTGGCAGAGGAGGGCTCACTCCACCATCCCGCCTCCGCCTAAATTTAGTCTGGGGTGGGACAGCCTGTGAACTGCCTTCCCGACCTCCCGCCAATTGAGGCCCTGTAACAGGGCAGTTAACCTCCAATTAAGGGCCTCTTCCCGCTGTAGTCGCAATTGGCCGTGCGGCAGGTGGCCCTGTTACCGCACATGAAGCATGGCACACAAAACCGTGTGGGTTACTTCCCAGCTCCAGGAGCTGGGTGGGGTTTTCGGCTCCCTTGTTAAAAGGCACTTAGTGCCTAAATGAGAGACCCAGTAATGGAAGGGAGGGAGCCGCTGAGGACCACACCCCTGCCTTTGTTGCTGACATCCCCCCCCTCGTGGCCCCCAGCCCGCAAGGCCCCTCACACCCTGACCTACATGAGGCCTGCTCCAGCGACGCTCCTCATCCTTGGGTACGTGCAGCTCCAGCAGCAGCCACCACCTCTACGGTGGCGCCGCAGCTGCCGGCTTCTGATTGGCTGGCAGCTTTCCAAGGGCATGAGTTCCAGAGACAGGGTTCTTAACCTGTGGAAGGCTCGCTGCTGTCCACTTAAGTGCCTGATTGGCACTAAATTCCATGGGCTTTCTGAAGAAGAGGTGATGCGGGGACCTTGGCACGCTTTTTCCGGACGTCGAGACTCCTGCCACCAGGATAAAATTCCCCCCTTTAAGTTCCTCACTCTTACTAGCCCCTTGATTACTCTCTATTTCTGGTATGTAATTTGTTTCTTCTCCTGTGAAAACAGCCAAAAAATATTAGTTCAACCTCTCTGCCATTTCTTCATTGCCCCTGCTAATTTCTCCCCTCTCTGCCTCTTAGAGGCCAATGTTTAAGTGGAGTCCATTCCAACAGAACAGCTCCCTCTTTCCCCAGTACTGGTGCCAGTGCCTCATGAATCAAAACCTCTTCTTTGCACACCACACCACTCTTTGAGCCACGCATTTAATTCTCTAGTCTACTTGACCCTATACCAATTGGTACGTGGCTCAGGTAACAATCCAAAGAATATTACCTTTGAGGTTCTGCATTTTTATTTGGACCCTAACTCCTCAAGCTCTCAGTAAAACATCATTCCTGGTTGTACTTATGTTGCTGGTTCCTACGTGGACTACAACAACTGGATCCTCCCCCTCCTACTCTAAGTTCATCTCTAGCTGCGAGGAGATGTCTTTAACTCTGGCACCAGGCAGGCAACAACCTGTGGAATCTCTGGTCAAAATGTCCATTTTACACTCCATTAAAGATCACAGTTTTTAAAAACATAACCATACTACAAAGTCCAGAATTCATAACACTGAACATTGACCAACTCTAAAGTTCTATTTAACCTAAGCAGGTGTGATTGCCTCCTGGAACAAAGTGTCCAGGTAATGCTTCCCCTCCCTGCTACCCCGAAATGTCTGCCGTTCAGACTCCAGCGCAACAACTCTGAGCCGAGTTTGCTCAAGCTGCAGAAACTTACCGCCGATATGCTTGTCCGGTATTGCAATGCTCTCCACAAACTCTCATATGTTGCAGTTATGGCACACCACCTGTCCTGCCATGTTCTGTCTAAACTTATTTACTTATGTATTTGGTTAGTTGATTAGTTACTAATTTGGTAAAGTAACAGAAAGTTACCGTTTCCTAGCTTAGAGACAAAAAAAAAGTTACTGGAGGTAAAACAAAAAGAATAAAAAACAGCAACTCCTTCCTCCTCTGCACTGACTTCCTACTTGCACTAA